>NC_041219.1:37484490-37510360 GCF_002837175.3 Physeter macrocephalus | reverse complement strand
CCCAGACCAGGGCACGAACCCGTGTCCCCTGCATCGGCAGGCGGACTCTCAACCACTGCGCCACCAGGGAAGCCCTCTCTTTCATTCTTAATATTGAAATTTGTGTCTTCTTTTATTCTTGGTCTATTCAACGAACCAGCTTTTGGTTTCATTTCTTTTCTCTATTGTTTCTGTTTTCTATTTCATTGATTTATGCTCTTCTTATTCCTTCTTTATGCTTTCTTTCAGTTTAATTTTTTTTTTTAGGTTCTTAAGATGGGAACCTTATATCATTGATAATAGATCATTCTTCTTTTCTAATATAAGATTTAATGCTGTGAATTTCTAAGGACTGCTTTATGTGGAGTACTTATCTCAATATGTTGTGTGCACAAATCTTAATATGTTGTGTTTTCATTTTCATTAAATTCAGAATATTTTAAAATTTCCTTTGTGATTTCTTTTTTGACCTGTGGGTTATTTAGAAGTGTATTGTTTTCTTTCCAACATTTGGGGGAATTCTCAGATATCTATCTTTTCTGTTGTAGCCAGAAAACATACTTTTATGTGTTCCAGTTTTTTCAAATTTATTGAGACTTGTTTTATGGCTCATAGTATGGTCTATCTGAGTGAATGTTCTATGTGTATATTTGTAAAGAATATGTATTCTGCTTTTGTTGGGTGTTGTGTTCTATAAATGTCCTGTAGATCAAGTTGGTTGTTATTATTGTTAAAATCTCCTGTATAGTTTTGATTTTTTAAAAATCTGTGTATTCTACCAGTTAATAAGAGAAGAGTGATAAAGTCTCCAAGTATAAATACCAACTTGTCTGGGGTTTTTTTTTGTTTTGTTTTTTTTTCCAGTTTCATCAATTTTTCCTGTGGGTATTCTGAAGATCTATTTTTAGGTGCAACTACATTTAGGATTGTTATGTCTTTTTCGTGAGTTGACCTCCTCAGCCATTATTCAATGTTTGTTTTTCTCTCTGGTAATATCCCCTGTTATAAAGTCTTTTTTTTCATCTTTCTGATATTGATATAGCCACTCTAGCTTTCTTTCCCCTAGTGTTTATATGGTATATCTTTTTCCGTACCTTTACTTTTAACCTATTTATGTTCCCATCTTTTAATAATGCATATTGGAACCTCTTTCCCACTAGATCCTTTAACATATTAATCATAGTAATTTTAAAGTTCTTGTCACATAGTTTCAACACCTGAGTCCTGAGTCTGGTCCTATTGACTTCTTAACTCCTGACAATAGTCTGTTTTCTTTATTGCTTTTTACTGTCTCAGAAATTTTTTATCAAATGCTGGACATTGTGTATAAAAGAACATTGGAGATTGAGATAAATATTATTTATGCCTTAAAGACAGGCTTTTTCTTCTATTAGGTCATTAGTATGGAGGACTGTGTGAGTCTCATCGGTAGTTGATCTGGGTCTGGTTTTTGTGGTTGTTATGGTTACCTTCAGTGCACCACTGACTTCAGATTTATCAATGAGCTCCTGCTACTTTATGCTCAGTGTGAAGCTTGAGCGCTGCATGCCTGGAGCATGAAAGGCTTAACTATCTGTGCTCTTGCTTCTCTTCTCACAGTAGGTTGTTGATGCTTGTTACATGGTGCAAGGCATGGGATGGGACTTGGGATTCTCTTGCACTAGTCTCAATCTTAGGCTGTTCCTATGCACTTGGTCCACAGAGGTGAGGCCTTCTCAATGTTTCTTAAGACCAATCAATTACTCAGATTGGTTTTAAGCAGGAAGATTTCCTTCCACTTCTCCAGCAGCAGACAGCTTTTACTTCTACTCTTCCTCCAGTGGCAGCTGATCTTTGCCTGGGGTCAGGTGGCTGGAGTGTTTCCTTCATCACCTCAAGCAGCTTTTGTTTCATATGAGAGAGGGAGTCAGAAATGGATGTGGGGCTTCCCTGGTGGCGCAGTGGTTGGGAGTCCGCCTGCCGATGCAGGGAACGCGGGTTCGTGCCCCGGTCTGGGAGGATCCCACATGCCGCAGAGGGGCTGGGCCCGTGAGCCATGGCTGCTGAGCCTGCGCGTCCGGAGCCTGTGCTCCGCAATGGGAGAGGCCACAACAGTGAGAGGCCCGCGTACCGCAAAAAGAGAAAAAAAAAAAAGAAATGGACGTGATTTCTTTCTGTGTGCCACCAAGGTCGGCTCTCTCAAGTGTTCTGTCCTACCTCAGTCTGTCTCACAAGTGCCCAGGGGAGGCTTGCAGAAATAGTTGACCCGTGAATGTAGACTCCCCTTGTGTCTAGGGTTCCCAGGTGTTCTAAATGGTTATGTTAGCCCACACTCAGCATTAAAGAATTTGAAATTTTCAGTTGTTTCCTTCCTACTTGCTTTTATGACTACTACCTCTTCCTCCCATAATCTGTCAAAGGAGAAAGAGTTTGGGTGTCCTAACTTAACTTGGGGGCACTTACCACCCTTTGGAATTCATTTCACTTCTAGGCATCAACTCCCCTTCCTCTGAGTATATGAGAGGATAATCTAGGTTAAAAGATGACTTGCTTGAGTAATTTTTTCAGTGTCTTATACCCATTTCTTTAGTAACCTGAGAGACATGTATCAAGCCTTGTCTATTTGAATAAATCTAGCTTGTTTTCCCTGTCATTAAGATGATAAACATGAAATATCTTGTTACCTAGTTTTATATCTTGGTTGTGATAGTAATTTTAAAAAATTACTTAACTCTGCTTTCAGACCAAACAGTGAGTTAGATTTGAAAAAATAATGAATGAGTCTTTCACAGCAGTGATTTTATGTCTTTGGAATATCTACCTCAACATTTAATAAATCAACATTTCAGAAGAATTCTTTGTTTGTTTTCTTGGCCCAGGATGTGACATAAAGAGGCTTGTATTCAGTTGAATGTATGCACATTATTTAAAATATGAAGATAACTACCTTGTTTGTTTTTCCTTATGTTTCAGGTATTGGTGGTAATTTGGTAGCCATTCAGGCTAGCAGGATTTCTACTTACCTCCATTTACACAGCATTCCAGGAGAACTGCCCGATGAACCCAAAGGGGGTTACTACCCATTTAGAACTTTTTTTGGTCCAGGTAAGTGCTTGTGGATTTTTGCATATTTTATTCAGGAACTATTGCTCTCTATGAGTATAGGCAGGCAGCATTTGTTGAATACATATTTTGTCTGTGAATATTGCATAGTTTTCCATTTCTGAGAACTAAATAGATTTTAAAGACTAGAATAGATTTTGTTCACTAAATCTCAGTGAACAACAACAAAAAAACAAACAATTTGGATCAATTCTGCAGTTGCTGAGGAGCTTTATATAGTTTTTCTCTTTTCTCTTTCCCTGGGATACCTTGTTTTAGTAGTCAAGAAAGAGGAACCTTGTGCCTATAAGAAAGCACTGTTAGGTGATTTAGGGAGACAGATATACCATCTGTCTTTTGTATATTAATCTTTTGGACCTTTCTAAATGTAGGCATTTGATCCCAAACAAGCAGAATAAGAGGGGATAACCTCAGTTACAAGGACATTATTATGTCCCAGGCATATGATATCCAAAAAAACTAAACCACAATTTTAAATTCTTGACAAATTTTTTTTTCTGATGAAAATAAATGTAATGTAATAAATGTAAACTTTTGAATGAGGATCAGAAATGCCCAGTCTTTTAATTGCAGTGAAAGAATTCTAAAGGAAAAATAAAATTAAAACATTTCATAACCAAAGGTCCTCTATTAGAAGATCATGAGATGTCATTTAGTCATTAAAATGATCAATAAAAAGGAATTAAATGATGTAGGGAAAAAAACCACATTTCAGTACTTTAAGAACTTCATATTTTTTCTTTTGTCTTTTCTCTGTTTTTATAATAGATATTATAGTTTGACCAGTGTTCTTCATAGCAAGTTTTTATCAACCACCTTTTATTTAATTAATATATAACATATAGGGAGAGTTTTTAAAAATTAAGTGAATTGTTAATAGTTAAAATTTATTTTTAGCAATTGAATTTTATGTGATTCTATGCAATATAGTAACTAGAAGTAATCCTCAAATTTTAACAACTGTGACCTATTATTCATCAAAATATGATTTAAACAACTTTTACATTTTATATTACAGGAGTAAATAATAAGTCTGCTCAAGTTCTACTGCTTTTAGTGATACCTGGGCATTTAATTTTCCTCTACACTATTCATTTGATGAAAAGTGGTCACACTTCTTTAACTGTAATCTTCGTCGTAGTATACTTATTTGCTGCTGTGTTACAGGTAAGAGTTGAAACCTCTTGCAATCTCTTTTATGCTCAGATTGATGTAAAAGTGTAACTGTAAATCTAAAGGCATAAGAAATATTTTAACATTTCAAAAATCAGCTGAATGCCTTCATATTGATTTGATCTTCTTAAAACCAATAACTTTTAATATGATTTGATCAATAGAACCGTTGAATTTCCTGTTTTCTAGATTCTGTGTCTTCCCTTTTATTTGTTCTCTTCTTTTGTATGAACACATCTTCAGATAAATTCCTGAGAAAGACTGCTGCATAGGAGAAAAATTTTTGAGTCTTTGCATTTTGTAAAATGCTTTTACATGAATAGCTTGACTGGATATAGAATTGTTCCTTTTAGAATTTTGAAGTCATTGCTTCCTTGCTTTTTAACTTCTACTACCATTGAAAAGAACAACACATGCCATTCTCACTGCTGATCTCATGGTACAGAACTACTTTTATCTTTCTAGAGGCTTCTAGAAAGAAAATCTTCTCTTTTTCCCTATTGTTCTTAAATTTCTTCTGGTATTTATCTATAAGTTTTAAAGTAATATGCCTAGATTTCTAGTTCATGATTAATCTTCTTTAGACTTTTGCTAATAAAAGTTGAGGATTTGGGAGCTGTTATAATGCCACATTTTTCCCATATGGTTATATAACAGTTTTTGGTTAAATCAGTAGTCAATGTTTCTATTATTGGGTCTATCTAAACATTGTTTACTATAGAGCCAGATAATGTATTATATTTCCTTTTTGTGTATTTTTTTGCTTTGTTTTGTTTTTGTTTTTTTGTTTTTGTGTTACGCGGGCCTCTCACTGTTGTGGCCTCTCCCGTTGCGGAGCACAGGCTCTGGACGCACAGGCTCAACGGCCATGGCTCACGGGCCTAGACGCTCCACGGCATGTGGGATCTTCCCGGACCAGGGCACGAACCCGTGTCCCCTGCATCGGCAGGCAGACTCTCAACCACTGCACCACCAGGGAAGCCCTTTTTGTGTATTTTACTTTTCTTTGGGTAAATAATCACATCTGTTTCCATTTGCCTCATTTTCCATAGACCCATCCTAAATTTTTTTTCCAACTGTTCCAGCTTTATTTTGGCTTCTTAGCCATGGTTTCTTGCTAAGCTCTGTAGGATTTGGTACCTCCTACAGTGAGAAATCCTAACTTAAGAGATGCATTCAAATAATTCTTTGAAAAGATAACATTTGAATTTGGCCTTCAGGGGGATTGTAGGAGTAGAGCTGGAGGATAAGTGTGTGGAAAGAAACTGCATTGCCGATAATGATGTTAATGAAATTAACTAACATTTACTGTGTTTCCTGTATGACCAGCATTGTTCTAAGTGCTTTACATGCACAGATTTACTTCATTCTCACAAATACTCTCTGAGATTTGTCCTTCTGATATAAATCAGTGATTTTTAAAGTGAAGTACGTGCAAAACAATGCATTGGGTACAGAAAGATAAGATTAAAACTTCTATTTATATATGTCTACCTCATTTGTTTAAAATGTCTATTTTCTCCTATTTTTATGATTGCTTTACAATAAACATTAGCACAGTGTTACGTAAGTATACTCATTTATATTGAAAGGGCTGCATAAGCTAAAACTTTTGGAGGTTACTGAGTAAAAGCATAGAGATGAGAAAGCACAGAGCTTATGCCAGAAAGAGCAAGTAATTCATACAGAGGATATAACTAAAAGAAGAGAAGATGAGGTTAAGAAGGTAGATTAGGGCCAAAGTAGAAAGGCCTTAAATGCCAGGCAGAGGAGACAAGAATCTGCTCATAAAATAACAAAAACCCTTATGACTTAATTGATATTTTTAACTTTTCTATAATGCTTTATAGCACCCAAGATTTTGTTAAAAGTCACTTATCAAATCATTCATTCATTTATTCATTCAATAAACCTTCATTCTACTAGATGCAGGGGTGGGTTTTAAATCCCAGGATGAATAAATTCAGACCCTATCCTCAAGGACTCATAGCCTGGAGGGAAGACTACTACATGAACAAATAACTATATTATATTGTAATAGAATATAAATGCTGGGAATAGCTACGTGTAATTTGCTGTCAGAGCTTGGAAGAAAAAGCAACTAATTCCACCTCGGGAGTAATGTTTTTCTACTATTCAGTAGGGACAACAGTTACTTCAAATGCATTTTTACTACTGGCTATCTTTATTGCTACATATGATATGGTCATTTATTATAATTTATGTTCTCCATGTGTGTAAGTATTATGAAAAAGTTGCATTCCTCAATCCTATGGGAAATATTTAAGAGACTATTCTTTGGTCTGTTTGTAAGCATGCCATTTTTAGAGCAAGTTCCTATTTGTAACTTTACCTCTTCACTTCATGGATGGATTTGATGTTTATGTTTATGGTTCTGTGCCAACATACTATCATGCATCATTTGTCTTAAGTTCATGAAGGATATAAGAAATTTTTCTGAATTCATAAAAATATTAGATTTCAACCTTATGCTCACAGTATTCCTATATGTCTTTTGTTAGCCTCTGACCAGTAAAGTTTGAAAAACTAGAGTTGAGGAGAGTAATTATTAGTCTCTCTGTGTCTCAGTTACCTCCTCTATAAAGTGGGAGGGATACAGACAGTCCGACTTAACGATTTTTCAACTTTATGATGTGCAAAAGCGATAACGCATTCAGTAGGAACCGTACTTCGAATTTTGAATTTTGATCATTTCCTGGGCTAGTGATATTCGGTATGATGCTCTTTTACGATGCTGGGCAGTGGCAGCGAGCCACAGCTCCCAGTCAGCCACGTGCTCATGAGGGCAACCAACCGATAAACCGATCCACTTAAGACCATTCTGTACCCAGCCATTCTGTTTTTAACTTTCAGTACAGGATTCAATAAACTACATGAGCTATTCAACACTTTATTATAAAATAGGTTTTTTGTTAGATGGTTTTGCCCATCTAACTGTAGGATAATGTTACTGTTCTGAGCATGTTTAAGGCAGGCTAAGCTGAGCTACAGTATTCAGTAGGGTAGCTGTATTAAGTGCATTTTCGACTTACAGTATTTTCAGCTTATCATGGTTTTTTGGGATGTAACCTCATCATAAGTCAAGGAAGATCTATAGTATTACCTACCTCACAGTCACTTTTGAGGATTAAATGAATTAATTACATAAAGCTTGCTTCATAGTAGATGCTATATGCGTGTTAGCTGACACTATTGTTGTTATTGTTATTAACATGGAATTGTAAATGGTGAGCCACTAATCTCTAAATAACAGTTGGATATTTTTTAAATTTTATAGTATTGATTGAATTTTCTTATGTCTTTTACAACTTTCATTTTTATGGGTTTTAGTTTTTATTTTCTCCCTAAGAATCAGATAATCTGCAAAGTAGATCTTTGTTTTTGCACCTGACATTGTGCATTATTTCAATGGAATAGCTTAGAATCAGATTGTAAATTGTCAAATCAAATCTTCATGCTCTGACACTAACATATATAACACATACATGAGCACACACATTCACACATCTCTTTAGAGACTGAGGTTGAGATAAAAAGTCTTGACCTTTCCCTGCCTACTTCACTCAGACCTAAGATGGACAGAATAAATAAGAACTTTTTTTTTTTAAGATTTTTTCTTTTTGTTGTGGACCATTTTTTAAAGTCTTTATTGAATTTGTTACAATATTGCTTCTGTTTTATGTTTTTGGGGGTTTTTTTTGGCCATGAGGCATGTGGGATCTTAGTTCCCTAACAAGGGATCGACCCACATCCTCAGCATTGGAAGGCGAAGTCTCAACCACTGGACTGCCAGGGAAGTCCCTAAATAAGTATTTTTTAAAGACAAAGACTCCTTCACCACTTAAGACTCATCTTTTAATATCCTTTACTTGACTGACTTCCTTTTTGGATCTGGATTAAATTTATATTCAAAACCTTGGTTTAAGTCCCAGCCCTTATTCAAATATTTCAGTCCATACCAGTCTTCCCATCACTAGACTCTATATTTTGATTGAATATTGTATAGTGAAATTTTCTGCCTGTTTAATTTCTCGCCACCTAGATTCCTACCTCCTTGAGGGGAGAGACCAAGACTTTTTTCTTTTGGTATTCTCCACAAGACATGATAGAGTGGTTGTTCTTTGAATTCTTGATATTTCACTCTCCGGAGCACAGGCTCCGGACGCACAAGCTCAGAGGCTATGGCTCACGGGCCTAGCCGCTCAGCGGCATGTGGGATCTTCCCGGACTGGGGACAAACCCGTGTCCCCTGCATCGGCAGGCGGACTCCCAACCACTGCGCCACCAGGGAAGCCCCCAGACTAACGTTCTTTAAGGAAATTTCCCCACACCACCTAATTTCCCCAACCAACTGAATGAAGGAAATCCACTTGAAAGAAACTTTATATTGAATTTATTATAATGACATCATGACAGTTCTTTGCAGTATTTTTGCATTTACTCAGATGTCATCTTCCTGGAAGCCTTTCTTGAATACCTAATTTGGTGCCTTTATTCTCTGTTCCCATGGTACCTTGTGAATACCATTATCCTAGCTTTTCTACTTCACATTGACATTATCTGTTCCTGTGTCTGTCTCACCCATTTAGAGAAAGGGTCTTTGTTTTACACATTTTTAAAATCTCTAGCACCCAGCCCCATTCCTAGTGCTCAATCAGTATTTGTTAAACTGAATGACTGTACCTTGCTAGCTCTGTCACCCCCTTCAGGAAGGAGAAAGTTTACAACTGTATTTAGGTGCTAGAAATTCCAGAAAAACTGAAAAATCTAAATTTTCTTCTCCTTGCTCAAATTTTCTCTCTTTCACTGACCTAGGTATTTAAAATTAAAAAAAAAAAGAAAGAAAATAAAAGGCAATGAAAAATAAAACACAAAATACCACAAATTCTATCAGGGTTCAGTCAAAATTATAAGGATTTACTGAAATGTTTAGAGATGACATGACTTGATGTCCAGGGAAAGTGCAAGGTTGGCTTTAGATAAAGGGAATTGGAAATGAGTTGAAAATTGATGAAGCGGAAGGATGGAATGTGAGACTGCTGTGGGGATAATGTGTAGTAGTCTATGTACTTTTGTGTATGTTTGAATTTTTACATAGTAAGGAGTTTTTTAAATTAAGGTTTTTCAGAGCATATTGACTTCCTAATTTTAGTCCTGTAGCTGACTATTTCTTACTTAAAGTGAAAAGTAAAAAGTAAACTTGAGTTTGAAATTGTTTGAGACTTAGATAGTCGAGTTCATGTCTTGTTCATGTTAAGTGCACACTGACTCCCCCTTTTTTTTTTTTTTTTTTTTTTTTGCGGTACACAGGCCTCTCACTGTGTGGCCTCTCCCGTTGCGGAGCACAGGCTCCGGACGCGCAGGCTCAGCGGCCGTGGCTCACGGGCCCAGCCGCTCCGCGGCATGTGGGATCTTCCCGGACCGGGGCACGAACCCGTGTCCCCTGCATCGGTAGGCGGACTCTCAACCACTGCGCCACCAGGGAAGCCCTGACTCCATTTTTTGAAACTATTTTTTAAATTTAAAAATCTACTTACATGTCACACATTTCATTGTTTAGGTATTTATTATGTGTCTTGAAATTAGAAGGAACCTAACAAATGTGTTTTTGTTATGTGTCATTAAGGCCACTGAACCACAGTCAGTAGGTATGATGGATTATACTCTTACTCATGTTCCCACCTGGTGCCCAAGAGCAATCAGAGTAGTTGGAATATGTCAAGGCTGAAGTAATGTGCAAAAGGCATCCATATTTAGTACACCACCAACCACACTACATTCTAAGGGTTTTTTTTTTTCCAACATTAAGGATGGGTCAGCACCAAGCTGACCATGCTGATTACCCGTTCTTCCTTCTGTGCCATCAGTCAGCATTTGTGAGACGGCTAGCTGTGGCTAAGGGTACAGTCACTGGCTTTAGAATAGAATTTTTCATCTGTGTCAAATTAGCCCACTGAACCCACAACTTTGATTTCACAGAACCGGAGTATACTTTCTTCTACAAACTTAGAGAGGGTTGGGTTCTTTCTCTCTAAGCAGTCATTTCCTCTGCCTTCACGTCTTTCTTATTCAGATGCTCCACTGACTGCTCAAAACCTGTTAATTTGTGATATCAAAAGCATAATAAGGAATTCCAGGCTGTGGTGGACCTTGGTGGCCTTCCTTCTAAGCTGTACAGAAGGGAATTTTGATATCTTCCTCAGGGTTTTCTGTCTCTAATTCTTTTATTTGCCTTATTCCCTGCAGTTTTTTTCAAGGACATAGTACCTGGACAGCATAATAAACCTGAGAAGGTACAATGATAACTCTCAATCAGATAAGCAGACTGATGATCTCTTGAGCGAAGAAGGAACATCAGTTCATTGTAGTTCATTTCCCTACTTAATTTAAGGCTCTACTAGTTCTCCTTTGTGTTTGAATTCCTAAATATGCCTCCTTTGTCTGTGAAGAGATAAAAGCTTAAACTTTGGATGACATAACCTACAAAAGGCAAAAAGATAGGCACATATGGAGTATATTAATATTTTTTCTGCTCTAAAATATTTCAGTGGGAAAGAAAAATGAGACTTTTCTAGCCCTAGAGGCCTACTAAATTCCAACAAAGTGTTTGTTAATATAATTCATAAAGAATGACTCAAAAACACTTCTAAATGAAAATTTTAATTCCCTCTTTTAGGCACTGATTGTTTCATATAGAAAATTAGGTTACTAAGAACTTTTCTAAACTTCTAGCAGCACCACATTCCATGGGAAATTCATGTGAAAGCTTGTGGAAAACCTGGCTGTATCTGTTTTTTAATTGGGAGAGACAAAATGGTTCCCTTAAATGGTGGAATGACAAATTCTCATTTCGTAAAGTTACAAATACAAATATCAGGATTTTGTCAACTGTATAGTGCACATTATCTTCCAAGTACATTATCTTCAACTGTATAGTGCACATTATCTTGCTAGTCACTGTACAAAAGAAATAGAAGATATTGTCCTTGCCCTTTAGGATCTTCTCTTAGCTGTGGGAGATGAGACTTAAATGCAAAAAATAGAGAGGAGCCTAAGACTTACCTCCTTATAACAGTAAGTTATAAGCATCTTCCTGTGTAACTTCAGAATCACACTTTGTGCTTATGCCTGGATTTCATTGTTTAAAAGTGCTTTAATAGGTTTTTTTTTTTTTTTGGAGGGGAGGATCAGAATATATACTGTAGCTGATGAGACACTTGAAGTAATATCAATAAATATGAAACTGCTCTTAGCAAAATAGTAATACTTATACTTCTTATTAATATAATTTTGAAAGCAGAAGTCTCCTTAGTTTTTATTACTGCCTTTCAGTAGGCAGTGTTTGTTTTTTCATTTTATACTTATGTGCAAATTGCACCATCTTACATTTCCCAACAAGTTCGTGTTCTTAAGAAAAATTATTGTCAGCAAAGCCCAAGCCAAACTTAAATGAGCAAATGAGTGACCCTCATAATAAAATTAATAATCTGGATATTGAATAATGAATTTCCTAGAAAGTGTTTCTGTTTTATAAATAATAGTTCGTGGTTGTTTTGAAACCTATGCTTGTACCGTGAACACACCCACAGCACAAATAGTGCAAATTAAGAGCAAACAGCTTCCATTTCTCATCTAGTAGAACATGCTTGGGGCAGAAATATAGTCCACATACTTGCTAACAGAAGCATTGGCAACATCTTAGTTCTGAAGTCACATTCACATGACTCAGTGTCATTATTTTAACTACAAAGACATACAAATAAATGTTTTCACAGAAGAAAAATATTTATAAGCCTTATAAATCATCACATACAAAGGACAAAGTGGAAAAGAGGGAAGATAAGATCCAATATGCAGAACATTGTAGAAAGATCACAGAGCTCTTTAGAGGCAGAGCTGAGTCTGAATTTCTGCTCTGCTGCTTATTTTGTGACTTCAGTCAAGTTTTCTAACACCTCTGGCCTTATTTTTTTCCCTACCTCAGAGGATAGTACTGAGAACTAAGCTAATGTATATAAACTACTTGGTAGAGTTGCTGGAACATAAAAAGTTTCCAGTAATGGTAGTAGCTGCATTTTATCATCATTATTGTTATAGACATTATTTTTGTCTTCCTCTCATTTTTGGAGCTGGTCATTCAGTGCCCTAAGGCCTTTTTCATCTCCTCACCATTCACCTTCCTTTTGACCCCTGTTCTTTACTGCAGAACTCTTTTTCCTGCTCTTCTGATGAGTGCCCTAAGCTTCAGATACCACCCTTTCATTGCTAACTCCCAAACTGATATCTCCAGTCTGGCTTCCTATTCTACATCTCCAGTTAAATGTTGAAATGTTGTTTCAAATTTAACATGTCCAAAGCTAATTTATTTCTCTCATAATCTTTCCCACATCAGTAGGGGTGGTGGACAAGAAGCCACAAGTGCACAGAGAACTAGGCCAGGCTTAGGTACACAAAGATCCCCTAAACCTCTCAGCCCTCAGCTCCTGACCCTGTAAAGTTCCTCCAGGATGGGGAGAGCCTTGCTCACACAGACTTTATATCTCATGTGTATTGCTGGTGTCCAAATCTTGCCCATCGCAGTCACTGCCATTACCTTGTTACTGGTGAGTCCAGGCAGTGTAATAGGAAGACTCCTAGATATTTCTGGGTTCTAAGTCTGGTCCCTTCCTAAGTCCATAACTTTGTATAAGTCACAGCCCTGCTCTGTGGCTTGGTTTCCCCACTTGTAACACAAGGGTGAAGATACTAACACTAAGGTAACCATATAATTTTAGTCCAAACCAGGACACTTTCGAGAATGAAAGGGAGCTGTTAATAATTATGATTAGAGTCACAAGCATACCATGACTATCCGGGGCAAACCAGGAAGTAGAGTGTCCCTAGCTATCACTCAGATCCCTTCCTGCATTTCTAATAGTTGACTTTGTGAATTCCCACTCCTACAGTAAAGATGATTTGTTACAAAGCATTGTTGTACATAATTAATAATGTATATGCTAATAGTAACGTTATTTGGCAACCAAAACAGTCTTTAATATTAAAGTCTATAATTGCTGCTAAGGTAATATTAAGTTAAATTGGCTTTTATGGGTCAGCCAGAGAACCCAGGCAGTACCTAAAATGTTGTTTTCCTTAAAAATTGTATTCCAAGTCCAAATAGCTAATTTTGAATTAGTCTTTTTAAGTTAGAAGCTATCTATTTTTACATTTGTTCAGCCTAAAACAGTCTCTTTCAGGTTCCTGGGTGCACTCTGTGTTCTAATATCTCTGTATTTTACCTAGAAGTCTGTATTTGCCTCTTTCTGCCATAATTTGACTTCTGTTATTTTATAGTGTTCAGCTTTATCTCCTCTTGATCTGCAACTTTTGAGAGGAAAAGAGTACTGGCTCTCTTATATTAAAAGCCGGCTTACCTCCTTATCACCTAAATTGTTCATTCTGAAAATTTTCCATCTCTGACAGATCCCTTCTTGAGGTTTGGTGTTCTGAGCCACTTTTTCAATATATATATTTAAGAGTTTCCAAAATGGTAATAGCAAATATGTATATAGCATTTATTCTGAGCCATGTACTGTTCTAGGTACTTTACATGTATGAACTCACTGAGTACTTAACACAGCCCAATGAGGTTAAGTTATACTATTAGTTCCCACTTACACATGAGGCACTCGACCTGGAGAGAAGTTGAGTAGCTGGTCCAAGTCCACTCAGCAAGACAGAGTCCAGATCCAGTCTACAATCCTAACCACTGTGTTTTACAAGAATAAGTTTGACATTTTGTTTTGCTCTTCGTGAGGGTCCTAGTTTTCAGGATGGCAGTTCTTGGAGGCTTAAAGCTGCCTCTTCTCTCTGGTTTCATTAGATCTTCATATTTCTTCCAGCCAGGTGTTTTGCCTCCAAATTGCATTCGTTCCACAGAGTTTGTATGGAATCTGTGCCTACTGAAGTCAAGTAGGAATCCAGTCAAGGACGTGAATAGGTCCTGAGAGGACTAAGTGCTACGGAAGTTCAGTAGTGGGAGAGTATATTTCTAGGTAGGGAGGGAACCTTTATAATGGATAAAATTTTGTTTTGTGGAATCCACAGAAAATGCCACTTCAGCAAAAAGGAAGTAGCATTAAGTAAATGAGAAGACTTGGTATTTACAGAAATACTAAGAAAATTTCTGGAGCATAGGGTTTATGAAAGGGAGTGATGGAAAATAAAGTTGAAAACTACAGATTGTGACAAGATCATGAACGGTCTTGCAGACCAGACTGAAGAGTTCATTTTATTCTATAGAACGATGATTTTCAACATTTTTCCCACTCCCAACAAACTTGAGAGATCTGACACATTCCTCTGATGCAGTGTCATATAATGGGGAAGGGCTTGAGCTTTGATTTCTACCACTCACTGCCTGTGTCACCTTGATCAAGGTAATCTCTCATCTGTTTTCTCAGCTGTAAAAAGAGGCTAAGAATAGACCTGCTTTGTGGGTTGTTATAAGGATGAAATGAGATAATGCATGTAAGGTGCTATTATTGTCTTATTTTAATATCATCATCTCTAATAGCTGTGGATTACTGGGGCAGTGAGTCTCTTAGGGTATCACTGAGTGGATCAGATCCTGTGGAATCTAGCATTGAGTCTCTACCATGATTCTAATACCCGACTCATTCCTTGGAGTCATTCTTCTAAGTAAGGATAATGTAGCCATATGGTGGTAACGTGGCCATAATTGGTATCCCAGGATACCCACCCAATAGCTGAGCAAGTTAATTGGCTTAGCCTTGGGCAAGTTACTTAATTCCTTGGGGGGTCTTATTGTTCTTGCCTGTAAAATGAGGATAATGATTCCTCTTTGCACAGCAGGTATAATACCTGGCACATAGTAGGCCCCTATTAAATGGTGTGGTTATGTCTTTTCTTTTATTATGACATTGAGTCACATCCTATTCCCAGATGGCATCTCAAAGGAAAGAGCTAAGCAACCAGGAGATTTTAACAGGTTGCCTGACTTCACTCACATTTTTCCCTCATTCCTCAGGATTTAAGTCCACCAGATTCCAACTGGAAAGTAAGGATCTCTTTATTCTTTCTGTGACTGTTCTGCCTCTGTCTCTTAATTGGTCAGCTTGGGTTGAATGGAAAGTGTGAAGAGAATGATAAAGAAAATGTAAAGGGAGGACCTACAGTTCCAAGAATTTTTTTTCTAGTTGTGAAAGTAGCTACTTTAACTTTGGGAGTTGATTAATATGGTGAAGGAAGGAAGTTGAAACAGGTGATTTTTTTGAGATTCCTTTTTAGCCCTGGATTGCCTTTTTGTGATACAATAGTGTGTTATGCTATTATAGCTTAGGTTGTAGGGTCTTAAAATTGATACACTTTCCTAAATCCATATTTATGATTAATTCTCTGGACAGGTATGCTTGGGCTCCAGGCCAGTAAGCACAGAAGATGAAATGACTGCCTGCCTCATTGGAGGCCTGGCATGCCAGAGCCCTGTGGAGCAAGGCATTCAGAAAGGGAGCTTTTTTCCATCCTGTCAAGCCTGACGAGGATGCAGTTAGGACCAGGGAAGCTGAGTCCTCTTTTTCTAGTGTGCTGTTTAGGATGTTACTGCCTGTGCTCCGAGTTCTGCTGAAATTGCAGACATGACTTAGAGGAATTTTCACATCATCTGGAAAAAAAAATAAAATCTTATAACACAGCTATGTGAAAGCACGCACTTGGAAAGCATAAAAACTATTTTTCAAGAAATTTGCCAGAATAAAATCTTGGTTGATTGTGACCCCAGAATATTCAGCCAGAAAATACTGACTTGAATGATTCGATAATTTAAATTTTTTTCCTATTTAAAAAAATAGATGTTTAGCACCATACTTCTTTTTTTATTTTAAAGCTAAATGTCTGTGTTAGTTCTGCATAACAAGGCTAATCTAAGTTGTGATTTTTTTGTACCATCTAGGGAAATGTGTAAAAGCAAAAGGTCTCTAAAGATTTTTGCATTTATTAAAAGGGGTGTTTAAAGGGTGTCAAAAGATGATGAGACCATCATTCAATATCCAAAGTAAAAAAACAAAATCGAATTTATTGCTCGCTGTTGTAAAGAATCAGGGGAAATCTCTCCAAGCAGAGCAAATTACTGATCTTTTATAGGGTTTTAGGGATGCCTGGAGTTCAGGGATGGGCAGATATTCAAAAGCTTGAGTAGGCCTATGTCATCTGTAGAGATATGGATACTTGGGTGTGACTGACTGCTGTTGTTAGTTGGTCCTCAGAGGTGTATTTATTGGACCAGATTTGTTCCTAATTGCCTACTTCAGAAGCAAGGACTATCATTGATCGGCTGCCTTCTAAATGCATTCAGTAAGGCAAGTTGTTTATTGATTGAATGAATTTAAAAGCAGTTCTGGTGGCTTCTTGTTACCATGGCTAAAGATCAGTCTTTTCCTGGGAGTGTGGGAACTTCTTACTTACTCAGTCTCCACTCTTGTTCCTCACTCAGTCAAAGCTGCAGGATTTCATTAAGGATTGTCCAGACCTTCACCTCTGTTGTTGATTCTTCTTGAAGATGGGGTATCTGATTTTCAGTTTGAGTCCATCAGCGTAATTCCTTTTGGGAGGAGGGGTCTTTGAATTATTTATTGAAACATCTGATGGGACAGTGGCTGGGTTGAAACATTTGAGACACTGGACAATAAACATTAAGTGTGAGATAAACAAGAATAATTAGAAGTATTGTAAGAAGGGAGTGGAATATATTTCACTACCATAACCTAAGATTTTTCAGGCCTGACCAAGAAAACACGTCCTAATGATTCCCTAGGTAGCCAGACTGCCTTTTCTTTTAGCTTAGATACAGATTGTTTTATTTCATCTGTAACGTTAATTCAGGTATAATATGAAGTGTTGGCAATGGTTCTGGTTGGCCAAAAGAAAGTCCAAAACCATTCTTTTATCTGTAACCATAACTGTTACTTTGCTGGTCTTAGGTGGAAGCTGTCTACTTTGTGTGCTCATCTCTTTGCTCTGAGAACCTTTGGTTAATAATCAACCTCCGTGAGTCATCTGCTTTGGGAAGTGCTCTGGAGAACTTCAGTTTAGGTTCCCTATGGTGTTACTTTCCAGCTCTGCTAAAGGTCTCTTCCGTTTTTTTCCCAGAGGACAGCAGACTGTGTTGCCAGTTCAGGCTCATTCAGGGATTATGTTTTATTCATCATCTTAGACTCAGCATTCAGCCCCTGCCTGGTACAGTAAATATTTATAAAATGAATATTCATCTTTATATTATTCTTGGATTATTTTTGGCATTTCAATTATATTTCTTCATTTAGATTCTGATCTCACTGAAAGCAATAACCGTGTCTTATTCTTCTCTAAATGCTCCAGAAAGCTTATCACAGTGTTTTCTATGTTAGATAAAAATAAATATTTGTTAAATTGGATTCCAGATATATTGAGTGTACTTTGTTTGGGTGATAGGGCAAATATTTGACAAGATTTCTCATCTAAAAGAGAGAATAAATCTGATGGAGAGGTGAAACATATACATAAAACAATTTGAAGATGATGCTTTTTTTAAATGTAATATTACATGTTTAACAAGTACAAACAAAATATTCTATAAATGACTACTTAAGTGTTATAACAGTAGGTTTTTTAAACATCTTAACCACTTAAACAGATTGCTAAACTTTATTATTTTTAATGGATTTTTAAAATTTTTGATTTTGGAGTATACTTGATTTACAATATTATGTTAGTTTCAGGTGTACAACAAAGTGATTCAATTATACATATACATATATCTATTCTTTTTCAGATTTTTTCCCCATAGATGTTATTAGAATATTGAGTAGAGTTCCCTGTGCTATACAGTAGTCCTTGTTGATTATCTGTTTTATATATAGTAGTGTGTATATGTTAATCCCAACCTCCTAATTTGTACTTCCCCTTTGGTAACCATAAGTTTATTTTCTGATTCTGTGAGTCTGTTTCTACTTTTTGAAAATAAGTTCATTTGTATCATTTTTTAAGATTCCACATATTAATGATATCATATGATATTTTTCTTTCTCTGTTTGTCTTGTTTCACTTAGTATGATAATCTCTAGGTCCATCCATGTTGCTGCAAATGGCATTATTTCATTCTTTTTTATGACTAATATTCCATTGTATATATGTACCACATCCTCTTTACCATTCATCTGTCTATGGACATTTAGGTTGTTTCTATTGTAAATAGTGCTGCAGTGAACATTGGGGTGCTTGTATCTGATTGGATTATGTTTTTCTCCAGATATATGCCCAGGAGTGGGATTGCTGGATCATATGGTAGCTCTATTTTTAGTTTTTAAAGGAACCTCCATACTGTTCTCCATAGTGGCTGTACCAATTTACATTCTCACCAACGGTGTAGGAGGGTTCCTTTTTCTCCACATCCTCTCCAGCATTTATTGTTTGTAGACTTTTTGATGATGGCCGTTCTGACTGGTGTGAGGTGATACCTCATTGTAGTTTTGATTTGCATTTCTCTAATAATTAGTGATGTTGAGCATCTTTTCATGTGCTTCTCGGAGAAGCACATGTGTCTTCTTTGGAGAAATGTCTATTTAGATCTTCTCCCCATTTTCTGATTGGGTTGTTTGCTTCTTGATATTGAGCTGCATGGCTGTTTGTATATTTTGGAGACTAATCCCTTATAAGTTGCATGACTGCAAATATTTTCTCCCATTCTGTGGGTTGTCTTTTCATTTTGTTTATGGTTTCCTTTGCTGTGCAAAAGTTTTTCAGTTTAATTAGGTCCCATTTGTTTATTTTGTTTTTATTTCCATTCCTGTAGGAGGCGGATCCAAAAAATATTGCTACAATTTATGTCAAAGAGTGTTCTGCTTATGTTTTCCTCTAGGAGTTTTATAGTATCTGGCCTTACATTTAGGTCTTTAATCCATTTTGAGTTTATTTTTGTGTATGGTGTTAGAAAATGTTCTAATTTCATTCTTTTACATGTAGCTGTCCAGTTTTCCCAGCACCATTTATTGAAGAGACTGTTTTTTCTCCAGTGTATATTTGTACCTCCTTTGTTTAGATTAATTGACCATAGGTGCATGGGTTTATTTCTGGGCTTTCTATACTGTTCCATTGATCTAAATATCTGTTTTTGTGCCAGTACAATATTGTTTTGATGACTGTAGCTTTGTAGTATAGTCTGAAGTCAGGAAACCTGATTCCTCCAGCTCCATTTTTCTTTCTCAAGATTGCTTTGTCAGGCTTCCCTGGTGGTGCAGTGGTTGAGAGTCCGCCTGCCGATGCAGGGGACACGGGTTCATGCCCCGGTCCAGGAGGATCCCACATGCCGTGAAGCGGCTGGACCCATGAGCCATGGCCGCTGGACCTGCGCATCCGGAGCCTGTGCTCTGCAACAGGAGAGGCCACAGCAGTGAGAGGCCCGTGAACCTCAAAAATAAAAAGATTGCTTTGCCTATTTGGGGTCTTTTATATGTCCATACAAGTTTAAAAATTTTTTGTTCTAGATCTGTGAAAAATGCCATTGGTAGTTTGATAGGGATTGCATTGAATCTGAAGGTTGCCTTGGGTACTATAGTCATTTTGACAATATTGATTCCTCTAATCAATCCAAGAACATGATATATCTTTCCTTCTGTTTGTGTCATCTTCGATTTCTTTCATCAGCATCTTATAGTTTTCAGAGTACAGGTCTTTTGCCTCCTGAGGTAGGTTTATTCCGAGGTATTTTATTCTTTTTGATCAGAATGCTAAACTTTAAAGTTATTTTAAAAAGTAAAGTTTCACAATGAAATAAAATGTATTTCACAATGAATAGGGCAAGGGTAATGAATGATCTACACCTTTATGCAACAATATATTCACAACAATATTGTGAATGCCACAAGCATAAGGTTGAAGCCAGACACAAAAAGAGCACATAATATGTGATTGCATTTATATTAAGTATAGAAATAGGCATTAACAGCTAAAAGAAAAAATGTAAAGGAAGGTTGATAACTAACTTCTGCCAGAGTAGAACTGAGACAAAGTAGGGAACAATAACTTTTGATGGGTGATCAGATTCTTTCTCTTCCTCTTCCCCATTTGACAAGCCACTGTTCTTAAATGGCTCATTTAGAAGGAGAATATGAACTAATATTTATGATGTCTATTAACTGCCAGACAATATGTATTTTATTCACATTATTTCATATAATCCTTTGAGCAGTCCTCTGAGATATGTATTGTCTTCCCTACTTCTCAAGTGACAAATATAAAAACTGAAAGCATTAAAAATTTGCCCAAGTAATAGAAGCAGTTAAGTAGTAGATAAAATTTGAACTTAGATTTGTATTACTTCAAAGGCTTTGTTATGTCTACTCCATCACAGGATAAGTAAAAGGGTCAAGAACTTAACCTGGTAATTTCATTAGTGGAGAATGATGGGAAGAGGCTCTGTACTAGGGCAGGGATCAGCAAACTTTTTCTGTAATGGGCCAGGTAATCAACATTTTAGGCCTTGTGGACCATATGGTCTCTGTCACAAGTACTCAAATCTGCCAAGGCAGCACAAAAGCAGCCATAAACAATATGTAAATAAATGAACATGGCTGTGTCCCCAAAAAACTTTACTTATGGACAGTGAAAATTGGATTTCGTATCATTTTCACAGGTTACAAAATACTATTCTTCCTTTGATTTTTTTCAACCATTTAAAAATGTAAAAATCATTCTTAGCTTATGGGCCATGCAGGTGGTGGGCCAAATTTGGCCTACAGGCTATGGTTTGTTGACTCCTGCTCTAGGCTGTTGCTGGGAAGAAAATTCTACCAGAGTCCTTGTATATATTTAGGCATTCCCTTTCTAAACAGGTTCAAAAGCTCAACAGATATTTGTCAAACCTCTCCTGTGTGCTCCACTGCTACTTGACATACAAAAATGACCTTTCCAACCTACAAAAGCAATTTAAAGGAAAATAACATTAAGATATAATTTACATACAGTAAAATACACCCATGTAAAGTGTGGAGTTTGATGAGTCTTGACATATGTGTACAACAATATAACCACCACCACAGTCAACATATAGAACGTTACCTTCACCCCCAAAAAGCTCCCTCCTGCTTCTCTGCAGTCAGTTCCCATCCATCCCTGGCTCTAGGCAGCCACTGATCAGTTCTCTGTCACCATAAATTAGGTTTCTCTTTTCTAGAATTTCATATAACTGAACCTAAGTATGTACTCTTTGTTGTTTCCTTGTTTTACTCAGCATATATTTTTGGAATTTATCCATATTGTTACATGTATTAGTAATTTGTTTCAGTTTTGCTCCTTAGCATTCTATTGGATGAGTATATCACAGCTGGTTTATCCATTCACCTGCTGATGAACATTTGATTTGTGTCCAGTTTGGGCTATTATGAATGAAGCCGCTATTAACATTCATGTACAAGTCTCTGTATAGACATATGTTTTTATTTTCCTTGGGTAAATACCCAGGAGTAGAATTACTGGATCGCGTGGAAGATGCAAGTTTAACTTTATAAGAAACTGCCAAGCTGTTTTCCAAAGTGATTATACCATTCTGCCTTACCATTAGCTTGAGAGTTTCATATGCCTCACATCCTCACCATCACTTAGTATTGTCAGTCTTTTTACCTTTACCCATTCCCATGGGTGTATTGGTGGTAATCTCATGGTGATCATAATTTCCAGTTACCTGATGACTAATAGTATGGAGTATCTTTTCATGGATTTATTGACCATTCATGCTTTCTTCTGTGAAGTTCAAATCTTAGGTCCATTTTTTAAATTGGTATTGAGTTGTAAGAGTTCTTTATGTATTCTGGATACAAGTCCTTTGTCAGATATAGGCATTGGAAATACTTTCTCCCAATCTGTGCACTGTCTTTTCATTTTCTTAATCATATATTTTAATAGCAGAAGTTTCAATTTTAATGAAGTTCAGTTTATGGTTAGCGCTTTTTGTGTCCTAAGAAATGTTTGCCGATCCCTAGAGTTTTAAGGATATTTTCTTTTTTCTTTTAGAAATTTTCTGGTTTTAGCTTTTATTTGGATCTCTGATCCATTTTGAGTTAATTTTTGTATATGGCGTGAAATACAGATTGAGGTTCATATTTTTCCATGTGAATACCCAGCTGTTGCAGCACCATTTGTTGGGAAAACTGTCCTCCTCACCTTCAGTGACCTTAGTATGTTTGTCAAAAACCAGTTTTACTACATGTGGGTCTGTTTCTAAATTGTATTATTTTCCATTGATTTATATGTCTATTCTTTTGCTGCTGTTCTCTTTTAAGCCTTAACTTTTCTAAAAAATTTTTAATTGCAAACTCTCTTCTTTATGTAGATCTCAGCTCACTTTCATGAGTATTTGTACTTTTACAGGTATAAATATGCCAAACAATCAAATCTAATGTAGATGTGTTTCTCTCTGTGATTCCAAATCAACATCCTTTTATTCTCTATGCTTAGCATAGAGTTCTTAGTGTGCTAGCATTTCAACAGCAGCAGTAATTATATTTATGAATCCTTGTCTGGTACTGTATCTCAAACCTTACAGAAGTCCAGGTTGATCATATCTGGGGTTTTCACACTTTTCACTTCTCATAGCTGCTTCTTCTAAAATGTTAATTAGTTAAGCATGCTCCTTGCCTTTGTACATCCAGTTCTATTCTCTGCTCTTCTCCATATTCTGTCTCTAACTAATGACTTTAGACCCTTCTAATATCAAGAAAAGATTGATTTTCTAGGTTTCAAATATCTCAGTTTTTTCTTTGCCCCTTACTTTTATCCCCTGCCATAAAAATGAGTTGTCTTCTTTTCAGGGTTTGTTTACTTATGTCAAAGAAGTTCAGAGCTGTATTTCTGACTCTTTTCCTTTTACCTGCAATTAAAATTTTTTTCAGGTAGTTTCATTTTCTAGCAATATCCATTACTAAATTCCTATAGATTTCAAAGTTATCCTTTTAAATCTGTTCTCTGAGATGATATCTCACCTAGTAAAGGGAAAAAACAGATCTCCATACTGAGCTTAGGCAAGGAAGTGGTTTTTGGTCTTGTTTTGTGGGATTTTTTTTAGTTTATTGAGTTTTGTTTCTTATCATAAAGCAACACATGTTCATCATTGTAAAATTGTCCATAATCCCCATACTCAAGACCAGCACCACAAATATTTTGGTGTGCTACTTCAAAAAATTATTTCTCAAACTTGAGTAATATATTAGAAAGGCATTCAATAAATAGTTTTAAATGAATGAATATTCTTTTTTCCAGTGAAATGTTTTGCTGGGCAACAGTCTTCCTACTTGAAAAGGGATGGTATTAGAAGCGGAGCCATCTTTGGGCTACAGGCAGAGGGTGAAGAGGGAACACCTAAGTTGTTCAGGGCCTGATCTCTGCTGATTGCATCTTTCCTTAATAGTCTATGGATATTAACAGCATTAAAGTAATTTTATTTAGCATGTAAGAGACAGTCAATAAATGTTAGTTTCCTCTAGCACTTTGTATATGTTTTATTTCCATCTTTTTTGCTTATTATTACTAAACTAAGAAACATCTTTAGTTTGACCTTCTTCTTGATTTTCAGGTTGTCATTTCATAATATTAAGTGACATTGGCTATCACTGGTTCTTTGCATGATTGGAACAGAATGACATGGTCACATGAGGGAGGATCACTAGGCCAGGGTTAATGAACTCCCAGCCAAAAATTACTGTATTTAAAAAAAAATTTTTTTTTTGGCCACGCCACACAGCTTGCAGGATCTTAGTCCCCTGACCAGGGATCGAACCTGTGCCCCTTGCAGAGGAAGTGCGGAGTCCTAACCACTGGACCACCAGGGAATTCCCTTTAAAATTTTTTAATTGAATGTTAAATATTGAATAGATAAACAATAATGATGTGTACAAGGTATAAAGAGTAATAATACAGTGACCACCAGGACACTCACCAGTCAGCTTAAGAATTATAACACTACCAATACCCTAGTACCTATACCTTTTAAAGCTACCTATCTGCTCCTCCCTCCTCCCCAAAGCAAACTATTGATTCAGAATTGTATGGCTAAAAAGTTTTTGCTCTTCCCTATGATTATGCATTTATTTGGATACCTAAAAATATATGGTTTTAGTTTTGCATGGTTTTGAAATTTATAAATGGAATCAATGAATTTGTGTTTAAGTGGCTTTCTTTTGCTTATCAATGTATGTGAGATTCATTCATATGTGTAACTGTTGTTCATCTATTTTAGTTATACAGTATTCCATTGTATAAATATTCCATGATTTTTTCATCTATTCTTCTTTTAATGGACTTTTAGGTTGTTTGTAGTTTTTTGCTATTAAAAATCCAGGCTGTGAATATTGTTATATTGTCTCCTGAACACATTCTGAGGGTTTCTTTTGGACAGAAAGCCAACCATTTTTGTGCCATGGACTCCTTGGGAAGTTCGGTGATTATTAGGGACTCCTCAAAATAAGGTTTGTTTGTTTCCTACCTTCCCCCACCTACCACCTCACAAAAATAATTCAGGCCAAAGAAAAGACATTTTATCTGTATATCAGGAATAGCCTGAATTCCTGTTGACTGATAATCCTAAATTCCTAGCCAACATTAAAATATTAGATTTTAATGAGTAGCCTTAGCAGTCTGGAAACTGGATTAGGGAAGCATATTTTTATAGGGAAAATGAATTCAGCTTTTGTAAGGCTTAGGAAGAAATGTACTAATTTGCTATTCCTGGTGTTTATTTGTATCATATTTCTAAGCACTCCTCTCCCAAAGAAATCATCTTTCATCACATGATACACAAGGCTGTTACTGGCAATGGGGCATTGAAGGGATGCTAGTGGATGGGAATGTTGATTCTAGCTCAGAGAAGGAGCTGACCGAGAGAATCAGTCATCCAAAGCAAATATATATTCGTGTGTTTTATATATTTATTTAAATTCCAAGTAATACATCTAGAACATGCATAATTAGCTGGGGCAACAAAGTTGCTTTTTCAGGAGGTATATTTACCCAAAGAAGTTGTGCATATTTCATAAAAAACAGACCATGTAAAATACAGTCTACGCTTGGTTAGATTTTTGATATGTTTTCCCAGTAAAAAAGCATACATTCCTTAAATAATCATTTAGTTTGAAAATAAAGCATGTTTCATTAAGAAGTATCTGATACTTATTGTGCTTTTAATAATTCATTTATATACAGTGTTCCAAGGAAACACTGATATTCTTGTTAACTTGTAAAAAAAATTAATAAATTTAAACCTGCTTGACCTTTAAGTCATCACAATACCTTTAAAAAGAAATTGCATGGGAAGGGAACTTAAATTCAATGATGAGACTAAGAATGTGGGAGGAATGGAGGAAGAAATGCAGAGATAAGAAGAGCAATCACTATGTGGTTTATGACCACAGATTTCTTACCCTTGTACTTTAGAGCTAAAACAGACTGTGGAGACATCAATTCATCCATTTTTTTTAACATCTTTATTGGAGTATAATTGCTTTACAATGGTGTGTTAGTTTCTGCTTTATAACAAAGTGAATCAGCTATACATATACATATATCCCCATAT
>NC_041219.1:37483577-37484433 GCF_002837175.3 Physeter macrocephalus | reverse complement strand
GTCACAGCTTACCCTTCCCCCTCCCCATGTCCTCAAGTCCATTCTCTACATCTGTGTCTTTATTCCTGTCCTACCCCTAAGTTCTTCAGAACTAATTTTTTTTTTTTTTAGATTCCATATATATGTGTTAGCATATGGTATTTTTTTTTCTCTTTCTGACTTACTTCACTCTGTATGACAGACTCTAGGTCCATCCACCTCACTACAAATAACTCAATTTCGTTTCTTTTTATGGCTGAGTAATATTCCATTGTATATATGTGCCACATCTTCTTTATCCATTCATCTGTCGATGGACACATAGGTTGCTTCCATGACCTGGCTATTGTAAATAGTGCTGCAAAGAACATTGTGGCACTTGACTCTTTTTGAATTATGGTTTTCTCAGGGGATATGCCCAGTAGTGGGATTGCTAGGTTGTATGGTAGTTCTATTTTTTTAAGGAACCTCTATACTGTTCTCCATAGTGGCTGTATCAGTTTACATTCCTACCAACAGTGCAAGAGAGTTCCCTTTTCTCCATACCCTCTCTAGCGTTTATTGTTTGTAGATTTTTTTGATGATGACCCTCCTGACTGCTGTGAGGTGATACCTCATTGTAGTTTTGGTTTGCATTTCTCTAATGATTAGTGATGTTGAACATTCTTTCATGTGTTTGTTGGCAATCTGTATATCTTCTTTGGGGAAATGTCTTTTTAGGTCTTCTGCCCATTTTTAGATTGGATTGTTTGTTTTTTTGATATTGAGCTGCATGAGCTGCTTGAAATTTTGGAGATTAATCCTTTGTCAGTTCTTCATTTGCAAATATTTTCTCCCATTCTGAGGGTTGTCTTTTCATTTTGTTTATGGTTTCCTT
>NC_041219.1:37479370-37483380 GCF_002837175.3 Physeter macrocephalus | reverse complement strand
TTTCACAATGTTGATTCTTCCAATCCAAGAACATGGTATATCTCTCCTTCTGTTTGTATCATCTTTAATTTCTTCAATCAGTGTCTTATAGTTTTCTGCATACAGGTCTTTTCTCTCCTTAGATAAGTTTATTCCTAGGTATTTTATTCTTTTTGTTGCAGTGGCAAATGGGAGTGTTTCCTTAATTTCTCTTTCAGAATTTTCCTCATTAGTGTATACGAATGCAAGAGATTTCTGAGCATTAATTTTGTATCCTGCTACTTGACCAAATTCATTGACTAGCTCTAGGAGTTTTCTGGTAGAATCTTTAGAATTCTCTGTGTATAGTACCATGTCATCTGCAAACAGTTGACAGCTTTACTTTTTCTTTTCTGATTTGGATTCCTTTATTTCTTTTTTTACTCTGATTGCTGTGGCTAAAACTTCCAAAACTATGTTGAATAATAATGGTGAGAGTGGGCAACCGTGTCTTGTTCCTGTTCTTCGTGTTTGCTAGTATTTTGTTGAGGATTTTTGCGTCTGTGTTCATCAGTGATATTGGCCTGTAGTTTGCTTTCCTTTTGACATGTTTGTCTGATTTTGGTATCAGCGTGATGGTGGTCTCGTAGAATGAGTTTGGGAGTGTTCTTCCCTCTGTCATATTTTGGAAGAGTTTGAGAAGGATAGGTGTTAGCTCTTCTCTAAATGTTTGATAGAATTCACCTGTAAAGCCATCTGGTCCAGGGCTTTTGTTTGTTGGAAAATTTTTAATCACAGTCTTAATTTCAGTGCTTGTGATGGGTCTGTTTATATTTTCTATTTCTTCCTGGTTCAGTCTCAGAAGGTTGTGCTTTTCTAAGAAGGCATAGAGTTGCTTGTAGTAGTCTCTTAGGATGCTTTGTATTTCTGCAGTGTCTGTTGTAACTTCTCCTTTTTCATTTCTAATTCTATTGATTTGAGTCTTCTCCCTTTTTTTCTTCAAAAGTCTGGCTAATGGTTTATCATTTTGTTTATCTTCTCAAAGAACCAGCTTTTCGTTTTATTGATCTTTGCTATTGTTATTTTGTTTCTATTTCATTTATTTCTGCTCTGATCTTTATGATTTCTTTCCTTCTGCTACCTTTGGGTTTTGTTTGTTCTTCCTTGTCTAATTGCTTTAGGTGTAAGGTTAGGTTGTTTATTTGAGATGTTTCTTGTTTCTTGAGGTAGGCTTGTATTGCTATAAACTTCCCTCTTAGAACTGCTTTTGCTCCATCCAATAGGTTTTGGGTCGTCATGTTTTCATTGTCATTTGTTTCTAGGTATTTTTTGATTTCCTCTTTGATTTCTTCAGTAATCTCTTGGTCATTAAGTAGTGTATTGTTTAGCCTCCATGTGTTTGTATTTTTTACAGATATTTTTCCTGTAATTGATATCTAGTCTCATAGCATTGTGGTCGGAAAAGATACTTGCTACTATTTCAGACTTCTTAAATTTACCAAGGCTTGTTTTGTGACCCAAGATTTGATAGATCCTGGTGAATGTTCCATGAGCACTTGAGAGGAAAGTGTAATTTGCTGTTTTTGGATGGAATGTCCTATAAATATCAATTAAGTCCATCTTGTTTAATGTATCATTTGAAGCTTGTGTTTCCTTATTTATTTTTATATTGGATGATCTGTCCATTGGTGAAAGTGGGGTGTTAAAGTCCCCTACCATGATTGTGTTACTGTCAATTTCCCCTTTTATGGCTGTTAGCATTTGCCTTATGTACTGAAGTGCTCCTATGTTGGGTGCATAAATATTTACAATTGTTATATCTTTTTCTTGGATTCATTGCTTGATCATTATGTAGTGTCCTTCTTTGTCTCTTGTAATAGCCTTTATTTTAAAGTCTAATTTGTCTGATATGAGAATTGCTACTCCAGATCTTTTGATTTCCATTTGTGTGGAATATCTTTTTCCATCCCCTCACTTTCAGTCTGTATGTGTCCCTAGGTCTGAAGTGGGTCTCTTGTAGACAGCATATATATGGGTCGTGTTTTTGTGTCCATTCAGCCAGTCTCTGTCTTTTGGTTGGAGAATTTAATCCATTTACATTTAAGGTAATCATCGATATGTGTGTTCCATTTACCATTTTAATTGTTTGGGGTTTGTTCTTGTAGGTCTTTTCCTTCTCTTGTGTTTCCTGGCTAGAGAAGTTCCTGCAGCATTTGTTGTAAAGCTGGTTTGGTGGTGCTGAATTCTCTTAGCTTTTGCTTGTCTGTAAAGGTTTTAATTTCTGTGTCAAATCTGAATGAGATCCTTGTTGCGTAGAGTAATCTCGGTTGTAGGTTTTTCCCTTTCATCACTTTAAATATGTCCTGCCACTCCCTTCTGGCTTGCAGAGTTTCTGCTGAAAGGTCAGCTGTTAACCTTATCGGGATTTCCTTGTATGTTATTTGTTGCTTTTTCCTTGCTCCTTTTAATATGTTTTCTTTGTATTTAATTTTTGTTAGTTTGATTAATATGTGTCTTGTTGTGTTTCTCCTCGGATTTATCTTGTATGGGACTCTCTGTGCTTCCTGGACTTGACTGACTAATTCCTTTCCCATATTATGGAAGTTTTCAACTATAATCTCTTCAAATACTTTCTCAATCCGTTTCTTTTTCTCTTCTTCTTCTGGGACCCCTATAATTCGAATGTGGGTGCATTTAATGTTGTCCCAGAGGTCTCTGAGACTGTCCTCAATTCTTTTCATTCTTTTTTCTTTATTCTGCTCTTCAGTAGTTATATCCACTATTTTATCTTCCAGCTCACTTTTCCGTTCTTCTGCCTCAGTTATTCTGCTATTGATTCCTTCCAGAGAATTTTAAATTTTATTTATTGTGTTGCTCGTTGCTAGTTGTTTGGCATGGGGTGTCCAGCACTGTAGCTTGCTGGTCGTTGAGTGGAGCTGGGTTAGCGTTGAGATGGAGATCTCTGGGAGAGCTTTCACAGTTTGATATTACGTGGAGCCAGGAGGTCTCTGGTGGACAAATGTCCTGAACTTGGCTCTCCCACCTCAGAGGCACAGGCTTGACACCCGGCCAGAGCACCAAGACCCTCTGAGTCACATGGCTCAGAAGAAAAGAGAGAAAAAAAGAAAGAAAGAAAGAAAAATAAATAAATAAAATAAAGTTATTAAAATAAAAAATAATTATTAAAGATTTTTTTAAAAAGTAATAAAAAAAGAAAGAAAGAACAACCAAACCAAAAAACAAATCCACCAATGATAAATACTGCTAAAGACTATACTAAACAAACAAACAAAAAAAACGGACAGACAGAACCCAGGACAAATGGTAAAAACAAAGCTATACAGATTTCTCTTCTTTGTTCGCCCAGCTCCCGGGGTTCAGCTTTGGATTTGGCCCTGCCTCTGCGTGGTCACCTGAGGGCGTCTGTTCTTCACTCAGACAGAACGGGGTTAAAGGAGCAGCTGATTCGGGGGCTCTGGCTCACTCAGGCGTGGTGGGGGGGGACGGAGGGGTACGGAATGTGGGGCAAGCCTGCGGAGGCAGAGGCCAGCCTGACGTTGCACCAGCCTGAGGCGCGCCGTGTGTTCTCCCGGGGAAGTTGTCCCTGGATCACGGGACGCTGGCAGTGGCGGGCTGCACAGGCTCCGGGAGGGGAGGTTTGGACAGTGACCTGTGCTTGCACACAGGCTTCTTGGTGGCCGCAGCAGCAGCCTTAGCATCTCATGCCCGTCCCTGGGGTCCGCGCAGATAGCCGCACCTCACGCCCGTGTCTGGAGCTCGTTTAGGCGGCGCTCTGTATCCCCTCTCCTCGCGCACCCCGGAACAATGGTCTCTTGCCTCTTCGGCAGCTCCAGACTCTTCCCGGGCTCCCTCCCAGCTAGCTGTGGCGCACTAGCCCCTTCAGGCTGTGTTCACGCCGCCAACCCCAGTCCTCTCCCTGCGATCCGACCGAAGCCTGAGCCTCAGCTCCCAGCCCCCGCCCGCCCCACGGGTGAGCAGACAAGCCTCTCGGGCTGGTGAGTGCTGGTCGGCACCGATCCTCTGTGTGGGAA
>NC_041219.1:37473524-37479094 GCF_002837175.3 Physeter macrocephalus | reverse complement strand
TGCTCCCAAAGTCCACCTCCTCAATTTTGGGATGATTCTTTGTCTATTCAGGTATTCCACAGATGCAGGGTACATCAAGTTGATTGTGGAGATTTAATTCGCTGCTCCTGAGGCTGCTGGGAGAAATTTCCCTTTCTCTTCTTTGTTCGCCCAGCTCCCGGGGTTCAGCTTTGGATTTGGCCCTGCCTCTGCGTGGTCACCTGAGGGCGTCTGTTCTTCACTCAGACAGAACGGGGTTAAAGGAGCAGCTGATTCGGGGGCTCTGGCTCACTCAGGCGTGGTGGGGGGGGACGGAGGGGTACGGAATGTGGGGCAAGCCTGCGGAGGCAGAGGCCAGCCTGACGTTGCACCAGCCTGAGGCGCGCCGTGTGTTCTCCCGGGGAAGTTGTCCCTGGATCACGGGACGCTGGCAGTGGCGGGCTGCACAGGCTCCGGGAGGGGAGGTTTGGACAGTGACCTGTGCTTGCACACAGGCTTCTTGGTGGCCGCAGCAGCAGCCTTAGCATCTCATGCCCGTCCCTGGGGTCCGCGCAGATAGCCGCACCTCACGCCCGTGTCTGGAGCTCGTTTAGGCGGCGCTCTGTATCCCCTCTCCTCGCGCACCCCGGAACAATGGTCTCTTGCCTCTTCGGCAGCTCCAGACTCTTCCCGGGCTCCCTCCCAGCTAGCTGTGGCGCACTAGCCCCTTCAGGCTGTGTTCACGCCGCCAACCCCAGTCCTCTCCCTGCGATCCGACCGAAGCCTGAGCCTCAGCTCCCAGCCCCCGCCCGCCCCACGGGTGAGCAGACAAGCCTCTCGGGCTGGTGAGTGCTGGTCGGCACCGATCCTCTGTGTGGGAATCTCTCCGTTTTGCCCTCCGCACCCCTGTGGCTGCGCTCTCCTCCGCGGCTCCGAAGCTTCCCACCTCCGCCACCCGCAGTCTCTGCCCGCGAAGGGGCTTCCTAGTGTGTGGAAACCTTTCCTCCTTCACAGCTCCCTCCCAGAGGTGCAGGTCCCGTCCCTATTCTTTTGTCTCTGTTTTTTCTTTTTTCTTTTGCCCTCCCCAGGTAGCTGGGGAGTTTCTTGCCTTTTGGGAGGTCTGAGGTCTTCTGCCAGCATTCAGTAGGTGTTCTGTAGGAGTTGTTCCACATGTAGAAGTATTTCTGATGTATTTGTGGGGAGGAAGGTGATCTCCACGTCTTACTCTTCCGCCATCTGCGAGGTCTCTCCCAATTCATCCATCTTAAAGAAGCCCAAACTAAGGCTCAGAAAGGTGAAAAGTCATGCCTTTATTCCAATTACCTTTTAAATAAAGGTGGTAAAAATTGATGATCAGTGATGATGGCACTAATATTTATTGAGTACTTACTATGTATCAAACATTTGCTTAACCCTTTACATGTATTATCTTGTTTCATTTCTGCAACTAGCCTGTGAGTCTCATTTTAGAGATGAGGAAACTAAGACTTAGAGGTTTTTTTCACTTGTTGACAGTAACACAGTTATTCAGTGGTGGAGCCCCTTCAACACCAGCCGTTGGTTTCAGGCTTATCATGTATAAGTATTTTGCTGGAAACCAAGAGATCAAATAGAAAGAAGACATGGTTTTCCCCTTCCGGGGATTTACATGTTAGATCCCTAGAACACAAGAGGTAAGATGTACATGTTAGATCAGTAGCTTTCAAATGTTTTTGACCTCAGTAAGAAATATGTTTATATTTAAATAAATGCACACATATTTATATATTTTATTTTTACATAAATATATATAATTTCATAGCTGAAATTAAAGTTTTATGAAATATTCTTACTGTGTGTGGTACCTGCTGGTACTTTCTTTTTTCTTACATGCTGATACCTTCTATTTCATTATATTCATTTTATTCTATTTAGTATTTTAAGACCAGTTACATTAAATTTACTTCATACATACTTCATGTATGCATCACCTATTGAAAAAAGATATTTTATGTATGTTAACAAAAGATATTTTACATGTTGGGGGGAGTAAAATGCTCAGTACTAATAGTCCTCCAGAGCTCCTTCAGCTATCTTCTGTTATTTATCTCTATATTGTATTTGGATTGCTAATTTTGCTTTATCAATTTAAAAAATTATCTGTGGACCTATAGTTATCATTTAGCTATCTTACTCTATGCCTTATTTCCCCAACTTTCATCCTCCTAATGTAGTAATGCTCAATTTTTATTTAATAAATATTATTTATATTCTATGGCTGTAAATATCCTTTATCACAGAGCCACATTATGTACTGCAATATATTTCCTTTCTTTTTATCTCTCTCCAATTTTTTCTGGAGGTAGTTGCCCTATTTTTTCACTCACATAGTTTTCTTTATACCTATCCTTAATTTTTTTCAAGTGTTCCATCACAACTATCACCCACCTATAATTAGTCCCTTCCCCCAACTCTGTTATATCAGATAATTTACCAATTTGCCTTTATCCTGGGACTTCATTTCCAGAGCAGTCCACCCTCCAGCTCTGTCTGGACTCTGTCGCCAGCCCACTGCACAGCTCTTCCCCTGGAGGTTTCCCTCATTCTCTTTTAGGTTGGCACTTCTATTTTCTAGATCTCAGGTCTTTCTCTTTCTTGGTTCTCTCCCTCATTTTGCATAAAACATTTTCAAGAAAGTTCCAAAGAGAACATGGGAGAATTTTTCTGAGTGCCTGCATGTCTTAAGCTGACTATAGTTTACCCTAAACACTCAGTTGATAAATTGGGCACAGACTTATAGACTGGAAATACTGTTCTCTCAGGATTTTGAAGGTATTGCTCTCTTTTCTACTAGTGCTGCTGTTGAAAAGTCAGATTCTTGTTACTCATATATGAGCTGGTTTCTTTTAATTCATAGCAAATAGTTATTATTTTCTTTCTATGTGTCCAGCACTGTTCTAAGTGCTCTGCCCTGTTTGATGCTCATCTCATCATCTCTATGAGAGAGGGATTGTTTTCCCTATTGTACAGGAAGGCAACTGAGGCATGGAGAGGTTAAGTAGCTTGGAGGTGGGAGAAGGCTGTTGACTGGGCACTTTACTGTTGGAGGATCGGGGGTGGTTGGCCATTTCACGGGGAACCCTCCAAGTTTGAACATCTAACCTCCTCTCTGGGGAGTTATACTCCCACCTGCCTCTGTTCTTGGAATAAAATAAAGGTCTGAAAGAATCCCGCTGTTAACTGTGCAGACTTCCAGTTCATCCTCATCCTCTGCCAGTACCTCATAGGGTCTGGTATCCTTGAGACCTGAGTCATTCCCATTCATTTTGTCTAGAATACATCCCTTAATTCTCCCACCTGGGCAGGACAGTTGAAAGAATAATGAGAGATTGCAGACATTTGCTTACTCCATTCACAGACTTTTATTTTTATTTTTTTTTATAGTCAAAGCTTTTATATTTAGAATTAGCCAGCTGGACACAGTTTGGATGATCCCAGTTTTGTTGGCAACATCCAAAGCATCGTAGTCAGAAGCCAGTCAAACATATGCCGTCTTCTCTCCATCAGGCCTGATCAAGGTGTTGACCTTAGCCACGTCAGTATCATAGAGCTTCTTCAAGCACCTGTTTAATTTGGTGCTTGTTGGCCTTGACATCCACAGTGAACCCCAGTGTGTTATTGTCTTCTGTTTTCTTTATGGCTGACTCAGTGGTGAGGGGGAACTTGGTGATGGCATAGTGGTCAAACTTGTTTCTCCTAGGGCCGCTCTTCTGAAGATATTTGGGCTGCTTCCTGAGCCACAGTGTTTTGGGCCATCAGAAGGCGGATGACATCCAGATCTTTTTTTGTTGCTGTGGATGCCTTTCAACACTGCTTTCTTGACCTTCAAAGCCTTTGTTTTGGCTTCGGCTTTGGGAGGTCAGGGGCTTCCTTCTTCCCCTGCGGCGCCATCCTCGTGAAAAGTCATTCACAGACTTTAAAATAATCCTTTGGTGTTAGCCTCAGCACTACTTGGTCCTTACAAGTCCAAACTTGTCATGGATTCTGCAGGGCATACTTACTGCCTTCCTTTCTCAGGCATCCCCCTGGGTAGGTATTTAAGTAGTAGCCCGAGCAGCCCTGGTCAGTGAGTTGCCACTGCCCCAGCTGCTTACACTTTGTATTACAAAACACAAATGTACAGGAAATAAGATAACCATGTAATTACCACCTAGCTTTATCAACCATTAGCAAATTATTTAAGCAACTATTTCAAAATGATCAATAAAAATACATCATACCTGGGCTTCCCTGGTGGCGCAGTGGTTGAGAGTCTGCCTGCCGATGCAGGGGACACGGGTTCGTGCCCTGGTCTGGGAAGATCCCACATGTCGCGTAGCGGCTGGGCCCGTGAGCCATGGCCTCGGAGCCTGCGCATCCGGAGCCTGTGCTCTGCAGTGGGAGAGGCCACAACAGTGAGAGGCCCACGTACTACAAAAAAAAAAAACAAAAAAAAAACAAAAATCATACCTATGGTTGGTGCCACCTAGATATCCCTTCCTGGTCTTATTTCATTCTCTTCCTAGCAGTTATTAGCATTCTAAATTGGTATGTATCATTGCCATGCATGTTTTTATACTATTGCTACAGACGTGTGTATCTATAAATAACATATTGTATTGTTTTTCATATTTATAAACCTTATTAGAATCATTGATACTGCTTTTTTCATTCAGCCTTATGCTTTTGAGACGTACTCATATTGATTCATGTAGCTCTTTTTCATTCATTTTATTTATTTATTTTTCAAATATTTATTTATTTGGTTGCACCGGGTCTTAGTTGCAGCAGGCAGGCTCCTTAGTGGTGGCTTGCCAGCTCCTTAGTTGCAGCACATGGGCTCCTTAGTTGCGGCAGGCAGGCTCCTTAGTTGCAGCTCCAGGGCTCCTTAGTTGGAGCTCGCCAGCTCCTTAATTGTGGCATGAGAACTCTTAGTTGCAGCATGCATGTGGGATCCAGTTCCATGACCAGGGGTCGAACCCGTGCCCCCTGCATTGGGAGCGCAGAGTCTTATCCACTATGCCACCAGGGAAGTCCCTCTTTTTCATTCATTTTAGCTTCTATATAAGTGTTCAGTTGTATGACCTAAGAGTTAATTTAGCCCTTCTTGTTTCAATAGACATTTCAGGTTATTTCCAGTTTTCGGCTTTTACAACAGTGATGCAGTGAATATCCTTGCACACCTCTCTTAGTATGCATGCATACAGTACACCAAGATATTGGTCTTCCTGGTCCTTGGGTAGCCACATGGGACCTGGGCCCAGCAGAGCCCCTTAGGCTAGCCTCCTTTAGCCTACATAGTTTTATCCTTTTCGGGTTGCAAGAGGGAAAAAAATCATTGTTTCTAGTGGAATTCCTGAACTAAGGAGCTGCACATCTTCACACTTAACACACAGTGCCACATTGCTCTCCAAAGTATTAATAATTGTGCATGTTGCCAATGTGGAGTTCTTTTTTACCAAGACAATGTACTTCACTGATGGATGAGAACTTGGGCTTTAGTGTTAGACTAAACTTGAGTGGATGAGTTTGAGCCTGACTACCTATGAGCTGTGTGATCTTGGGCAGACTCCTTTTTTTTTTTTTTTTTTTTT
>NC_041219.1:37450452-37473418 GCF_002837175.3 Physeter macrocephalus | reverse complement strand
GGGCTCCGGACACGCAGGCTCAGCGGCCATGGCTCACGGGCCCAGCTGCTCCGCGGCATGTGGGATCCTCCCGGACCGGGGCACGAACCCGTGTCCGCTGCATCGGCAGGCGGACTCTCAACCACTGCGGCACCAGGGAAGCCCCGGACAGACTTCTTATACTCTATAAATGCCTTTGTTTCCTCATACCTCAAATAGGGATAGTAAAAATCGATAGCATTTTACAGAGATGTTTTGAAAATTAAATCAGTTCATACACGTTAACCTCTTTGAATACTGCATGGCCCCATAAAGGGCCATTTCAAAAACAATGTTCACGGGCGAGTGGGGGCTACTCTTCGTTCCATTGCGCGGGCTTCTCATTGCGGTGGCTTCTCTTACTGCGGAGCCCAGGCTCTAGGTGCGCCAGCTCAGTAGTTGTGGCTTGCGGGCTCTAGAGCGCAGGCTCAGTAGTTGTGGTGCATGGGCTTAGTTGCTCCACGGCATGTGGGATCTTCCCAGACCAGGGCTCGAACCTGTGTCCCCTGCATTGGCAGGTGGATTCTTAACCACTGTGCCACAAGGGAAGTCCAAGTATTGCTTTTTATATTTGTCTTTACCTGGAATTTATTTGGGAGTATGAGGTAAGGATGCCATTTTAGTTCTATTTTGTGTTTGTGGACCATATGTTCTCTGTCCCAACTACATAATTCTGTCATCGTAGTACTAAAACAGGTTTCTTAACCTCTCTGACTCACCTTCTCCAAGTGAACATTAGAGATGATAGCAGTACCTACTTAATAAGAAGGTTGTGAGGATTAAATAATAGACTAAATACACAATAAGTAAGCAAATGGGTAGAGTTGTGTTCCAATAAAATTTTATTTACAAAAAACAGGCAGCAGGTTGAATTTGGCCCATGGGCTATAGTTTGCCAACCCCCGTTCTAGACAAATCTCCCATTCAGTGTAAATGTTATACCACGAATTAGTAAATTATATATCACATATGTATAATGTATGTTATATACATTTATATAAATATACTCATATTATTAATATATAAATATGTGATGTTATAAAAAATATATAATATGGATTTATTTGTTTGTATTTCCTGCCAATCCCAGAGAAAATAGCTACCCTCATTCTCTTTAAAAATTTTGTTTCCTCCAGCACATATTACTCACACAATCAACAAATTTCTTTATTGAACCTTCATATACGCCAGTAATACAGAGTTTACTACATAATTTGTTACATTTATAGACAGCCCAAACTGGTTTTTTGTTTAAGTTGTTTTGGTAACTTTTACCCTAAAACTCTACCCTCTGACACTGTGTGTTATAAGCTAGTGTCTCCTGACACAATAACCTTCTTAAGTTTACATCTCCTGCCCTCCTTGCCCAGGACAAACAGTTCTTGTTCTCATAGGAGTCTCTTATATGAATGACCTTGTCTCCTGCTGATTTTTATGCCCTCAATCAGATATCAAGGGTCTACTTTGTGAGCTAGTCACTCTGCTAGGTGCTGGAAGCACAGGGGTGAACAAGTTCCTAACACACTGCCGAGTTGTGGCCTGACCCATCCAGGGTCCAGTGGGTGACACTCTCTCAGTCTGTACACTATGCTTTTATTAATGTAACTTGAGACTGTGCTGCCTTTTTACCTTTCTCTTCATCTTCCTAAACCGAGGCTCTTACTAATTATCTCAAAGTAAGTATGGCAGATATCAGGCCCGTTTTGGTTTTGTTCTCCTCAAATGAGGAAATTGAGGGTTAATGGTAAGAAGCTAGCCCAGAGTCATATAGCTGATAAATGGCCAAAGTGGAAATCAAATCCAGATCTTATGACTTGCAAATCCAGGATTATTTCTAACATTCCATGCTTCCTTCACACGCAAAACAGATTGTCCTGAAGAACAGGACAATATGATTCCAAAACAGTCTTTGCCATGAAACACTAAGGAAGAATCAGCCTCATACAAAAGAAAACAGGACTTAAAGTACAACCTCTCTCTCTGACTGATGTCCAAAGACATGTGAAGTTCCCTCCTTTGGATTAAGTATACGGCTCTCAGCTTGGACAAGCCACCATCCTTCCTGGTAAAGGTGTCAGAGCTAAACCACAGCACAGAAGTTTGGAAGCCAAGGCAGACACCTCACCTTCATGGCCTACTTGTCAGAGTAGTGAAAGGTCACAGATCCTGGGCTCGGCTAGACCTAGGCAGGCTTCCTCCTATACGTACCAGTGTTCTCACTACCACAAATAGCAAAGTAATAGCAATGACACTTAAAATCAACTAATGGCAGACGTCTATGGAAAGTGTATTGTGTGCCAGGCACTGAATTACTCAGTCTATTATTTAATCCTCACAACATGAGAGTAGATGCCATTTTCATCTCTAATGTTCATTTAGAGACATGGAGAGGTTAAGTAACTTGCCTATAGTTAGCCAGCAGGTATAGAGATATGCTCTTAACCAGTATCCTGTACTTGCCAACTTGTCCCAAACCAGTGAACATTAACCTCTCTAATCCCAAATCCCTTTTAATACTTTGAAAATTAGACAATCCTCTTACTCTAAATGGATGAAAGAAAAAAATCATTTATCTGATCCCAAAATTCAAAGCATTACAAAGGTCTTAATATTCCTGATATCCTAGAAAATACTTACTATATCACCTTAGTGTTTGAATAGCCCTTTGAAATATTTTGACCCTGTCTATCTATAAATATATCTGTATCTCTATCAACAAGTCATTCCTCAGTGCACTTACCTTCTGGTGACTGTTCTTACCATTGAACCGAAGTTTTCCTTGACAAGCCACCAATGGCCTTATAATTAGTAAGTGAATGGTCAGTTCTCCATCTTTTTTTTATTTGATTGTACCTGCAATTGGAGAATGTTATTCCTTATTTTAATTTTTATTTCCTTCTTCGTATGTCTTCTTCCTTCTTCACAGATTTATCATATAGGAAGAAGCTGAAACAACAGTGGTTTGGCAAAATGTAAAATACTATTAAATATAAGGAACATGGTGGTTTGGGGAAGGCTAGAAGAAAATGAGAAGATATATGTGACAAGTTGAAGAAAAACTTTTTTAATTGTAGCAATACATAGTATTTTTCTTGTGAAAAGAAAATGTTACTGTCAATTAACTCTTTCTTCTTTTCCAGTGAGGTTCTTGACTTAGACGCATGCTGTTCCCTTCAGAGAGCAGTGGCTTAGGCTTACGGCCGTGTTTACTGGGCTAGGACTGTCCAGGCGACAGGAGTAATCTTTGGTGCTCTCTTCTAGGTGTTTATCTTGCTGTGGATCGCTGACTGGATGGTCCATCATTTCTGGAGGAAAGGAAAGGACCCAGATAGCTTCTCCATCCCCTATCTGACGGCACTGGGTGATCTGCTCGGGACAGCCTTGTTAGCCTTAAGTTTTCATTTTCTTTGGCTTATCGGAGATCGAGATGGAGATGTTGGAGACTAATAAATCCTACAAACCGCTCTCAAGTTACCAAGAAGGAAAACACAAAGACAACCACTTATGGCTCTTTTTCAAAATTTTTAATTCAGTAGTTTGATTTCTGCGAGGGTAATCTTCAGTTGGCCCTGATTCCATTAAATGGCCTTAACATTTTTTTTAAAGAATTTGTGCTAAAACCAGGATGAACAGTATTTGTGCTGCTTTTCTTAGAATAAATGATAATTTGACATAGACATAGACACAAGCTCAAGCTCTGAAATAAATAGGAAAGAATATAGGATGTTTACAATGAATAATTTTAAAACCACAGATATAGCAGAAATGTAATGTATTACTGTTTAACTCATAATGCCACGTTAAAGGAAACAGAGTTCTGGTTTAGCCTTTCTTGTCTCACAGATATGTTGTACTGGAAAGCAGACTTTAAAATGAAAGGGGCCCAACCAAGCTTGTAATAGTTCTAACTATGCCCACCTCTCTGCCAGCTGAGGATCCATTTACCAATTACTTTGCTCCTAACCTGACCTCAATATGTTCTGCTGAGTATGTGATAAACTCACTTTTACCTGTTTGTATGAATTTCCCTGTGCTGATGCTAATTTAATTTCAACTCTGCAAGTTCTCAGCAGGCTACCCTTTAAACACAGAATGGCCTTTAATGAAAGCAATGGGTCATTTTTTTTTTTTTTTTTTTTTTTTGGCCGTGCCATGTGGCATGCAGGCTCTTAGTTGCCCGACCAAGGATCGAACCTGTGCCCCCTGCATTGGGAGCTCAGAGTGCTAACCACTGGACCGCTAGGGACATCCCATCAGTGGGTCATTTTTCATCATTGATTTGTTGAAAGAATGTTGATCTGTTTCTGAAGACTTAATAGTCCAAAATGAGATAACCTGGGCTGTGTTTGTGGAAACAAGATGGTGTGCGAAATCGTGCGTGTGTGTGTGTGTGTGTGTGTGGTGTGTGAAAGAGAGAGACAGAAGCTTTTGATGGAGAGCTAAATCTTTGCTAAAAATTATTGATAGCAAAGATCATAGTGGGATATTAGCATTCTGTGGTTATTCTTTAGCACATTTTATTGGTATGCTTTCGTCACGCAGTGCAAAAATTTTGCTGCTGGCCAGAATTTAGTATTTGTTACCTACCTTATAATTAATACTTTCTTTTCATTAAAAAAAAACTGTACCATCTAATATAACCAAGCTATCATAAGATTTAGAATGAGCAAATGATTCATTCGCTCCTCTTAAGAACTCTATTGAAACTTGTAGGCTTACCATTTTAAAGGAGAAATTGGTGGGGTTACTTCGGTTATTGTTCATGCCTGTGCACATCATCTGTTTGCACAGGCTGATTTCTATATGGGAGACTATCAGGTACACTGCTATGTTTCTCAAATATTTTTCTACAACTCTGATTGTATTCTGAACACTTGACCAACACCTTAGTTATTCAATAGGTAAGCATTTTTATATTACATATAGTTCATTTTTTAAAAAAATGCAGTGGAATCTCTCAAGACTGTCAGATATTTAATAATTTAACTGATAAAGGGAAGAAGAAATGCACATCGACTTTGATCATTGTGGTTTAAGTTGTCAATTAGTGTTAACATTATATAAGTAGTAGGTTGTTTCTAAATATATTGCGGGAAGTGTTCCTATTAAGCTCTAAAATAAGGGGACTGTGGTTTAGAGATATATTTTTGCTTATTTTGAAACTTTATTCCACTCTTCTGCCTTATAATGAAGCTACTGCGGCAGAGAACTGAACTAATTATAGAATTTCTCCTTTGGAGAAAGTTATATTGTCACATAGTGAACATTCTTATAAAAGAAAGAATGATTAAGTTGATGAATATTTAGCTGCAAGATTTTTTATTTTTAAAATATCCATAAATAATTTCTTTGATTTTATTGTAAAACATTTGTAAATTACTTATTTACATTTGGGCTCTATGATTCAGAAGGATTTATGTTTCCCAGTGATTTCTATTTTCATTTTTTTAACCTAAAGAAGTGCACAGCAAACCACATTTTTAAAGCATTTACGAACAACTTTAGTGCATTACATATTCCAAGACACATTCAAATACATGTATTATTTAGAACTCACAACAGTACATGTGAAATAGATCAGGTAGATATTCCTATCTCTATTTTACAGCAGAAGAAACTGAAAATCAGAGAAGGTACATTTTTAATGTTGCACAGCTACAGAGTACCCAAATTGTGATTAAGTACAGGTCTCCAGTCTCCTAAGCCAGTTCTATTTCTGTGAGGCTCCAAATGTACCAAGAGTACCTAACTGATTAACTGAGAGGAAATCAACTAGAGAAACAGGATTTTCTAAAGTAGAATAGAGTATTGCTACATCTCTCCAATTTCAGACAGGGAAATCTTCATTTGATATATCTTGATGGTAAGTATAGCCAACTCTAAATTATTCATGTTCCTAAGACCAAGGAAATCAAAGATAAATGAATACTTTGGAAGAAAGAACAATGCCTTATTTCATAGAATATTTAATTGCCACCACCCTTCCCAGATCTAGCCATTTTCCATGAGATGCTAATAGATAACTAGGATGACTGATATGAGTTCTGTCCCCTCTCTCTTTTGCTACCCAATCTTGGTTACAGCAACAAAATGTCTAAAAGACATGTAATGGGAAAAAAAATAAAGACATGGAAAAATCAGTCACCAATTAGCTGAATTAATTTATAAAGGAGGTTTAAATTCCTTTTAAAAAATTTTACTGGTTTTTTGAAAGCCTTTACATAAGTATGGAACCAATAAGATAACTTTGCCTACCCACAAAAATCATTTATTATCAGTCTTATATACAGTGAATTCACAATATTTATTTCTATACAACGTAAGTTTGCTTTCTAAACTTCCCTTCACTAACTTATCAGGCACTTTATTTAAATACAGATAGTCTTTTCAAAGACATTTTTAATTTTTTCCCTCCAATCATTTTTTTCTTTAAAAAATAAAGTTTCTTAGAACCTAATAAAATAGAAACTGATGGTAATGTATCTTCTGGGAGACATCAAAAATTCCATGACGTAGACTATCAATGATGTAGCCAAGTGAAGTACATTTTGAAGGGTCTTTCAGTAATTGGGCTTCCTTGCCTTATAATATAGCTCGAGTATAGTATACCCATTTATAATGGGCATCTGCCATCTTTGAATTGTTGTAAACCAAATAATAAAATTTAAGATGTATTTACCCAGCCTTGTACTTACTTCTTGATAAACCAGATGAACACTGAGCCTGTGTGGAACTCACCCAGAAGAGACTGGGTGGTCCGTGTATATATGTTGTGTTTATGAGCATAATAAATTGGGCTTTGACCATACCTAGATCTCCACTCCATTGCTTTACCACTTTTTCACTGTTAGGTTCTCTCCTCATTATTCAGCTTAGGTTCCTTGGCCCATCAACCTGTACATCCTCAACTGCCTCCTTCATACTTACTGGACAGCTCTGGTTAAATACAGCTCTCTGCCTATCCTTTGCCTACATTTGAACAGTTGAATATGGTTCATGAAGAACCCATGACTGCTAGGACAGATCTTTACATTCATAACCTCAGACATCAAGTTAACCCTCAACTGCCCAGCAGCCTCCTCTGTTTCTCTAATCACTTCACTCTCTGGGAGATCAGGCTTTTGTCCCCACCACTCTACTGAAAGTACCCCTGTCAGGGTCACCAGCAGTCTCCATGTTGCAAATCCAGAGATCAGTTCTCAATAAAAATCCTCATCTTACTCAGCCTCTAAAGGTATATGACAGAGTCTCCTTCCTCCTTGAAATACTTTCTTCACTTGGCTTAGAAAAAAGTCTGCCTTTTGCTTGCTTTTCTGCACCACTGGAAGCCTCCTCTCTGTCTTGCTGGTGGCTCCTCCACCTCTCAATCTCTAAGTGTTGGAATGCCCTACAGCTCAGTTTTTATTACCATTTCTCTATTTTTTATCCCTAGGTGACCTCACCTATCTCATTGTTTCAAATGCCATCTATACCTATTATTCCTAAATTTCTCAGTCTAGACTCTCACCCGAGTTCCACATTTGTATTTCCATACTAAACAACCAATGGATCACTGAAGAAATCACAGAGGAAATCAAAAAATGCTTAGAGACAAATGAAAATGAAAACACAACGGTCCAAAACCTGTGGGACGCAGTAAAAGCAGTTCTAAAAGGAAAGTTTATAGCAATACAGTCTTACCTCAGGAAACAAGAAAAACATAACCTTATACCTAAAGCAACTACAGAAAGAAGAACAAACAAAACCCAAAGTTAGTAGAAGGAAAGAAATAAATATCAGAGCAGAAATAAATGAAATAGAAATGAAGAAAACAATAGAAAAGTCAATGAAGCTAAAAGCTGGTTCTTTGAAAAGATAAAATTGATAAACCTTTAGCTAAACTCATGAAGAAAAAAAGAGATGGCTTAAGTCAATAAAATTAGAAGTGAAAAAGTTTACAACTGAAACCACAGAAATACAAGGGATCATAAGAGACTACTGCAAGCAGCTTTGTGCCTATAAAATGGACAACCTGGAAGAAATGGACAAATTCTTAGAAAGGTACAATCTTCCAAGACTGAACCAGGAAGAAATAGAAAATATGAACAGACCAGTCACAAGCACTGAAATTGAAAATGAGGCCACCATCACCCTGATACCAAAACCAGGCAAAGATACCATAAAAAAAGAAAATTACAGGCCAATATCACTGATGAATATAGATGCAAAAATCCTCAACAAAATACTAGCAAACCAAATCCAGCAATACATTAAAAGGATCATACACCATGATCAACTGGGATTTTATTTTAAAGACTTTTTTAATGTGGACAATTTTTTAAGTTTTTATTGAATTTGTTACAATATTGCTTCTGTTTTATGTTTTGGGGTTTTGGCCGTGAGGCATGTGGTATCTTAGCTCCCCAACCAGGGATCGAACCCACACCCCCTGCATTGGAAGGTGAAGTCTTAACCACTGGACTGCCAAGGAAGTCCTGATGAAGTAGGATCAGGACAAGTGGGATTTATCCCAGGGATGCAAGGATTCTTCAATATCAGCAAATCAATCAGTGTGATGCACCACATTAACAAACTGAAGAATGAAAACCATATGATCATCTCAATAAATGCCGAAAAAGCTTTTGACAAAATTCAACACCCATTTATGGTAAAAACTCTCCAGAGTTTTTATCTCCAGGTTTTATCATACCTCAACATGATAAACGCCATATACGACAAACCCACAGCTAACATCATACGCAACGGTGAAAAGTTGAAAGCATTTCCTGTAAGAGCAGGAACAAGACAAGGATGTCTACTCTGCACCACTATTATTCAACATAGTTTTGGAAGTCCTAGCCACAGCAATCAGAGAAGAAAAAAGGAATCCAAATTGAGAAAGAAGAAGTAAAACTGTCACTGTCTGCAGATAACATGATATTATACATAGAGAATCCTAAAGATGCTATCAGAAAACTACTAGAGCTCATCAGTGAATTTGGTAAGGTTGCAGGATACAAAATTAATACACAGAAATTTCTTACATTTCTATACACTAACAATGAAAGATCAGAAAGAGAAATTAAGGAAACATATTTGTATTTCCAAATGCCTGCTGAACAACTCCACTTGACTACTAGGTATCTTAAACATTTGAACAGCAGTATCAACCTCTTTGACCTAATTGGCATGTATAGACCACTATTCCAACAACTACAGAATACACATTAAGGGCTAATCTCCTTAATATATAAAGAACTTCTATAAATCAGGAAGAAAAAGACCAACAACCCAATAGTATAATAGCCAAAGACAGTTTGTTCATAGTAAAAACCAAATAGATGCTCAATAATTGCTCAAAATAAAAGAAGTGCTAATTAAAACCACACTGGGACTTCCCTGGTGGTCCAGTGGTTAAGACTCTGCATTTCCACTACAGGGGGCATGGGTTCCATCCCTGGTCAGGGAAGATCCCGCATGCCGCGTAGCATGGCCAAAAAAATAAATAAAATAAAAAATAAAATAAATGGATTTAAAAAAATTTCTTGAACTGGACAACCTCTTTACTTCCCCAGGGCATTTGCCTGTGCTGCACCCATATCTTTGAAGGCTCTTCCCCTCACTCTTCCCAAGCTAGTCCCTTAAAAAAAAAAGAAAAAAAAAAAAAGAAAACCACACTGAGATACCACTTCTTACCTATCAAATTGGCAAAAATACAAAGTTAGAACATTCTCTCGGCAAGGCTGTAGGGAAACAGACAAAATTACTAGTGGTAAATGATAAATTTACCATGATAAAATGATAATAACTCTGTACAGGGGAATCTGGCCATATCTATTAAAATTACAGATGCACTTACCATTTGATCCTATAGTCCCACCATCAGACCCAGGCAAGTGAAGCCCCTGCCCTGAGCCCTCTGCCACGTGCAGTGATTATAAAGGTATGGCCAGTGGGCTAAATCCAGTTCACTGCCTATTTTTGTAAATAGTTTTATTAGAATGTTGCCATGCCCATTTGCTTACATACTGTAACCAAATATTTTTGGCTGCTTTTCCTCTATAACAGCAGAATTGAGTAGCTGGAAACCTGCAAAACCTATTTACTCTCTGGGCCTTACACACACAAAAAAAATCTGCTCCCTCAGATTTTACTTCTAAGTCCCCCTCCGGTACCTGGGACTAGCCAGGATCAGCAGTGCCATCAGGGTAGGCTGCCCAACCTGAATCTGGTCCTGTATGGGCTCCAGTTGCCAGAAGCAGACACTCTTTGGACTTGAACCTCAGATCTCTTTCGTCAGCATTCTGATTGCAGCATCATTTCTGGCCTAGAGCATCCAAATTTGGGGAGGTGGTGGCAGGCATCCTTTACTCTCTGCCCCCACTGCTTGCAGCCAGGAGGGTCCCCCCACCCTCCTGCAGGCTCCATGCTGTGTGTCAGGCAGTCCTCCAGGGGTGGCCACTGCTTTCTCCGCAAAAGGCTCCACAATTGGCCCTTCCAATGGATGTCCTTTCTTGCCTCCAGTTGATGTAATGCCATGCTCTCCCAGGTCAGTCTTAAATTGTACTGGACAGCCATTCACTGTGTGGATGGGACCATTCTTCTCAATATGCTCCTGGGCCCTCGCCTAGGCTCCCCACTGGTGACAGTGTGTGGAAGGCAGGGGTTGTTAACAAAATATCCAACGACACTTGTTAAAGATGATAAGGCGCCATCTTGACTCAGGACCATCGTGATAGATATAGGGACAACTGCAGTGGGATTTTACAGTGAGGGAGAGAGGTGGGGCTCAACTCCAAATACAGCACAAGCAAAAGAGCAGGGTGGGTGTGAGTGGATGGAAAATTACTATGAGGAAACATCAGGAATAAGAGAAATTCTGGCTAAACTGACCCAACGGGATTCTTTGCTGAAGACAGGCCAGGGTGATCAAACATTGCCTGGGAGAAGGTGGAGGATGAAGAACCCATCAGATATCGAGAGTGATCAGATATCAAGGGTAAGCGGTTCTGGTTAAACTGACTTAGGGTTCTTGCTAAAACTGGATTTTACAAGGAAGTCCATAGATGGACCTAGGAGAAGTTTCCAGAGCCTGACTAAAATTTGAATCTTTGTCAGGGTGCAATCAACACTGAAAGAAATCACACCTAGAAATGCAATAACCACAGCCTAAGGGTTCAAGAGACGGCATGGTTGGAAAACGTGTTGTTCTGCATTTACACTATAGAATTCCAAATGGAAAATTTTATATGATCAGAAAACAAATTATCGTTCACGGTTTCCTGCACACCTCTGGTAAGATGGGTGTTTGTGGCTGCCATTAACAAAGCCATTAACGAGAACAACCTTTGAGTAAGCCGTTGGAAGTCCATATTCACTGGGGTAAGATGGATGATGCGGCAACACGAGTAATGTCGTAAACAGCAGTAAATAAATGGTATTAGGGAACTTCAGAGGCCAGAAAATCTATACTGTTTCCATACAAATAGGTCCTGAAGAGCCAGAGCATTGCAAGTAATAACAGTTTTACTCTATCTTCACAGTGGGAGACATTAGCCAGGAATGGCACATTTGACGATAAGGAACACAGAAGATGGTGCCTGGACGCTATGAAGAATCTTTGCATTCATTGAACAACCAACAAAGATGTAAATACCTCTTTTCTACTCATTATACCAAATTTTCATCGATATATCTCTATACTTCACATGGGCCCAAGACTTTTGTAAAATATTTAAAATTCAAATTGCTTATCGGGTCCAGGGCGTTGCAAAGCTTTTCCTGGAGCCCCGCACACCCTAGAGGTCACTCGACATCCAATTTTTGGAATCTAAATACAGATATTCCCAAATATCTATGTAATGGTGTGCTTCAAAGTTATTCATTGTAGCTTTGTTTATAATAGCAGAGGAAAACAACTCAGGGTCCTGGTGGAATAAATTGAGGTACAATCACACCATTGAACATAGCACAACTGGGAGACAAGAGGAGTGAGAAATATCTCTATAAACTGATAGGGGGAGACATCCAGGAGAAAGAATGAGGTGAAAAAAGCAAGGCATGGAAACGTGTGTAAAATATTCTCCTTTTTTGTAAGAATGAGGGAAATAAGGATAAATATTTGAGAAAGAAACACTGGAAGGGAAAAAGGGAGGGGGGGGAATTGTTACCTATGGGGACAAAGAGCAATAGGGTGCTCAGGGACAGGGACAGAAACAAGACTTGTCAGTGCATACTTTTTATGTCATTTTGATTTTTGAACCGTGTGGGTATTACTTCTTCAAAAAATAATGCAAAATTTTTACCTGAAAAATATATTCTTTGACCTACTGTTCCCACTTCTAGAAATCTGTTCTAAGAGAATAATCAGAATGTACATTGCAGCAATTTTCAGCTTGAAATTTCTCATTTGCAAACAGCCTAAAAGTTAAAAAAAGATTAAATATTTAAAGATTAAATACAGTATGTTATACAGTCAATGAATTCGTATTTGAAAAATCCTTTGATGAGTTAGAAAAACATTTGTGACAATGTCCATCCAACACTGTGTACAAAATGACTGATGGAATGATTCCAATTTTTAAAATCATCAAAATATTTTAAATGTTTTTTTCCTCTGGATGATATGATTACAGATACTTTTTTCTTTTTAGAACTCTTCCGGATTGTCCAAATTTTCATTATTTTTTGAGTTCCTTCATAATTATTACTTTTCTAGACAATCAATCCCTATCTCTAATTAGCATTTAGTCATTGTTCAGGCTCTTAAAAAGAAAAAAAAAAAACATCATCGCTGTCAGGTGCAAAGAGGAAATGGCGAGGAAGAGGAGTAGCCTGCTGTCCAGAGAGTTGGCGATTCTGTTCCCTCTCCTGTCAAATTGCCAGGTCTCTGTACAGTAGGCTGTTCCTGCCCCCTCTTCCTCACCATTTCCTCTCTGCTTTGCACCTGACACCCCATGACCTTTTCTCTTTCCTCATCTTCTTTGACCTCTGGGCTACATCTCAGGTGTGCCAAGATTTTCTTTCTTATGGCTTTGGTTTCCTAGGTATAATGACAGGCAGAAATAAGCAGAGCTCGCATCCCAGCTTTACCCCTTCCTAGCTGTGTGTCAGTGGGCCACATCACTCATCCTAGCCTTTTAATTCAACAAATATTTGAATCTACCTAGCCGATTGATTCAATTTAACTCAAATATTTATTGAGCACCTCTTTTATGCTAGGCATTATTCTAGGAGCTGGGGCACATTGGTAAACAACTCAGATAATAAAGTCTGTATGGGAGCTATATTCTAGAGTGGAGATTGAAAATCAATTAGATGGTGATGATATCAGTAGAGCAGAGGGAAGCAGAGTACCTTACATGAGATGTTCAGAGAAGAAGCCCTCTGTAGGGCTTTGAGCTACAATCTGTGTTTCTGGAAAGGGCCACATGTGAAAACCTATGTAGGCTTAGCATTTCAGACAAAGGAAATGCAAATGCAAAGTCCTTGAGGAGAGAATGAGCTTGATCTACTCTAGAAACTGATGGAAGGCTAGTGTCTAACTAGACGACATGGTTCTTTTTTTTTTTTTAAGTATTTTACATTTTATAATTTTTTTCAAAATATTTCTATAACTTTTTTAAAATTAATTTTTTATAATGTGTTAGCTTCTACTGCACAGCAAAATGAATCAGCCATACATATACATATATCTCCTCCCTTTTGGATTTCCCTTCTATTTAGGTCACCACAGTGCATTAAGTAGAGTTCCCTGTGCTACACAGTATGTTCCCCTCAGTTGTCTATTTGGTACATAGTATCAATAGTGTGTATGTGTCAATCCCAATCTCCCCATTCCTCCCACCTTACCCCTTACCCCCTTGGTATCCATAAATTTGCCCTCTACGTCTGTGTCTCTATTTCTGCTTGGCAAATAAGGTTAGACGACATGCTTCTTAAGAATAGGAACCACGTCATACTTTTCCTTTATTCTCCAAAGCACTGTGTATGAGTGCATACACAATTATATATTGTTTGGTAATGGTGAGCAATTTTCTAGCGTGTTCAGAGCATATATGATTGTGATTCAAGAGAAATTCTTTTAACTATGGTGGATTTAAATTTCATTTAAATTCAAAGATTGACTTACAGCTAAAGTCTTCCATCACTTAGCTAACCCAGACTGAAAGATGGAGTGCTACATTTACCTGTGGGTGTGGTTGACAGGGAGCATGGAATCGCCCTCTGGCCTGGGCTGTGTTGTCATGTTTCTCTTTTCAGTATATATCTGACATCAGAATCTCCATTTTAATAAACATTACACTAACTTTGGAGCCATACTGAGCTACTAATTTGGTATTCTATCCCTCAATAAACCTATTTTCGATGATTCAAATAGTTACCAAAAATGCATTTTTTCAACGGAGGGGCTCTCTCTATGTTGTATTACTTATTGGCCACCTCATTGTTATACAGGAGAATCATTACTCATCATTAAACTTATTTTTAATTTTTTAAATTTGTGCACTTTTTATTGTGGTAAAATATGCATAACATAAAATTTAGTATTTTAACCATTTTTAGCACACAGTTCTGTGGCATTAAGTAATTAAGTTCATTCACATTGTTGTACACCCGTCACCACTATCCATCTCCAGAACTTTTCCATCATCCCCCATTATCAAATTTTAAAAAATGTTTTAATCCCGTTGTTACCATCCATAGAACATTTACCTAAAGATGCCCATGTAGAGGGGGCAGTTGGACTGTAAGTCACTCGCTGCAATTTGCCTTTATGACTTTTCACTTAGGATGCATATTTGGAGCCAACATACATTTTATCCATAGATTTTTTTTTTTTTTTTTTTTTTTTGCGGTACGCCAGCCTCTCACTGTCGTGGCCTCTCCCATTGCGGAGCACAGGCTCCAGACGCGCAGGCTCAGCGGCCAGGGCTCACGGGCCCAGCCGCTCCGTGGCATGTGGGATCTTCCCGGATCTTCATGGGCATGAACCCGTGTCCCCTGCATCGGCAGGCGGACTCTGAACCACTGCGCCACCAGGGAAGCCCTATCCATAGATCTTAATACCAGCAACTTCTAAATCTGCAGTCACACAGAGCCTCTATTTGTCTCTAGTTTCAGCTGCTCTGGATGAAGATATCCCGTCTCTTTGAGGTATATTTTCCGGCATTTCCAAAAGGACTTTTGTGAACACCACATTTTAAGTCAGACCGCTCCAAACACACTCTACACACGTGGAAAACTCTTCCAGGCATTTTCATGTGGTGCAGTGGCAAACACACCAGGAACTTCATTACATTCTTATGGATGATAACGGCTCAGTGTGTCGACACAAATAATCAATAACCAAACAACAAATGGAACAGAAAAGAGTTTTATTTGAGCCAAACTGAGGACTATAGCCTGGGAGACAGCCTCTCAGACAACTCTGAGGAACTGCTCTAGAGAAGCATGGTTTTCAGCACAGTTTTATATCTTGTCAGAACAAAAAACATCAAACAAGCCAAGGATACCTTCCTTCAAGGTTTCAAAAAAAAAAAAAATCAGCATGTACACAGTGAGTCAGTATGGCCTTGGCACCCAGGAAGGGAGTCATCATCAAAGGAGGACCAGAATTGGCATCCCAGGAAGGAAGGGAGGCATTTAATCATTATTTTTAACATGGACATTCTTTACTTCTGGTCAATGCACCCTTTTCTTTAGTGATTAAAGCAGATGTACAATGTATGTTTGATAGGCCGTAAACAGGCTGTTTTAGTTAGCATAAAATTCAAGTTAGCTCATGTATAAGCCAGAATGACTTCCCCAGACTTCAATATGTGAACATTTCCCCCATTAAGTGTCTGGCATATAATTAGACCTCAATAAACTATCAGTCACTATCAGTGACTATCAGTGAGTTCACCAGAAAGCCAGCTGATTTACCAAAAAAGCACAGCTCTGAAACAACATGGACCTGGGTTCTAATCTCAGCTCCACCCTTATGCAACCGTGGGACTGACTTTAGGCAAATCAACCTCTTTGAGGATCAGTTTCCTTCTTCATAAAACAGTGATGATAACTACCTTCCAGATTTCACAAAGATTAGGAATAAAGTTTGTATATTATAAGGGCTGAATGAAGAGTAATTATTGGGAGACCATGTTTTCCACAATGTTTTCAATTAAATAGATCCGCTTCTCCGTTTGGTGTGTTCTAGAGATGTGAATGCTGGGTTTGAATCCTACCCCTGAATGAGCAGCTCAACCTCCAGCAGTTCATTTAACCTCCAAGACTCAATTTTCTCATTCATCAGAAGGGGGTAGAATGTCAATGCTAATTTCCCAATTCATAGAGGAGAAATATTTTGCATTTTGGTTCACAAAAGAAGACTTGTAGAACATTGAAGAAAGATACTTGTTATATTTGGATTTCAATGGCTTTATTAATGCACAATTTTCATAGAAATCAATTGCACCTACTTAAAATATTAAAAAAAGAAGGGAGTAGTGATTCCTACCTCACGAGGTGGTTGGGAAAATTTAAAAGTTCAAGTGTCTGGAACGAAATAGCAGGCAGGTGGGATGTGCTTGACAAATATTAGTTTTTCTACCTTCCCCTAAACTATTTCTGTAAGATTGAAATAATAACAGTAGAATCAAGAATTACAGACTGAAATATCTGTGAGAAAATCAAGTCCACCTGAGTTGTCCATCCAAGTGCAGGAGAGTCCCCCCTCTGAAGGGTATGGTGTCAACTCCAGGGGTAATACACACACTGTCCATTCTTCTGAACTCAGGTATCGGTGATGGATCTGATGACAGTTCACAACACCGGGTCAAGAGGTTGACAGTTCACAACACTGAGTCAAGAGGTATGGTCTTTAGTGCAGTCATTTGGTAGTTGCCATTGCTGTTTTAATTGTAAGGTCAAAGAGTCTTTGAGAAACCAGAGATAGAAAAAAATAATGGTTTTAAATATGGAAAACCTGCACAGTTACAACTGAATTTTGGGAAACTAAATTGCCAATCCATACACTGTGGTTTTGCAGGGGGCATTTGGCTGGTTATAGGAAGGAAAAATTGCTATTAAGGAGAAAGGAAAGAAACAACTCTATTGTTTCCACATTTTAGAGGGCAGACCAGTTTCAAGATGGCAGAAGGGCCAACACTGAAATCTCACCCCTTCTCGCCAAATCCAGAAACATGATAGATAAAAATGGAAAAAATATTGTAAAGCCCCCCCAGCAAGTGCTGCCCCCTCCACCTCCACAGCTTCTTCTCACTTCTCCTAATGCATTTGCAAGTTCTACTCCCTAATGCATGTCTCCTCTGAGAGCTGTGACAGGGGAGCCACAGTAGCTCAGAAAACAGCTGGGAGAATTCTGAGCTCATAACAAGAATGACAGAGCGCCGGAAGAAAGTCAACCTGATAAAAAGAGATTCATCAGACGTGTTCTAGGGGCAGGTGAGAGGTTGGGGGTGGAGGGAGGAGCCTGTTTGAGGTACTCCCTAGTGGGCATTTCTGGTAATGACAGGCAAGGTCGCTGGGCAGAGCTGGAAAGAGAATTTTTCTGCATGAGACATTTGTCTATTTCTCCCATTTATTTATTCAGTCATTTATTTATGTCAGTATGGACTCATGGATATTTCTTTTATACTCTGGGTTATAATCCAATACTATTTTATTATTTTATAACATCTTTATTGGAGTATAATTGCTTTACAATGTTGTGTTAGTTTCTGCTGTACAACAAGGTGAATCAGCTAGGGCTTCCCTGGTGGCGCAGTCGTTGGGAGTCCGCCTGCCGCTAGGGGACACGGGTTCGTGCCCCGGTCTGGGAGGATCCCACATGCTGCGGAGCGGCTGGGCCCATGAGCTATGGCCGCTGAGCCTGCGCGTCCGGAGCCTGTGCTCCGCAACGGGAGAGGCCACAGCAGTGAGAGGCCCGCGTACCGCAAAAACAAACAAACAAACAAAAAACAAAGTGAATCAGCTAGATGCATACATATATCCCCACAGCCCCTCCCTCGAGCCTCCCTCCCACCCTCCCTACCCCACCCCTCTAGGTGGTCACAAAGCACCGAGCTGATCTCCCTGTGCTATGCGGCTGCTTCCCACTAGCTATCTGTTTTACATTTGGTAGTGTATATATGTCCATGCCACTCTCTCACTTCGTCCAGCTTACCCTTCCCCCTCCCCATGTCCTCAGGTCCATTCTCTACATCTGCGTCTTTATTCCTGTCCTGTCCCTAGGTTCATCAGAACATTTTTTTTTTTTTTTAGATTCTATATATATGTGTTAGCCTATGGTATTTGTTTTCTCTTTCTGACTTACTTCACTCTGTATGACTCACTCTAGGTCCATCCAACTCACTACAAATACCTCAACTTCGTTTCTTTTTATAGCTGAGTAATATTCCATTGTATATATGTGCCACATCTTCTCTATCCATTCATCTGTCGATGGACACTTAGGTTGCTTCCATGTCCTGACTATTGTAAATAGTGCTGCAATGAACATTGTGGTACATGACTGTTTTTGAATTATGGTTTTCTCAGGATATATGCCAATACTACTTTTATTGCTCAAATTTTGCCCAGCTCTGGCCATTAGGAGCTCTTTTCTTTTCAGTAGCCTTCTGTATCACCTTGACACACCCCATTCTTGTGGGGTTTGTGTTCTGTTTTTTCTTCTTGTGTGCTTTCTTACGTTCTAGCACTGCAAGATGCTCCCAGCTCATCCCTTTTTTTTCCTATAGTGCTTTGAATTAATAGAGTTCAATATGGATTTTTAATGTATATGTCCTCAATATTTGTAGTGTGTTATCTCAGGACTCCAGAAAATAGAAAAATTATTGTACTGCAGTTAGATTTTTTTCCAGGACTAATTCTTTCCCATATATTATGCATACATGGTGTCTGGAAAGGAGAACATCGTCCACCCTACCCTTGTATTGTGTCATCTTGGTCTTAGAAAAGAAGAATTCTCCTGTGATGGATATAAACACTTACTAGCTGTGTGTGTCATAAGAGATGGTAGAATGTCTTTGTATTCCAGAGGCTCTATCATGTTTCCTGAAAGTACTGTAGCACCAGCATCTTCAGCTTACTGGGCTATCTGTCTTTTGAGCAGGAGGAGGTCTTCATATATAAATTCTCTGTGAGATGTGTGCTTTGCAAATTTTGGAGAACTTGCCTATTCACTTTTTTAAATTAAAATTAAAATTTTTTATTTTTTTACATATACTTGACATATAACATTCTCTCAGTTTCAGTTGTACAACATAATAATTCCGTATATGTATATATTGAGAAATGATCACCCCAATAATTCTAGTTACCATCTGTATCCACACTTAGTTACAATTTTTTTCCTTAAGACTAGAACTTTTAAGGCTCATCTTTTACATTTCCTGCCCCAGTCCTAGAATCAGCAATTTCTCCAAGGAGCCCTGATTTCTTTTATTGGAGAATTAGAAACCATGATCTGGGTGGTAGGTATATTCATTGCTGCTGGGGGTTTGTTCTTTTGCCTGGAAGAACAACTCCTCAGGAGCAATGCTGGGGAATATGTATGTATCCACACATGTTTCCTCATCAAGGAAACATATGTGTGTATACTAACCTATGCATATACATATACCTATGAATATTTCTATATGTAACCATATATATCTATATTATGATAAACATGAGTTCATACTGATGTCTTCAGCTCTAATCCATTACCTCACAGATTATTCTAGCCTCTTCTTGCTTATCTGTAAACTCCCACTCCAACAATGAGAAGCCTGGCTCACCATCTGCCATATATTTATTTAATTGTTCAGTTCCAGTACACATGTAATGCGGCATCAGAATTGTTAACCTGTACCCCCATGAGACGGCCATAAAACTTTATTATGTCTAATGGTCAATTTGAAATTGTCTTGTGTTCTGCGCTGTGACATTTTGCTTCATTGTCTCAAAGTTTTCAGTAAAAAGATTGTAACATATAACAGCTTTGTAGTAAAAGAAGAAAAGCCTTTCCAGGGCAGGAGGGAAAGGAATACAAAGCAAGAACAATGGCCCCCGAGGCATCAAGAATTCAAAAGGTACGGGATTTAAGGCAAAGAGGACTAGGAGAAGTCCTTTCTCCTGTCCTTGGAAATTTTCAGAAATATTTCTAAAGGTTTGGGAATTGTCATACTATGTGGGATGAGGCTTTTATTCTTCAAGATAAGCTAGGCTAGGATGGGGTAACAAGTAAACTCTGGAATCTTAGTGGCTTCACACAGTGAACCTTTTAGCCAGGTGTGGGTCATGAGGTTCCTCTCTACCTTAGAGCTACATCATCTTGAACACATGGCCTCTAAGGTCACTGCAGAAGAGAAAGAGAAAGCTGGGGAATTATGCATTTTTAAGGACCAGGTGTGGAAGTGGCGTACATCACTTCTACCTTAACTGAAAGGAGGCTGGGAAATGTGGTCTTCCTGTGTACCCAAGAAGAGAAAAAAGGAAATGAAATTTGGTTGAACACATGACATTTGTCTCCACCACAGCACTCATGACATTTTATTTGGATATTACACAACTCAGGAGGCTGAAGTGCTTGAAGCTATTTGGGGAACACAAGAAAGAGAAACACAGCAAGCCAGCTCAAGTCATGGAGTCACCACATTACCAACTCCTGGGGGCAGAAAACCTAATTGATTTATATTAGGTCTGGCATTCAATCAGCTGAGGCCAAGTAAGGTCAGGGGTCACTAGGTAATTGGATTGCCTCTTCTGGCACTGTGAGGTCTCTAAGACAGAGGGCAGAGGGGAGGACTGGCATCTCTGGGGTGCACACCAAGTCAATCTGCACATCCCAGGCCAGGTGATCTGAAAGGCTCTTTTATCAGCTGCTAGGAATAGACCAGGAAACAACCTTTGCCTTATACATTATGTGTTACTGTAACCAGGCACTTTCAGAAGTAAAAGTTGCAAGGTAAAATTATATAACATAAATAGATCTAAAAGCCTACACACAGAATATGCATAGAAAACACTTGGATTTTTTTTTAATGGTAAATCTCCAATTTTCCCTAGATTGTTTAGGAAGGAGGATACCCTTAGATTGAATATGGCCAAATCTCTTCTCCTCATATCAAAATGAGTTTCTATCAGGTAAAACCACAGAGAATGGAAGCAGCTCCCGAACTCCTGCAAGAATGAGAGGTAAATGGATTCTGTATTCTGTGAGCAACTCTGGGCCCAGGGCTGGGCAGATACTAAAATACCATTTGGGTTCAGTCTACTTTGTGGTGATGGTAAAACTAAAAAGGCTTTAAAGGTGATTTCCAGAAGTGTTTTGTTTTTTGTTATTCTGCTTTTCCCCAAAGACAATAGTCAAGTAGCTTTGGGATGTAGGTTTCCTCTGTCTTGGCGTTCTACTTCTCTTGGTGAATTAACAGTTGATTGTTCTATCAGTACTGGGGCGTTACTGTCATACACAGAGTGTGAGTGTGTGTGCCTGTCTGCACGTGCATGCGTGTGCTGTTTGAACCTGACTATCAAACCTGGACTCGATGCTATGATTTGCATAAGATGGTATACATCATATATGGTGATATACATCATATAAGGCATAAGGAAGGTAGCTTAAGCCTAGTACTGCCTAAGGTTTGTTAAATAGTTCCTCTTGAAAGGACATCCTTTGAATAGTGGGTTTTGTTGCTGTAGCAGATGAATAAATATGCATGATATATACATTCATTGGAAAGTGTTTTATAGAAATTATTACTTGTGCTTTGATTCCCTAGTGCCTTAATGGTTTCTGCTAATAGCATTTCAGAAATTGAATATAACAAAATGTGAGATGCCTAGCTCATATAGATGCTAGTTGGATTTGGCACAGTCTCATGATTTCGTAAAACTTAATATTAAAGAGACAGTATTTATAGGGATCCAATGCAAGCTGATCTAGACCATGAGTGGAGTTAATGAGGTTTTACTAAGCACCGTATAGGACACCACCCCTGCTGTTAGTGCTCAGGAGAGTTCCAAGAATGAAATGAGGTACTTGCCATTCTTAGTAAATGCTCTCTGAAGGGGTCAAAGGTTTACAGATGAGAAAATTCATAGCAGTTACTGATAAGACTAAAAATTGTAAACAAACTAGGTGTCTAACAATAGAGGAATGATTTAAAAAACTATGGTACCGGGCTTCCCTGGTGGCACAGTGGTTGAGAATCCGCCTGCCGATGCAGGGGACACGGGTTCGTGCCCCGGTCCGGGAAGATCCCACATGCCGCGGAGCGGCTGGGCCCGTGAGCCACGGCCGCTGGGCCTGTGCGTCCGGAGCCTGTGCTCTGCAATGGGAGAGGCCACAACAGTGAGAGGCCCGTGCACCGCAAAACAAAAACAAAAACAAAAAAAAATTTTAAAACCCTATGGTACCTAATTTGCAAAATATATGTAATATATATATCATCATGTACAATCATATTTTCCCAAAACATTTAATGACATGGGGTAAATTCTCACATTATAAGTGAAAAAAGTCACGATATATGCAGGGGTTTTTTAAACATCTTTATATGAATATAATTGCTTTACAATGTTGTGTTAGTTTCTGCTGTATAACAAAGTGAATCACTTATATGTATACATATATCCCCATAGCCCCTCCCTCTTAAGCCTTCCTCCCACCCCTCTAGGTGGTTACAAAGCACCGAGCTGATCTCCCTGTGCTATGCAGCTGCTTCCCACTGCTATCTATTTTACATATATAGCTATATAGTATATATGTCAATGCCACTCTCTCACTTTGTCCCAGGTTACCCTTGCCCCTCCCTGTGTCCTCAGGTCCATTCTCTATGTCTGCGTCTTTATTCCTGTCCTGTCCCTAGGTTCATCAGAACCTTTTTTTTTTTTTAGATTCTATATATATATGTCTTAGCCTACGGTATTTGTTTTTCTCTTTCTGACTTACTTCACTCTGTATGACAGACCCTAGGTCCAT
>NC_041219.1:37448531-37449862 GCF_002837175.3 Physeter macrocephalus | reverse complement strand
GAGAAATGTCTCTTTAGGTCTTCTGCCCATTTTTGGATTGGATTGTTTGTTTTTTGCTATTGAGCTGCACCCCTGCATCGGCAGGCGGACTCTCAACCACTGTGCCATCAGGGAAGCCCTAATTTCATTCTTTTACATGTAGCTGTCCAGTTTTCCCAGTACCACTTAGTGAAGAGGCTGTCTTTTCTCCATTGTACATGCTTGCCTCCTTTATCAAAGATAAGGTGACCGTATGTGTGTGGGTTTATCTCTGGGCTTTCTATCCTGTTCCATTGATCTATATTTGTTTTTGTGCCAGTACCATACTGTCTTGATTACTGTAGCTTTATAATATAGTCTGAAGTCAGGGATCAGATTCCTCCAGCTCCATTTTTTTCCCTCAAGATTGCTTTGGCTATTCCGTGTCTTTTGTGTTTCCATACAAATTGTGAAATTTTTTCTTCTAGTTCTGTGAAAAATGCCATTGGTAAATTGATAGCGATTGCACTGAATCTGTAGATTGCTTTGGGCAGTATAGTCATTTTCACAATGTTGATTCTGCCAATCCAAGAACATGGTATATCTCTTCATCTGTTTGTATCATCTTTAATTTCTCTTATCAGTGTCTTATAGTTTCTGCATACAGGTGTTTTGTCTCCCTAGGTAGGTTTATTCCTAGGTATATTACTCTTTTTGTTGCGATGGTAAATGGGAGGGTTTCCTTAATTTCCCTTTCAGTTTTTTCATCATTAGTGTATAGGAATGCAAGAGATTTCTGAGCGTTAATTTTGTATACTGCTACTTTATCAAATTCATTGATTAGCTCTAGTTGTTTTCTGGTAACATCTTTAGGATTCTCTATGTATAGTATCATGTTATCTGCAAACAGTGACAGTTTTACTTCTTTTCCTATTTGGATTCCTTTTTTTTCTTTTTCTTCTCTGATTGCTGTGGCTAAAACTTGCAAAATTATGTTGATTAATAGCGGTGAGAGTGGGCAACCATGTCTTGTTCCTGATCTTAGTGGAAATGGTTTCAGTTTTTCACCATTGAGAACAATACTGGTTGTGGGTTTGTCATATATGGCCTTTATTATACTGAGGTAAGTTCCCTCAATGCCTACTTTCTGTAGGGTATTTGTCATAAATCGGTGTTGAATTTTGTCAAAAGCTTTCTCTGCATCTATTGAGATGATCATATGGTTTTTCTCCTTCAGTTTGTTAATATGGTGTATCACATTGATTGATTTGCGTGTATTGAAGAATCCTTGCACTCCTGGGATAAACTCCACTTGATCATGGTGTATGATCCTTTTAATGTGCTGTTGGATTCTGTTTGCTAGTATTTTGTTG
>NC_041219.1:37446641-37447508 GCF_002837175.3 Physeter macrocephalus | reverse complement strand
ATATGATCTATCCTGGAGAATGTTCCATGAGCACTTGAGAAGAAAGTGTAATCTGCTGTTTTTGGATGGAATGTTCTATAAATATCAATTAAGTCCATCTTGTTTAATGTATCATTTAAAGCTTGTGTTTCTTTATTTATTTTCATTTTGGATGATCTGTCCATTGGTGAAAGTGGGGTGTTAAAGTCCCCTACCATGATTGTGCTACTGTCGATTTCCCCTTTTATGGCTGTTAGCATTTGCCTTATGTACTGAGGTGCTCCTTTTGGGTGCATAAATATTTACAATTGTTCTATCTTCTTCTTGGTTTGATCCCTTGATCATTATGTAGTGTCCTTCCTTGTCTCTTGAATTGTCTTTATTTTAAAGTCTATTTTGTCTGATATGAGAATTGCTACTCCAGCTTTCTTTTGATTTCAATTTGCATGGAATATCCTTTTCCAACCCCTCACTTTCAGTCTGTATGTGTCTGAAGTGGATCTCTTGTAGACAGCATATATACCGGTCTTGTTTTTGTATCCATTCAGCCAGTCTGTGTCTTTTGGTTGGAGCATTTAATCCATTTACATTTAAGGTAGTTATCATTATGTATGCTCCTATTACCATTTTCTTAACTGTTTTGGGTTTGTTTTTGTAGGTTTTTTCCTTCTCTTGTGTTTCCTGGCTAGAGAAGTTCCTGTAGCATTTGTTGTAGAGCTGGCTTGGTGGTGCTGAATTCCCTTAGCTTTTGCTTGTCTCTAAAGGTTTTAATTTTTCTGTCAAATCTGAATGAGATCCTTGCTGGGTAGAGTAATCTTGGTTGTAGGTTTTTCCCTTTCATCACTTTAAATATGTCCTGCCACTCCCTTCTGACTTGCAGAGTTTCTG
>NC_041219.1:37442356-37446162 GCF_002837175.3 Physeter macrocephalus | reverse complement strand
TGCTCTGCAGTAGCTATTTCCACTATTTTATCTTCCAGGTCACATATCCATTATTCTGCCTCAGTTATTCTGCTATTGATTCCTTCTAGAGAATTTTTAATTTCATTTATTGTGCTATTCATCATTGTTTGTTTGCTCTTTAGTTCTTCTAGGTCCTTGTTAAACGTTTCTTGTATTTTCTCCATTCTATTTCCTAGATTTTGGATTATCTTTAGTATCATTACTCTGAATTCTTTCAGGTAGACTTCCTTTTTCCTCTTCATTTGTTTGGTCTGGTGGGTTTTTACCTTGCTCCTTCATCTGCTGAGTGTTTTTCTGTCTTCTCATTTTGCTTAACTTACTGTGTTTGGGGTCTTCTTTTTGCAGGCTGCAGGTTTGTAGTTCCCGTTGTTTTTGATGTCTGCCCCCAGTGGGTAAGTTTTGTTCAGTGGGTTGTGTAGGCTTCCTGGTGGAGGGGACTGGTGCCTGTGTTCTGGTGGATGAGGCTGGATCTTGTCTTTCTGGTGGGCAGGACCATGTCCAGTGGTGTGTTTTGGGTTGTCTGTGAACTAAGTATGATTTTAGGTAGCCTCTCTGTAACGGGTAGGTTTGTGTTCCTGTGTTGCTAGTTGTTTGGCATGGGGTATCCAGCACTGGAGCTTACTGGTCGTTGAGTGGAGCTGGGTCTTAGTGTTGAGACAGAGAACTCTGGGAGAGCTCTCGCCGATTGATGTTACGTGGGGCCAGGAGGTGTCTGGTGGTCTAATGTCCTGATCTCAACTCTCCCACCTCAGAGGCTCAGGCCTGACACCCAGCTGGAGCACAAAACCCTGTCAGCCACATGGCTCAGAAGAAAGGGGAGAAAAAAAAGAGAGAAAAATAAAATAAAATAAAGTTATTAAAATAAAAAAATGTTAAAATATATCATTAAAATTTAAAAAGTAATTTAAAAAAAAAAGAGCAACCAAACCAATAAACACATCCACCAATGATAACAAGTGCTAAAAACTAAACTAAGATAAACATATAAATCAGAAACTAGTCAGTTGCATACAGCAAACCCCAAGTCCACAGTTGCTCCCAAAGTCCACTGCCTCTATTTGGGATGATTCGTTGTCTCTTCAGGTATTCCACAGATGCAGGGTACATCAGGTTGATTGTGGAGATTTAATCCGCTCTTCCTGAGGCTGCACAGAGAAATTTCCCTTTCTCTTCTTTGTTCGCACAGCTCCTGGGGTTCAGCTTTGGATTTGACCCCTCCTCTGCATGTAGGTCACCCTCTGGCATCTGTTCTTTGTCCAGACAGGAGGGGGTTAAAGGAGTGGCTGATTAGGGGGCTCTGGCTCACTCAGGCCAGGGCGAGGGAGGGGTACGGAATGCAGGGTGAGTGTGCATCGGCCATGTGTTCTCCCAGGGAAGTTGTCCCTGGATCACAGGACCCTGGCAGTGGTGGGCTGCACAGTCTCCTGGGAGGGGAGGTGTGGATAGTGACCTGTGCTTGCACACAGGCTTCTTGGTGGCTGCAGCAGCAACCTTAGCATTTCATGCCCGTCTCTGGTGTCCACACTGATAGATGGCAGCTCGTGCCCATCTCTGGAGCTCGTTTAGGCGGTGCTCTGAAACTCCTCTCCTTGCACACCCTGAAACAATGGTCTCTCGCCTCTTAGGCAGTTCCAGACTTTTTCCCGGACTCCCTCCCAGCTAGCCGTGGCGCACTAGCCCCTTCAGGCTGTGTTCGCGCCGCCAACCCCAGTCCTCTCCCTGAGATCTGACCTCCGAAGCCCGAGCCTCAGCTCCCAACCCCTGCCCACCCCGGTGGGGGGAGCAGACAAGCCTCTCAGGCTGGTGAGTGCTGGTTGGCACCGATCCTCTGTGCGGGAATCTCTCCGCTTTGCCCTCTGCACCCCTGTTGCTGCGCTCTCCTCCGCGGCTCCGAAGCCCCCACCACCACCTGGCATACCCCTGTCTCCGCCAGTGAAGGGGCTTGCTAGTGTGTGGTAACCTTTCCTCCTTCACAGCTCCCTCCCAGAGGTGCAGGTCCCATACCTATTCTTTTGTCTCTGTTTTTTCTTTTTTCTTTTGCCCTACCCAGGTACGTGGGGAGTTTCTTGCCTTTTGGGAGGTCTGAGGTCTTCTGCCCGCGTTCAGTAGGTGCTCTGTAGGAGTTGTTCCACATGTAGATGTATTTCTGATGTATTTGTGGGGAGGAAGGTGATCTCCGCGTCTTACTCCTCCTCCATGGTGAAGGTCCGAGCCAGGATATATGCAGTTTGATCTCACTGCAGATTGTCTTCCACCAACCCTCACCTAGAGATTACGGAGAAACCAAGAAGCCACTTGGGTTTACCAGTTTTCCCGGTAAGTCAGTGCAAGGAAACTATAACACAGCCTAGGCAGGAAGGAGTAAATACCGCAGGAAGGAAATGAATCCTCAGAAAGGTCAGGTCTATAATTTCAGATCTTATTTTAGGAAAACAGAACTCACATTTATCCATACCCTTAGGGTCTCCATCTCAATGCCCCACCAGCTGGAGTCAGCAGTCACTGAAACCCAGGCTCACTACTGCCCCTGGTGGAATCAAAAGAATCCACAGGGAGTACAGCCACTGGCGGTCTTGGGCTGTGAAATTTGCACGTCAGGAGCTGGTCTTAGTGAGCTTGTTGTTTCTACAGGGATGAGTGGCAGGCAGCGTGCTCCAGGGAAAAAGGAGCAGGTTGGAGAGACCATTGGGAGAAGAGAGAAGTGGGAAGAATTTGGGTGTAAGTGAGGTCCACGTGGCACAGCCCTGAAGGCCTAGCCAGTGTTTCTCACTACCACGTGTTAGAGTCACCTGAGTGCCTAAAAAAGCACGGATACCTCGACCCAACTAACTGAGTCAGCTGTGGGACCTGGGCACCTCACGGCCCTAGTACAGAAGGTGAGAGTGAGGCAGTACCAGTACAGTAAACCAGGGATGCAGCTAAGCAGTACCCCCTCCTTCCTGAATTGAGTGTGACTTTGCAGCAACCATTGAATCATCCATTAAAGTACTTCCCATCTTCTTTGGGAGGAGTGTATATCTGCTTCAGGGAAAAGGTCATTGGAGAGGCTAGCCCCCTGTCCTACCTTGTGTGAATCATGACAGCCCCCGCACTGTGGATTGCTGTATATCAGCAGTGGGGGGACATCGAGTGAAGGCCCCAACCTTCCCCATCCCTAAGGGGAGCTCAGAAATGCTGTGGGAACAGAAATGAGATGGGGCCTGCCATGGGACTCACAGTGACTTTGAGCTGCAGGACAGGGGTGGGCCTGGGGGAGTAGGAGGAAGATAGGAAATCTATGTGTGATATGTATCTATGCATTTTTAGAAAATTGGAAGGAAACACACTGAATAATATATAAAATAATTTATAAAATAATAAAATTGGTTATCTGATGATAAGATTTCTGATGATTTTCTTTTCTATGTGCTTCTCTATATTTCTAAAATTTTCTGTAGTGAACATGTATTATTATTATTTTATTTTTTTAAAGTTATATGTCCTGCACGAAAAGGAATCCTAGCCTTCCAAAAGTATGTGTTCTAAATGGGGTTTTCAAGTGAAATTTGTGTTTGGAGTATTCACTTGGCTCTAGTGGTTATGACAGGGGGTGTTGTATATGCTTGTGGCGTCCTCCTCACCCAGGTTACCGTCTGTCACTATCAGTAGTACTAACATTAAGTTGATTGACATTGTCACAGGATAGTGATTTAAGGACTTCCTGCATTCTTTTTTTTTTTTAATTTATTTATTTATTTTTGGCTGCGTTGGGTCTTCGTTTCTGTGCGAGGGCTTTCTCTAGTTGC
>NC_041219.1:37437265-37442052 GCF_002837175.3 Physeter macrocephalus | reverse complement strand
CTATTCTTTTGTCTCTGTTTTTTCTTTTTTCTTTTGCCCTACCCAGGTACGTGGGGAGTTTCTTGCCTTTTGGGAGGTCTGAGGTCTTCTGCCCGCGTTCAGTAGGTGCTCTGTAGGAGTTGTTCCACATGTAGATGTATTTCTGATGTATTTGTGGGGAGGAAGGTGATCTCCGCGTCTTACTCCTCCTCCATGGTGAAGGTCCGAGCCAGGATATATGCAGTTTGATCTCACTGCAGATTGTCTTCCACCAACCCTCACCTAGAGATTACGGAGAAACCAAGAAGCCACTTGGGTTTACCAGTTTTCCCGGTAAGTCAGTGCAAGGAAACTATAACACAGCCTAGGCAGGAAGGAGTAAATACCGCAGGAAGGAAATGAATCCTCAGAAAGGTCAGGTCTATAATTTCAGATCTTATTTTAGGAAAACAGAACTCACATTTATCCATACCCTTAGGGTCTCCATCTCAATGCCCCACCAGCTGGAGTCAGCAGTCACTGAAACCCAGGCTCACTACTGCCCCTGGTGGAATCAAAAGAATCCACAGGGAGTACAGCCACTGGCGGTCTTAGGCTGTGAAATTTGCACGTCAGGAGCTGGTCTTAGTGAGCTTGTTGTTTCTACAGGGATGAGTGGCAGGCAGCGTGCTCCAGGGAAAAAGGAGCAGGTTGGAGAGACCATTGGGAGAAGAGAGAAGTGGGAAGAATTTGGGTGTAAGTGAGGTCCACGTGGCACAGCCCTGAAGGCCTAGCCAGTGTTTCTCACTACCACGAGTTAGAGTCACCTGAGTGCCTAAAAAAGCACGGATACCTCGACCCAACTAACTGAGTCAGCTGTGGGACCTGGGCACCTCACGGCCCTAGTACAGAAGGTGAGAGTGAGGCAGTACCAGTACAGTAAACCAGGGATGCAGCTAAGCAGTACCCCCTCCTTCCTGAATTGAGTGTGACTTTGCAGCAACCATTGAATCATCCATTAAAGTACTTCCCATCTTCTTTGGGAGGAGTGTATATCTGCTTCAGGGAAAAGGTCATTGGAGAGGCTAGCCCCCTGTCCTACCTTGTGTGAATCATGACAGCCCCCGCACTGTGGATTGCTGTATATCAGCAGTGGGGGGACATCGAGTGAAGGCCCCAACCTTCCCCATCCCTAAGGGGAGCTCAGAAATGCTGTGGGAACAGAAATGAGATGGGGCCTGCCATGGGACTCACAGTGACTTTGAGCTGCAGGACAGGGGTGGGCCTGGGGGAGTAGGAGGAAGATAGGAAATCTATGTGTGATATGTATCTATGCATTTTTAGAAAATTGGAAGGAAACACACTGAATAATATATAAAATAATTTATAAAATAATAAAATTGGTTATCTGATGATAAGATTTCTGATGATTTTCTTTTCTATGTGCTTCTCTATATTTCTAAAATTTTCTGTAGTGAACATGTATTATTATTATTTTATTTTTTTAAAGTTATATGTCCTGCACGAAAAGGAATCCTAGCCTTCCAAAAGTATGTGTTCTAAATGGGGTTTTCAAGTGAAATTTGTGTTTGGAGTATTCACTTGGCTCTAGTGGTTATGACAGGGGGTGTTGTATATGCTTGTGGCGTCCTCCTCACCCAGGTTACCGTCTGTCACTATCAGTAGTACTAACATTAAGTTGATTGACATTGTCACAGGATAGTGATTTAAGGACTTCCTGCATTCTTTTTTTTTTTTTAATTTATTTATTTATTTTTGGCTGCGTTGGGTCTTCGTTTCTGTGCGAGGGCTTTCTCTAGTTGCGGCGAGCGGGGCCCACTCTTCATCGCGGTGCGCAGGCCTCTCACCATCGTGGCCTCTGTTGCTGCGGAGCACAAGCTCCAGACCGCGCAGGTTCAGTAGTTGTGGCTCACGGGCCCAGTTGCTCCGCGGCATGTGGGATCTTCCCAGACCAGGGCTCGAACCCGTGTCCCCTGCATTGGCAGGCAGATTCTCAACCACTGCGCCACCAGGGAAGCCCCCTGCATTCTTTTTAGGTGAGCAAGTGATACCTTCTGTAGGAAATGGCCAGGAGCACATAGGACAAGAGCTCTTCATTGCATTTCCTAGGCTTCCAAAACCACTATCAAACATATATTGGGCAAAATATATTATAACTTGTTCTATCGAGTATTACACACTGTGGTATCATCTCCTTAAGCCCTGGTGTGCAACGAAATATATTAACTACAACTTTAGTTGCTCTGTTCCATTCTACACCCCATCAGATTACTGGAGTATGCTGTCCTTTGGATCCAACCATATCAACCACATTCATCGAAATGCACCATGAGGAGTAAGACGGTGCCCTCAAGTCTATTAAGAGTAGATACCCACAAAAGTAAAGGGTTAAATATAGGGACATTTTGGGCCCATTTAATCTGGTAAATGGAGATGATTTGAGTAACTGGAGAAGATCTTGGCTCCTAAACCTGCTAGCTCAAATGACAAATGTCCTTCTTCAAGAGGATCTGAAGGATGGAAGCCTCTTCACTTTTCTTTCATCTATCTTTCCGTCACCTTTGTGATGGGGAAACACAAGTAGGGTTGATTTTGAGTGTTAATTCAAAGATATTATGAAGCATTTCTCATGAGGAAGAAATTTCGACTTTTTGGTCATTTAATCCAGAAGGTCGAATAATTTCAGGGCAAGAAAAATGTGGTTTGTATCCTCAGAGGAATCAGCACATTAACCATCCTGCAGGAATCTAAAACTATTCTGTATGGGTTAATGGGTACAATTAACACCAACATTAGACACCATAGGTAAGTAACTGAGGATATTTAACACAGTTATTGACTACACAAAGCTCTGGACTGTGGATTAGGCACTCTCACAGTTCATTCGAGAATGTAACTAGCAAGCGTTTATTGGATTTCGTTATTGGCTCCAGAGCAGACTGGTATGGGAAATACCTTGGTGGGTAGTTTTCAGAAGAATACCTAAGTGACCATCATTTCAGTGTTTCAAGTGGGTAAGGATGTATTTTCAGATATAGATTCAGTTTACCAGACTAAATTCTCATCATACGTTCCTCCCCACCTCTCTCCAATCTTCAATGGCTCCCTTTTTCCCCACCACATTACATAGACTTTTCTGCCCAACCGTCAGCGTCATTCATGATTCTCCGTCCCTCATTTCACTTTGCCACAAGCTTTTGCTGGTCTCAGGGCTGGCCTCCTCATCACCTGAGACCACTTCTCCTTATCTTCCTCCATGGTTGACTCCCATCTAGGACCGAACAAAGAATCATTTACTGAGAAAGAGGTAAGCCCACGGCAGAGAGAAGGGGAGAGATGCGTATTTGAATGTGTAAGGAGGGCAGTCATGGTAAAAGCTTTCCTGAAATTTAAGCACACTGACCCTTTAAGCAAAAGTTTCCAACACTAGCTGACCATTGGAGTCAGCTGAGAAGCTTTTATAAAATACGGCCACCTGGTTCCACACTCAGAGATTATGATTTAATTGCTTGAGGTGGGGCGCAGGCACCCAAATGTTTTCAGTTTTCCAGGTGGTTCTAAAGTGCAGCCAGGTTAAGAACTACTCCTTCAGGGCAGGGCTTCACAGACTTTGATGTTTTTATAAATCAGGGGTGTTGGGAGTGGGGAGCTTTTGTTACACGGAAGATTCTGATTCAGCAGGCTTGGGTGTGGCTTGACATTTTGCATCTCTAAAAAGGTTCCCAGGTGATGCGGCCGCTGGTTTGCTGACTGCGCTGTGGACGGCAGGGTCAGAACTGTGAAGTTGGAACAGGACACAGACGACACGTTTTACATCTAAAAAGAAGGTGAGATAAAGCATGCCTGCTGTTATACTGAGTTTCTGCAGAATAGGATGGGGATGATGATGATAATTCGAAAGCTGGGTAAATATAATTCAAGTTTCCCCAGACCTCACCAACCTGTGAGTACAAATAAGGTCTCGTGTTTACAATATGTTTGCAGTACTTACTCAGATGTCTGCTTATCACCCTATTTGTACATCACAGAACCTCCAGCTCCCTCTCTGTGTCTCACCCAGTGATTTCTAAGCGGCCCTGGGGGTCTCTCACTTTATTTCAACAATAATTCTCTCAGGCTCTTCAGCTCAGTATCTCCTAGTTCGTCCTGGAAGCTCAAGACACCACCTGGGGAGGGGCGGTCCTGCCGCTGGGGCCAGCACCTGCCCTGACAGCCCTGGTGTCCCCTTTAAAGGCACTGTCTCCCAGCGGTCCCAAAGCTGCAGAACCCAGGGAGGCCAGAGCAGGGCTCCCTGACGGAGCCTGCGCCCTGCCGTGGCCCACGCACCAGCGGCGTTACTCCTTTCCTCCCAGGTGCGTCCAGCGTGGAGTCAGCCCTGCTTGCTTCCTGCTGTGTCAGCCGGAGTCTCTTCAGAAATGGCGTCAGCCGCTACCCGCGGCCCCTCTCCAGGCCCAGTCCACGCACTGGCAAAGACTCAGGCATCGCATCTGTGTCGGTACAAGAGGGAAAATGTGAATTGGTTCTGAACTGTGAAATCTGCCACCTGGAATTGAGTTCCGTACCTGAAGACGTATTGCAGTAGGATGGCCAGTGTTCGTGAATGCTGTGGGGCAGTGGTTCCCCATTTCCCCAGTTTTTTGAGTGGGAGCTCACCCTTTTTGGATGTCTTTCAAGATGCATCTGGAGGGCTTCCCTGGTGGCGCAGTGCTTGAGAATCCGCCTGCCGATGCAGGGGACACGGGTTCGTGCCCCGGTCCGGGAAGATCCCACATGCCGCGGAGCGGCTGGGCCCGTGAGCCATGGCCGCT
>NC_041219.1:37415576-37437234 GCF_002837175.3 Physeter macrocephalus | reverse complement strand
GCGCGTCCGGAGCCTGTGCTCCGCAACGGGAGAGGCCACGACAGGGGGAGGCCCGCATACCACAAAAAAAAAAAAAAAAAGCATCTGGAAATTAAAATTCCAACAAGATGGAGATAAAGTCTTGCTGCCCATGACCAGCTCTACTGCTCAGAGGTAAGCCCTGTTGACTGTTTTGGTTTCTAAGTCTTTTCACGGCTACCTCCGCTGCCAAACTGTATGGTTATACCTCTGCTTCATGATTTCTTGGTTTTAAGCACTATCTCTGAATTACCAGCGTGAAAAATGTGAAATTTAATTCACTTATACCATCTCCTTTTCTGACACCCTCCTGATTTTGCCGGTTATATTTTTTAATGACTGGTTCTTATTTTGGTTACTTTTGCAGTTTTAAGTAATGTGCTTAAACTTGTTTCTTGGTCCATACTCTTTAGACATTGTGTCTCTACTTACTAACGTGTGTGATAAAGGAATTTACATGCCTGCGTACTCCTCCACTCCTCTCTTCTCTCCAAGTCCAGTTAGCTGTATTGTTACTTTGTCTGTTTATCTAAATGGAAGACAGAGTTTAGAAAGTTATGTTAAAAGAAACATTGTTTCATTAAGAAGACGGGCAGGTTGGCTGGATGAGCAAAATAGGAAATTTAATTTCATATCTGTGGGGATGTCCCAAGAGTCAAAGTCAAATCCATTCTCTTCCCTTGAACTCCGTCAAATAGTCTGAATCGTGCAATGCGTAGTTTGTTTTGCTTTGGAATTAATACTCTTGTACCGTTTTGCGCCCCTGGTGTTTTAAATTCTTTCTTGTTGAGAAGGTGAGTTTTTTCCTTAATCACTAATATCTTCCAGCTGTTTAATACATTTTGAGGCCAGGAATATGCACTGGCTTTTCCTTCTAGGCTGTGTGTGTAGACATTATCCTGGGAGTGCTTTTTGATACCCTCTTGAGTTTCACTGTTCTTAGAGCTCAAGTCATTGTCTTTCTTTGATTTATTTTTCCTTTTGCCACAGTAGATCCTCAAGTTACTTTTGCAGAAAAAGTAGGTAGGTGTTTGCATGTCTGAAAATGAGTTTTTGCTTATCTGAGTTTTTGCATGTCTGAAAATGGGTTTTTGGATATCTGAGTTTTTGCATGTGTGAACATGTATTATGTTCCCCTAATACCTGGTTAATATTTTGGTTAATTTTACAATCAAAATCATTTTCCTTCAGAACCTTGAAGACATTTCTCTGCTGCCTTCAAAAATTTAGTGTCACTGGAAAAGTAATGGTTAAGAGCGCTAAGCCAAACTACTGGTTTTGTTACCAAATTAAGGTTTAGCTGCTCATTGCTCAGGAATCCAATACTGAGAGACAAGTGTTGGGTAAAAGGAAAAGTAGCTTTACTGAGGACGCTGGCAATCCTGGGGAGAAGGTAGACTCACATCCCGAAGAACCAACTCCCCAGGTTTTGTTCAGAGATTATATAGGGAAAAGAGGAAAGGGCTACATTCTGGGGAGGGGATAAACGTCTATTTTCAGAGATGATTGTCTCAGTCACGAGATTCCAAATAGTGCTCATGTCTCACTTGTGGCTGGAACATTATCTGAGCCACGAATCTCTGGTCAGCTAGTCCTGGTTCCACATAGTCTGGGGTCTGTATGCTTGTGGGCAGCATACGGTTAACTTCTTCCACCTGGTGGGGATTTCAGTATCTGCAAAACAGCTCAAAGGACACGGCTCAGTATTATCTATAGACCTTGAGGAGGAACTAAAGTCCTTGACTTTGTTTAATGGCTAAGCTATTATTATTTTGTCTTGCTTGACTGTTTCCCTTTCTTTCTGCATTTTCTCACTTCTCTGACTAAATTTATTCTTTGGATAAAGTTTTTCTACAGACAAGAGGCAGGTGGAGGCCATGGGGTCGGGGGAGGGTCTGTCCTGGGAAGGCCCCATGGGGTTCTGCTCAGTTAGTTTGAATCCCCGTCCTGCCACCTGCTGGTTCTGTATCCATGGGTAAATTGCTCAGAATTTTCATGTGAAAAAAGATAATAATAATAACGGTGGTAGTAGTAGTAGTAGCAGCTAACTCATAGGACTATTTTGGGAATTGAATTACCTAATACATATAAAGTTAAAACAGCTGCTCATACACAGCAAGCCCTATAACAGTGTTAGCTCTGTTTTGGAATCGATTTTATCATCATTATCTTTATCCTGAGTATTTTGAAATTTCATGGTACTAAAGCTCTGTGGGTCCTTTTGCACTCAATGAACTTGGTACTTGGAACACCCTTTCAAGTATCTTCCTTTAGTTCTTGACATTTAAAAAATTGTTTTAAAGATACTTTCATGGCTTCCATCTTCTCTCTTCTTTCTAGGATGTCTTAGTGAAATGTGGGCTGTTTTGGATTGAGATTATGTGTTTCTTCTTACTTCAGATTTTCCATTTCTTACTTTTCTATATTCTGGGAGATTTTCTCATCTAGTTTTCTTCCACCTAATTTATTACATTTTAAATTTCTGCATCCATATCTTTATCATAAACTATTTCTTGTTCTTTGCTCCTTTTTGGAGTTTTTAATGAAGATAATTAATATCTATCCATATCCCGTGGCTTTTAGATTTGTTTTATGATCTCCAATTTCTGCTAAATTATCTTGGTTCCTTCAGAATGTGATGACAATGGTCCTTTATAGACGCCTCACATCTTTTGAACATTCTCTATTTTAATATTTCTCCATGATATTAATGCAGATGTATTTTAAAAGTCACATTTCCAACTCCCTGTAACTAGAGCATAGACTTTGGTTCTGTTGATCAAAATACGTTTCTTTAAGAACTTTGATTCTAAAGTTGGTTATACAAGGAAACTGCTAGGACACCTGGCATCTATTTTGCACTGACAGGAGCAAATTTCTCTGAGATCTGCAGCAGCAGGGACCACAGCAGATCCTTTACCAGACTAGTTCTGCAACATGGTTCTGGGAGATGTTCTTGGAGACTCCAGGTTGATTCCTCCTATTCTTTCAAGATTGTTTAAGATGCTCCATACCTAATAATATGCTTGCCTGATGATGACTCTCTAGCTGGATTTATCCCCCAAATTCCAGATTTTTTTCAAACTGCCCACATAACCTTGCCACATGGACACCCGATGAACCCCAGTTCCTGGTATTCATGCCCTTGTAAAATCCTCTTTCCTTTGAGTGTGGGCAGGCTGAGCATATTGACTCGCTTCTAATGAATAGAATATGGCAGACATGATGGAATGTCACATCTAAGATTACGCAAATAAAAGACTGTGGCTTCCAACTCGGATGCTCATTCTTTCTAGCTCTTTCTTGGGTCATTCACCCTGGGGAAAGCCAACTGCCATGTCATAAGGCAGCCCTGCATAGAGGCCTATGTGGTCAGAGACCAAGGCCTGCCAAGAACCACATGAGTGAGCTGGGAAACAGATCCACTCACTCTCAACTGAGCTTTCAAATGAGACCATAGCCCCAGTCAACAGCTTGACTGCAACTTCCCGAGAGACCTTGACCCAGAGGCACCCAGCTGAGCTACCTGATTTCTGGCTCACAGAAAGTGTGAGATACTAAATGTTTGGTGTTTTTCAGCCACTTCATTTCACGGTAATTTGTTATGCAGCAATAGCTCACTAATACATATATCACAAATTTAACTTGTCTAAAACCAAGCACTGCCCGCAGTGTGCTCCTCCTCTCATTGTCTTCCCCATCTTAATAAATGATACCCTATCCTTTCAGTTGCTGAGTCCAAAATGTTGGAGTTATCCTTGACTTTTCTTTTTCTCTTGTAACTAATAGCCAAACCATCAGCAAATCCTGTCAGCTCTATCTTCAAAATATTTCTAAAATTTGACCATCTCTCATCACCTTCACTACTAGCACCCTGGACCACTTCTTGTTCCTGGAAACTCACTGAGATGATAAAGGTGGTAAACTTAACTGCTCAGTATGTCATCTTCAATCAGAAGATACTCCATTATATTGTAATTTTTATTTCTTATCATCCCCACTATATGGTAATGCCTTATTTTTCTACTTGCCTTTATTATTTTTTTACCAGAAGCTTTTGTTCCTGGTGTTATGAAATTTTATGATGATATGTATGCCCCTGGGTGTGGGCATTTTTTATTCACTGTGCTGAACAGAAAAATTTACTTCTCCTTTACTTCTGGAAAAATTTTCGGATAATTTTCTACTCACTGTCTTATCTCCCTGGAGCTCCTGTTAGTTGGAAATTGTACCTTCTGGGTAGATTAACCACCTCTCTCAGCTTTCTTGTTTTCTATCTTTGTATTTTTTTTTTAATCTCCTTTCTGTGAAGTTTCTTCATCTCCCTGTCCTTCAATTGAATTTATTTTGGCTCTCCTATTTTTAATTTCCAAGAGTTCTTTTTATTCTCTATTTGTTCCTTGTTCTTGGCATTTCTTGTCTTATGAATACAATATCCTCTCTTATCTCTTGGAAGATACCAGCTCTACTTGGTGGGTTTTGTTTGTTTTCATCTTCTCTATTTCCTCTGGATTTATTTCTTCTCTTTGCTTTGTGTTCTTTTGCTTTGGATGGCTTTCCCAAATATTTGGAGGTTCTTCGCTATATGCTTTGTTAAAAGATTAAATGAGGCATATTAAAAATTTTAAGAGTTTATTTGAGCAAAAGTACATTCGAAGCAGCGCCAAATAGGAAGTGGTTAGGAGTGCTGTACCCACAGGAGCCAAGTAAAGACTTATATGGAGAAGGTGCAGAAGCAAAGAAAGGAAATTATTTGATTGGCTATAGTTTAAAGCCTAGTTGGTTGTTTGTGATTGGTTTTCCTTACTGTGTTGATCTCATAACCTTGAAGCTATTACAGGCTTAGATTTTTGTGGCTCTAATGCCATACAGCTTACGTAAGCAAGCACCAGTCTAACGGCCTCCTTGTTTAATTATTATAACAGCTTATAGTCAAGAGTAAGACCACACATGGATTTCATTTGCTGACTAACGGATTTCACTTTAGAATAATTAGGGCAATTGGGCATTTCTATGGAGGACATTTCTCTGGGATCCCGAGTAACATATATATTGCAAAAGGGCTTATTCCGCATTGGGAGGCAAGGAATAATAGCCAATCATAGAATAGCAAACATGATTGCTAAAGTATTATTGTCGACACATGATTTCCCTGCAAGATATTGAACTATTCCCTTACCATATTTTATTATTATTATGCTATAATCTGTAGCCAACTTTAGGACAAGGATTGTTACTTATTCATCTTGATATTCCTTAATGTTTCAATAAATGCATGTGGAATGAATGAATGGATAAGCCAAGTGCGGTGGAGATTTACTTAGAGCCTTGCCCAGAAATTCAAATAACACCAACCTAATGATGTTGGCCAGCTAACTGCTGACTGTGTCAGAGGTACCCGCCCAGGCCCTTGTTGATCCACCCCAGGTGAGGCAACTCAGATCTATGTGATGGAGACAAGGGTCTGCATTTGCTTAGCACACAGCAGGAGGGTCATCATCTCTGCTGTGCTGTGTTGCTGCTTATGCTTAGCAACGAGGCTAGGTTCATTCTTGGGTCTTTCTGTCAAGACTAAACGTGGAGATAATGGCTTCCAACTACAGTTGGCCCTAGAATAACATGGGGTTTGAATTGCCTGGGTCCATTTATATGAGGATTTTTTTCAATAAATATACAGTCAGCCCTTTGTATTTCTGGGTTTTACATCTGCAGATTCAACCAACTGCAGATGGAAATTTCCATCCCTGGTTAGTTGAATTTGCTGATGCAAAACCAGGTACACAGAGGGCCACTGGACTATGCCATTCTATATATGGGACTTGAGCATCCATGTATTTTGGTATCTGCAGGGGCTCTTGGAACCAGTTTCCTGTAGATACCAAGGGACGATTGCATATAGTGATCCCTTCTGTGTATTTGATTTGGATATTCTTCCCTCTTGTATTTTCCACATTAAAGTGCTATCAGTACTGTCAGCTCTGTTGTTTGGCCATTTCACTAAGCTGAAGAGCCACTTATCTGAAAATGTCCCCTCTTCGAGACCAATGGTGAACATTATATACTTTTCCATCTAGGGAAAAGAACATTATCCCTATTCTTTTTTCCCTCTTTAAGTCAGTTCGTGTCATATTTTCTCCAACATCAAGATAATAAACATTTTTAATAGGCTTTCTTAATACTTTTTGGAAGTATAAATAGATGATGCCTTTCCCACTGAAGCATGTATTATTCACTTACATCATACTAAGTATGATAATGGATAAAGAAAAGAAATTTTCCCTTCAGAAATTTACAATCTAGTGGAGGAAAAATACACAAACATAACTAATACAAGTTTGGCAAATATCATAGTAGTACTAACGCCACAGAAACAGTGTTTAGGGGATGGAGAATAAACCAGTGGTCTCTCTGTGATCCTAGCTGGGTTTACACAGAGCTTCTAAATGATTCTCAGATACTTAAGTAAAATTTGAAATTGGTAAAATTACCTTGTGCTTTACTTTTATCACTTCTAATTCAGATTTGTAAATTAACAAATGGAAATCTGAAGTGACAGGCAGGTGTGAAAGAGAACCCACAGAAACAGCTGCTTTAAGGAATAATATTGAACATGTATAAAAGCTGTTAATAAATAAAAAGAAGCCCATATGTGTATTTTAAAAATCCAACATTTCTTTTCTGGCTTGCTTACAATTCCTAAGAGTAAAGAGATTAAAAAGAAATTAACCAAATCTGCTCAGATTTGCAAAGACCCTCAAGGAATCATAAAGGATAAGACATGAGTTAATGTGAAAGATTAAGAAATGATGGTTGTTAAAAAGGAAAGAGGAGCAAGCGTGAAAGACAGAACAAAGCCTCATGAATGTGGACAGGAAGTGAAACTGAGGTGAGAAGGTGGGTTTGACAAGCAAGAATGGCTTGAGTACAACTCCTCAAAGGAGCCCTTGGATTCTCAGAGTCCCCTTGGGAAACAAAGAGTTTGAGAAGACTCCAGACCTCCTCAGTCCCCTTCTCCCATCACCAGCAAAGACCAAAGCAGCTCTGGGTGTGTCTCTTTTCCAGACTGTTAACGAGTCCAAGCTTGTACTGCTCACAACAGGCCAGTAAATCGAGAGACAAGCTGTTGGGGCAAGGAATAACAACTTTATTCAGAAAGCCAGCAGACTGAGAAGATGGTGGACTAGTGTAAAGAACCATTGCCCAAGTTAGAATTCCGGCTTCTTTTATACTAAAAGGGGAGGGGGTGTGGCTGGTTGTTGCAGACTTCTTGGTGCCGGAATCCTTTGTTCTTGCAGCTGTCCACATAGGTCTGGTCACAGTGTTCCTATAAACCTCCGGCAAGACAAATGGCATTCTCTGTTCTGCAACTTTTAATCTCTATATGAATGGAAAAGTGTTATACCTTTAAAGGTCAGAGCCCGAGAATGGGCTATCCTGTATATTTCAGGCTATAGGCAACATTCTTAACTTGTAGCAAAAGCAATGGAATACAAAGGTTAAAGTAAAAGAAACAGATCCAATATGGGGTCAGATTTGTTCTTTCCTATTACGACATTAGACTACTGCACAAGATTTCATTTGAACCCAGTGTTTGGAAGTTCATGTAAAATTTAAATGAAGGTTACTGCATTGGCACAGAGTCATTCAGTAAGGTGGAAGTGGTATCAGTACAGCAACCTGAATCAAGAACAATCATAAAAGCAGGCAGTATAATGCAAGCAAAATGGACAGACTTTGGAAATCCTGGCAGGTACTCGATAAACTAAGTAGAAAAAGCAGATCCCAGTAGTGTCTAGGGTTCCATAGGAAAGGCCAGGATGAACAGAAATCATTAAAGATCAATATTCTGACCTGAATGGCAACCTCAATTCAGTCATGGGGAGGAAACATTATGGAAATCCACATAGGAGCAAAGCTCAAAGAAAGACAGCTGCCGGTTAAAGCTTTAAACAGCAGATTTAAAGACAGGCTCTTCTAAGGATTTAAGAAGAAAAGAAACATTGAGAGATATAAAAACAAAACAAATTTGGAGTTTACCCCTTAAAACACTAGAGAATAAAAAAGGAAGACTGGGGAAAATTTGCACAAAGCTAAGAGAAATGGGGTTGTCAGTATTCACAAAGGGTTGGCCAGGTTGACCTTTGCCTTGACCTTTAACAAAGACCAGGTTAACCTTTCTTTTAGAAGCCAAAGGGCATTTGTAAGATGTACTGAAACAAATCCCACAGCTGCAAGAACTTTCATGAGGGGCTCTGCAGATTTGAATTGGATGAAGGCTCTTCTGAAAGAGAAGTTGCCTAGTACCTTCCCAGGAGGCATGGTTAATGAAGGAATGTTAATGTCTATCGATCAGACCACAAAAATATAAGAAGCACAAGATACAAACTTGATTTTTAAAAAACATGTCAGATTTCTGGGTTAATGCACACACCTGCTCTCCATAGCATTCATCATAGGATCCCAATAATTATCTTTAAATGAATAAATCAGTATTCCAGCTGCTATTCTAGACATTTGATATATTGTGGTAAGAGCACAGACATGGTTTGTGGAATTTAAAGTCCGGTAGATTGAGGGTGGAGAATGAAGAGAAATGAAGACATTAAAGTTTACTGCAGCAGCTATGCAAATAAAAAGCAAGCCATTGTAACAGTTAAAAATGTACATAGAAAGTGGTGAAAAATATAAATATATCATTTGTATGTAAGTTAAAAAGATGGAATCATTTGGATAAAGAAGAGCCCTGACAGAATTAAGAACAAAATCTAACGATCTGTTGCTTAAAGAGACACACTTAAAAATGAAAGTCATATGTAAAGTAAAAGAGGCTAAGCTATGTAGCTTACTATCTTACAAAATGTAATGAGGTCTTACAGAACACATACCATAATTCTTCCTGATATGTTGTCAAGGATGATAAAGAGTTTATACACAGAAAATTGAGACATTTAATTACCCAAGGGGAAAATGCACAATTTTCTTAGCAATATAAGAAAAAAATAAACCATCTTCTAGGCACCATTACTCATGGTTTCAAGTAATAAAAATAAAGTGATACAGTCCAATGCTGGCAAGCACATTAAAAGGATCATACACCATGATCAAGTGGGGTTTATCTCAGGAATGCAAGGATTCTTCAATACACGCAAATCAATCAATGTGATACACCATATTAACAAATTGAAGGAGAAAAACCATATGATAATCTCAATAGATGCAGGAAAAGCTTTCAACAAAATTCAACACCCATTTATGATAAAAACTCTCCAAAAAGTAGGCATAGAGGGAACTTACCTCAACATAATAAAGGCCATATATGACAAACCCACAGCCAGTATTGTTCTCAGTGGTGAAAAACTGAAACCATTTCCTCTAAGATCAGGAAGAAGACAAGGTTGCCCATCCTCACCACTATTATTCAACATAGTTTTGGAGATTTTAGTCACAGCAATCAGAGATGAAAAAGAAATAAAAGGAATCCAAATAGGAAAAGAAGAAGTAAAGCTGTCACTGTTTGCAGATGACATGATACTATACATGGAGAATCCTAAAGACTCTACAAGAAAACTACTAAAGCTAATCAATGAATCTGGTAAAGTACAGGATACAAAATTAATGCACAGAAATCTCTTACATTCCTATACACTGATGATGAAAAATCTGAAAGAGAAATTAAGGAAATACTCCCATTTACCATTGCAACAAAAAGAATAAAATACCTAGGAATAAACCTACCTAAAGAGACAAAAGACTTGTATGCAGAAAACTATAAGACACTGATGAAAGAAATAAAGATGATACAAACAGATGGAGAGATATACCATGTTCTTGGATTGGAAGAATCAACATTGTGAAAGTGACTATACCGCCCAAAGCAATCTACAGATTCAGTGCAATCCCTATCAAACTACCAATGGCATTTTCACAGAACTAGAACAAAAAATGTCACAATTTGTATGGAAACACAAAAGACCCCGAATAGCCAAAGCAATCTTGAGAAAGAAAAACAGAGCTGGAGGAATCAGGCTCCCTGACTTCAGACTATACTCAAAGCTACAGTAATCAAGACAGTATGGTACTGGCACAAAAACAGACATATAGATCAATGGAACAGGATAGAAAGCCCACAGATAAACCCACGCACACGTGATCACCTTATCTTTGATATAGGAGGCAAGAATTTACAATAGAGAAAAGACATCCTCTTCAATAAGTGGTGCTGGGAAAACTGGACAGCTACATGTAAAAGAATGAAATTAGAACACATCCCTAACACCATACACAAAAATAAACTCAAAACGGTTTAAAGACCTAAAAGTAATGCCATCACTATAAAACTCTTAGAGGAAAACATAGGCAGAACACTCTATGACATAAATCACAGCGAGATCCTTTTTGACACACCTCCTAGAGAAATGGAAATAAAAACAAAAATAAACAAATGGGACCTAAGGAAACTTAAAAGCTTTTGCACATCAAAGGAAACCATAAACAAGACAAAAAGACAACCCTTAGAATGGGAGAAAATGTTTGCAAACAAAGCAATGACAAAGGATTAATCTCCAAAATAAAAAAGCAGCTCATGTAGCTCAATAACAAAAAAACAACCCAATCTAGAAATGGGCAGAAGACCTTAATAGACATTTCTCCAAAGAAGATATACAGATTGCCAACAGACACATGAAAGGATGCTCAACATCACTAATCATTAGAGAAGTGCAAATCAAAACTACAATGAGGTATCACCTCACACCAGTCAGAATGGCCATCATCAAAAAACCTACAAACAATAAATGCTGGAGAGGGTATGGAGTCTGTCATACAGAGTGAAGTAAGTCAGAAAGAGAAAAACAAATACCGTATGCCAGCACATATATATGGAATCTAAAAAAAAAAAATGGTTCTGGAGAACCTAGGTGCAGGACAGGAATAAAGATGCAGATGTAGAGAATGGACTTGAGGACACTGGGAGAGGGAAGGGTAAGCTGGGACGAAGTGAGAGAGTGGTATTGACACGTATACACTACCAAATGTAAAATAGATAGCTAGTGTGAAACAGCCGCATAGCACAGGGTGATCAGCTCAGTGCTTTGTGACCACCTAGAGGGGTGAGATAGGGAGAGTGGGAGGGAGATGCAAGAGGGAGGGGATATGGAGATATATGTATACGTATAGCTGATTCACTTTGTTATACAGCAGAAACTAACACAACAATGTAAAGCAATTATACTCCAATAAAGATCTTAAAAAAAAAACTGTCCAATGCTGGCAATCAGGAGAAATATTCATATTACAATGCCTAGTGGCACTGTGAATGGGTTTTATCTTTCTAGGAACAATAAGGAAATATTGCAACAAGACCTATAAAATTGTTCACATTGTTTGTTCTGATAACTTCAGTAAGTATCGAGGAAATATATTCTGAAGAAAATGCAAGGTTTTTTTTTTGAACAACAACATTCATACTGGCACTGTTTATAATTTTTTTAAAAATTAAAGAAATAATCCAAATTCTCAGTGTTAAAGGAATAACAAGCTATGGGGTGTAGATTTTGCTATAGCTATTGAAACAATAAGCAGACATTTGTGTAGGACCATGAGGGATTAACACAGTCCAGATTAAAAAAAATAAAAACTAGTAAAACAGACAAAATATAGGAAACAACTGTTTTTGGATGTTGGGGACAGCAGGCAGAAACGAATTGTGATCCTTGAGAAAAGGGAACAATTGAAATCAGGTCTCCCATTGCCAAGGCTTTTTGCTTAGAGGTAATTCCCAGACTGTAGCCCACAGAGAAAATTCCCAGACCCAGTCCACCAGTCTCTGATTTGAGGAGACAGATTGGAATTCTGCAAGGCCAAGGTGGCTAGAATTGGCAGAGTAGGGTATCCAAGTGATGAGAGATACATGAGAAAGAGCTTCAGAAATTTGGATCGTAGTCTCTTGAGTTTTGGACTGAATACCAGTGAGTGTATATCTAGAGTAAAATCCCATAAGGTCAGACTAACACGGTTTCCAAGGAAAGGACAGTTGCTGCGAAGATCTATTAAAAAATAATTATCAGAGGTGACACAGTGCCAGGAATTATTTGAGTTGCCTCCAGCCAGAGTTAAAGGTCTTATTGCATATTTGAGGTGTTAAATAGGATCTTCAGGAAGGTCACACCTTACAAATGGAACTTAATTAACTCTATAATAATACACCTACCCTATATGAGTTTAAAATAGACCACAAAAGGATCAATCTAATCCACAAGTCAGGAAATGTCCAACATCCTGTAAAGGAATACAGAAAAATCCAGCGCTCAACAATGTAAAATTTAAAACATCCAGCATGCCAAAACAACCTTGAGGAAGAAGAACAAAGCTGGAGGTATCACACGTCCTGATTTCAAACTATACTACAAAGCTACAGTAATCAAAACAGTATGGTACTGGAACAAAAACAGATACATAGATCAGTGGAACAGAATAGAGAACCCAGAGATGAACCCACACTTTTATGGGTAATTAATCTCTGACAAAGGAGGCAAGAATACACAATGGGTAAAAGCCTCTTCAATAAATGGTGTTAGGAAAACTGGACAGCTACATGCAAAAGAATTAAACTGGACTACTCTCTCACACCATGCACAAAAATAAATTCAAAATGGATTAAAGACTTAAAGAGACCTGAAACCATAGAACTTCTAGAAGAAAATATAAGCAGTATGTTCTTTGACATCAGTTTTAGTAATTTTTTTTTGATATATCTCCTCAGGCAAGGGAAACCAAATAAATAAACAAATGGGACTACATCAGTCTAAAAACTTTTGCACAAGAAAGGAAACTATCAACCAAATGAAAAGGCCTCCTACTGAATGGGAGAAGATATTTGCAAACAATAAGGGGTTAATATCCAAAATATATAAGAACTCATACAACTCATCAAAAAAACAACCTGATTTAAAAAATGGGCAGTGGATCTTAATAGACATTTTTCCAGAGAAGGCATACAGGTGGACAACGGCACATGAAAAGATGCTCAGTGTCACTAATCATCAGGGAAATGCAAATCAATATCACAATGAGATATCACGCCTGTCAGAATGGCTATTATCCCAAAACAACAAATAACAAGTATTGGCCAGGATGTGGAAAAAAGGGAACCCTTGTGCATTGTTGGTGGGAATGTAACTGGTGCAGCCACTATGGAAAACAATATGGAGTTTCCTTTAAAAAACTAGAAATAGAACTACCACATGATCCAACAATACCACTCTTAGGTATATACACAAAGAAAACCCTAATTTTAAAAGATATATGCACCCCAATGTTTATAGCAGTATTTTTTACAATAGCCAAGATATGGAAGCAACCTAAGTGTCCATCAATGGATGAATGGATAAAGCAGATGTGACACACACACACACACACACACACACACACACACACACATATATACACACACACACATACAGACAGCCATAATGGAATATGACTCAGCCGTAAAAAGAATGAAATCTTGCCGTCTGCAACAATGTGGATGGACTTAGAGGGTTTTATGCTTAGTGAAATAAGTCAAATACTGTATAATTTCATTTATATGTGGAATCTAAAAAACAAAACAAATGAACAAACACTACAAAACAGAAACAGAGTCATAGATGCAGAGAACAAACCAGTGGTTGCCAGAGAAGAGAGGAGTAGGGGGAGGAAAGAAATAGGTGAGGGAGATTAAGAGGTACAAACTTCCAGTTGCAAAATAAATGAGTCACAGGTATGAAATGCACAGTGTAGGGAATATAGTCAATAACTATGTAATCTTTGTATGGTAACATATCGTAATTAGACTTATTGTGGTGATCATTTTGAAATGTATAGAAATATCAAATCATTATGTTGTGAGCTAACATAGTGTTGTAGGTCAACTATACTTTAAAACAAACAAATAAGCTCACAGAAAAAAAAAAATCAGATGGTGATTACCAGAGGCGGGGCATGGAGAAGGGGGAATTGGATGAAAGCGATCAAAAGGTACACACTTCCAGTTATAAGATAAATAAGTACTAGGGATATAATGTATAATATGATAAATATAGTTAACACTGCTGTAGGTTATATATGAAAGTTGTTAAGAGTAAATCCCAAAAGTTTTTATCACAAGGCAAAATTTTTTCCTATTACTTTAATTTTGTATCTATATGAGATGATGGATGTTTACTAAACCTATTGTGATAATCATTTCATGACGTATGTAAGTTAAATCATTGTGCTGTACACCTTAAACTTATACAGTGCTGTATGTTAATCATATCTCAATAAAACTGGAAGAAAAAAGTAAAGATTATATATAGAAAAAATATCTAGCATCAAATTAAAAATTGATAGATATACAATAGGGCAAGAAAATGTGAAAAATCAGTCAATAGAAACAGACCGAGGACTTCTCTGGTAGTCCAGTGGTTAAGACTCCATGCTTCCAGTGCAGGAGCCGTGGGTTTGATCCCTGTTCAGGAACTAAGATCCCATGTGCTGCATGGTGCAGCCAAAAAAAAAAAGAGATCACAAAATGACAGATGATGGATTAACAGACTAGAACATTAAAGAGCCTAATATACCTATTCCATTCTCAAGATGTAAATATGATCATAGTAAGGAAAAGAAATTGAAGATTTTAAACGACCTAAGTGGAATTTATAGATATGAAAAATCCAATGTCTGAAACGAAAATTTAACTGGGATTAGCATAAGAAAAGACACTGCAGAATTAAGAATTGCAGAACTTGAAGATAAAAAAATAGAAACTATCCAACATGAAGCACACGGAGAAAACAAAAACTGAAAAAAAAAAAAAAAAGAACAAAGCATTGGTGATGAATGGGACAACACCAAATGGCCTAATGCACAAGTGGAGTCCTAGAAAGGGGGTGGAGGCCAAAAAGAGTATTTCAAGAAGTAATGGCCAGGCTTATTCAAATTTGATCAAGAGTTTTTAGATGAACAAAAGATGAGAGAATTTACTACCAGGAGGCCTACATTACAAGAAATGTTAAGGAAGCTTTTCAGGCTGAAGGAAAATGAGACCAGATATTAACAGTTATGCAAAGGAATAATGAGTGCTAGAAATGGTAGATGTGCGGGTAAATATTAACATTTTTCCCCACTTTTTGTTTCTTTATAGGACAATTGACTGATAAAGCAAAAATAATAAGATATCATATAGTTTCTTACATGCAGAACAAAATGTATGACAAAAATAGCAAAAAGGAAAAGAGGAGTAAATGAAAGTAATCTCTTGTGGGGTTCTCACACAAAATGTACATATAGTATAATATTTTTTGAAGATAGACTGTAGTAAGTTTAAAGGTACATATTGTAAATCCTAAAGCAACCGCTAAAAACAAACAAGCAAAGAAATAGCTAATAATTGAAGAGTAGAGAAAAAATAGAATCATTAAAAAAAATAGGGCTCCCCTGGTGGCTCAGTGGTTAAGAATCCTCCTGCCAATGCAGGGGACATGAGTTCGAGCTCTGTTCTGGGAAGATCCCACATGCTGTGGAGCAACTAAGCCCGTGCGCCACAACTACTGAGCCTGCACTATAGAGCCCGCGAACCACAACTACTGAGCCCACATGCTACAACTACTGAAGCCTGTGTGTCTAGACCCCGTGCTCTGCAACAAGAGAAGCCACCACAATGAGAAGCCCACACACCGCAATGAAGAGTAGCCCCCGCTCGCCGCAACTAGAGAAAGCCCGTGTGCAGCAACAAAAGACCCAATGCAGCCAAAAATAAATAAATAAATAAAATTTTTTTAAAAATCCAAGAAAAGGAAGGGAAAGACAATAAAAGGAAGAAAGAAAGATATGACAATAAAAAGCGAATGACAGATTGGTAGATTTAAACCCAGTAATATCCATATTTACATTAAATGTAAATTGTCTAAATAATTAAAAAGCAGGAATTGTCAGATTAAATTAAATACTATTATTAAAAGGCAGGGATGATTAGATTGAAAAGATCCATTTATAACAAAGAACACTACTTTAAATATAAAGACACAGAGAAGTTAAAAGTAAAAGAACAGGAAAAGATATACAATGCAAACTGAAAAAAGCAAAGTGGAGTAGCTATATTAGTATCAAGACAAAGTAGACTTCAGCACAAGGAATATTAATGGGGAAAAATAGGATTTTTCATGATGACAAAAGGTTAATTCAGCAAGAGAACATAATACTAAATGTGTATGCACCTAATTTTGAAAGCCTCAAAATACATGAAGCAAAAATTGATAGAACTTCAAGGAGAAATAGATAAACCCACAATTATAATAGGAGATTTCAACATTTTTCTCAATAATTGATGAAACAATGAAGATATAGAAGACTTGAACAACATTATCAGCCAGCTTGACCTAGTTTATGGTTATGGAATGACCCACTCAATAACAACAGAATACACGTTCTTTTTAAGTGCACAGAGAACATACAGCAGGATTGACCCTATTCAGGGCCATAAAACAAGTCTCAGTAAATTTAAAAGGATAGAAATGATACAATTATATCTTTCTGTCCATAATGGAATTAAACTAGAAATAAAAAACTGAAAAATGTATGAAAAACTCCCATTATATATCTAAGTAATCCATGAGTCAAAGAAGCAATTACAAGGAAAACTAGAAAGTACTTTGAATTGAATGAAGGTGGAAACACAACTTACCAAAATGTATGAAATGCGGCTAAAGTAGCGCCTAGAAGGAATATTATAGTTTTAAGTGCTTATATTAGTAAAGAAGAATGGATGCAAATTAATGTACTGTAAAAGAACAAATTAATCCCAAGGCAAGAAGAAGAAAATAAAATAATAAAGATGAGAGCACAAATCAATGAAATTGAAAACAGAAAAAACAGCAGAGACACATCAATGAAACTAAAGCTTATTTTTATAAAGAATCAATGAAATTGATAAATTTCTAGCCAAACTATTGCAGCAAAAAGAGAAGACACCAACCACCAACATAGAAGGGAATTTAATTACATATCCAACAAACATTATAAAGTAATAAAGGAATATTATGAACAACTTCATGCCAATAAATTCAGCAATTTAGAGGAAATGGATGTACTCCTTAAAGGATATAAACCACCAAAACTCAGTCAAGAAAAATTAGATAATTTAAGTATCCATATACCTATTAAATAAGATGAATTTGTAATGAAAGTTCTTCCCATAATGAAAATTCCAGGTTCAGATGGCTTCACAGGTGAGTTCTACTTAACATTTGAGGAAGAAATAATACAGTTTCTCTACAGATTCATCCAGAAAATAGAAGAAGTCGTGTTATGAGGTCAGCATAACACCAAACCACATGAAGACATTACGAGAAAAGAAAACTACAGAACAATATTTCCCATGACCATAAATGAAAAATCCCTAATAAAATAGCAAACTGGCCACATCAATTTGCTGATAAAGGGCATCTACAAAAGACCTACAGCTGGCATTGTACTTTAATAAAAGTCAAAATTGAATGCTTTCCTCCTAACCACTCCTATTAAACCTTGTATGAGAGGTCATAGCCAGGGCAAATAAAAAAACAAAAGCATACTGGAGGAAATTATACTTACATGATTTCAAGGCTTATTATGAAACTACAGTAATTAAGACAGTGTGATATCAGCATGAAGAAAGTCATACAGATCAGTGGAAGGGAATAGAGAGGCCAGAAATGTACCCATACATACGTACGTGGTCACTTGATTTTTGACAAAAGCACCAAGGTGAGAAAAATAAAGTTCTTTCAAAAAATGGTCAGAAAACTGGATATGTATACAGTCTTAACTGTGACCCTTCATACCATGTACAAAATTAACTCTAAGTAAATATAGATTTAAATGTATGAGCTAAAATTATAACAGACTCTATAAGAAAACATTGGAGAAAATCTTGGAGACTTTAGGTTGGGCAAAGATTTCTTACATAGATAATAACCTGCAATAAGATAAATATTGGTAAGTGGAACTTCAACAAAATTTAAAACTTTTGCTCTTTGAAAGATACCTTTTAGAAAATTAAAAGGCAAGCCACAGAGTGGGAGAAAATATTTGCAAAACACATTTCTGATAAAGAATTGTGATGCAAATTTTAGAAAGAATTCTTACAACTCAATAATAAGCCAATTTTTAAATGGACAATAGGGTTAAATAAACACTTTCCAGAAAAGAGATGTAAATGTATTTATAAAATAACAAAGTCATAAATACACATACATGTATAATTCGTATATACACAATGGAAAGAATCAGAAATGATTTTGAGTTCAATATTCACCAAAATATTTTTAAAGGTTTTTTAAAAAGCAAATATTTTAATAAATATTTGCTTTTGTTTTAGATAGTGGATCATCATTGCTTTTGGCGACAAGATACCAAATTTCCAATATTTACCTTGTGGCAACACCCAAACGTGCAAGCTCAAAAGTGAAGAATACAGCTGTGGATACATCACACGTATATAATTTTAGAGTTTGCAAAATTTCAGAGAGTCTGGTACACTGACTCTTATCTGGTTGATAGCTTATGGCTCCAGGCTGACTTCCGTTGGAATAAAGTCTATTCCTTTGAAGAAGGAGAGGAACGAGGAGCAATCCTCGGTTCTGAAGAGATGACAGGTGCTGTGTCCCCCAAAGCACACCAATGTCTTTTGAAGAAGGAACAGGCATTTGGATCCCGCTGCAGCTGCTGGAGACCTCCATCTGCAGAACAAGAATAGCACAACAGAAGACCATCCCATGCTGTTCTGCTCTAGTCAGCCTGTCTCAATCACAGATCCAACGAGAATTCACTTGCTTTCATTCTTTTGTAATCTTGCTGGGATTCTCTGTGTCTGTCAATGAGGCTGAAGTTCATGGATGCTTCTGGGGTGCGTGGCTTTGGGCTAAGTGTTTTCCGAACATCTGGAGGTTTGTTTGGAAATGGGCCACTCAAGTGTGGGGACTGGCATTCGGTTACGGGAGACCCGCACAAAAGGCATGTCCTGGTGCCTCTTACCCATGTTTCTGTCTGAAAATATACTGTGAGTGCCTGTGAGGGAAGGGCCCGGACTGTGTACTGACCAGCGTCTTACTCAATAAGCTTCTTGGAACTAGTGTGATGCAGAAAGAGGAGAGGGTTTGAACCTTGGTTCCCCTGTGTACTTGACCTCTTTGTGCTTCAGTTTCCCCATCTGTAAAACTGGATTAGTACAAGTTCACAATTCTTATCTGAAACCCTTGGATCAGATGTGTTTTATTTATTTATGTTTGGCTGCGTTGGGTCCTCGTTGCTGTGCGCGGGTTTTTTCTAGTTGCGGCGAGCAGGGGCTACTCTTCATTGCAGTGCGCGGGCTTCTCATCGCAGTGGCTTCTCTTGCTGCGGAGCACGGGCTCTGGGCGCGCGGGCCCAGTAGTTGTGGCTTGCGGGCTCTAGAGCGCAGGCTCAGTAGTTGTGGCGCACAGGCTTAGTTGCTCCGCGGCATGTGGGATCTTCCTGTACCATGGATTGAACCCATGTCCCTTTCATTGGCAGGCGGATTCTTAACGACTGTGCCACCAAGGAAGTCCCCAGATGTGTTTTAGAGTTCAGAATTTTTCAAAGTTTAGAAAAATAATGCTGTGTAAATAGCGTGTATTACCTCATGCTCCAGTAGTGTGTGGAGCTGTACCCCATAAGAAAATTAATTTATATTTACATTAATATTTCTGCAGGAAAATGTAGAAATATTCACAGTAACTGGGATGAAGACTATAATTAGTCTCATGTTAGTTAAGGTCAGGTTTTGCTGCCAGGTGAGCTTGCTGCAAATCTATGAAAAACCTTTTGGTTTTCAGGGTTCTATAGATTTAAAAACTGCAGATAAGGCAATGTGGATCTATACTATATCTAGGGCCACTGCTAGGCCATACGGCTATTGTGCAAATTAGAACAGTACACCTTCTGGGTGGTCACAGCCCCTGCACAGGTAACTTGGCAATCAGGGTAAGAAAAACGCATCTCTTTCTTCCGGGTAAATGTCAAATATCAGCCCCATCCTCAACCAGGCGACTTTGTGCAGTGCACAACCTGTGCAACCAGACACAGTTGCTCTGATCATGCTCATGCCTCAGAGTTGCTGGAAAAATAAGCAATAATGTAAGATGACCCCTTCTCCCCCACAGCTACAGCTCTGTCTCAGACGGTCTTTGGTTCTCTAGACCAATGCTTCTCAAAGGTGAATGTGCATATGAATCACCTGGCTTCTTAAAATGTAGGAGGGCTCGTGCGGGGCCTGAAACTGTGTTTCTAGCAAGCTCCCAAGTAATATACAGCTTTTCCAGAAACGTGTTCCTGATTAACCTGATCTCCATGAATGGCCCCAGTCTCCAGCGAGTGTATGCCAAGCTGGCAACGTGCCACTCTTCCTTGCCTCATTTTCCTCTTCCTCACCCACACATCCATTTAGCTACTAAAAACCATAGATTCTACCCCCTCCCCAGCAGTTAATATTTCTCCCATTCAGGGTTCCCCAATCTTGGCATTTTTGAGCCAGACACTTCTTTGTTGTGGATGTCTGTCCACTGGGGGACAAAATCTCCACTGCTCTAATCCCTCACCTTTCTCTTTCTCCAGCAATGGACTTGGATCACTTCTTTCCCAGGGATAGTTTGATGTGTCATCTTGATGTATGTTTTGGCTATGTTGTAACGATCTGTTAACATTCCTGTGTTCTCCACTTGATTATGAATTATAAGAATTCCCACATTCTCAGCATCCTGCTGAGGGTCTAATATAGACAGATGCTTAACATGTTTGAATGAATGAATGAGTGTATCCCCCGACAGCTGCAGGCTCTTAGAAGAGGTGGGGAAGCTCAGGACTCAGCTTACAGGAGATCTGCCCCGGCGTTAGAGTAAGAGCGGGCACGTCTGCAGGGAGCCTAACCATGCAGACATCCAAAGCTGTTTCTGCCCCAAGACACTCCCACCTGCCCTTCAGCCTTTCTCTCTTGACCTGTGTTTGTCTACAGCCTCTTTACGCTGCTCAGAAAGGTCATTCATCCTACTACTGCTCACCCAGGGCGCACTGTGCAGCGTTGCTATACATCTTTGTCCTGAACGGCTGCCCTTGAAACATGATGTGGGGCTTATAGTTGAAGCCCACGTTAACTTGTCTGCCCAGACCATCAGAACACTTATGGCTTATGCGTTCCATGCATTAGACTCACAGACTCTTCTGAGACCCCGATTTGAATTTCACTTTTGCCATTTGGCTTTTATTTGAAGTCCAAACTTTCTAAATAGTTTGTCCAAATTTGTCGATAATTGGTCCAGCGTTCTGGTAAGATACTGGAATAGACTACTGTGAGACAATAGAGAATGTAAACATGGGTCTCTGCCCCAATTGCTGGCACAGAGCGCCTAAAACCCTTGTAATTCCCTTAGTGATAAAAGCTCTCGGAGTGGACTTCCCTGGTGGCGCAGTGGTTGAGAATCCGCCTGCCAATGCAGGGGACGCGGGTTCGAGCCCTGGCTGGGAAGATCCCACATGCCGCGGAGCAACTGGGCCCGTGAGCCACAGCTACTGAGCCTGCGCGTCTGGAGCCTGTGCTCCGCAACAAGAGAGGCCGCGACGGTGAGAGGCC
>NC_041219.1:37398316-37415407 GCF_002837175.3 Physeter macrocephalus | reverse complement strand
GCGACGGTGAGAGGCCCGCGCACCGCGATGAAGGGTGGCCCCCGCTTGCCACAGCTAGAGAAAGCCCTCGCACAGAAACGAAGACCCAATACAGCCAAAAATAAATAAATAAATTAAAAAAAAACCCCAAAACACTAGGAGTATCTTTCATTCTAATAGATGGTCTTTTTATTTTTATTTTTTTAAAATAAAGTGTGAGGGGGGGGACATTGAAGGATAATTTTTTTTAAATTATTTATTTATTTATTTATTTTTGGCTGCGCTGGGTCCTCGTTTCTGTGCGAGGGCTCTCTCCAGTTGCGGCGAGCGGGGGCCGCTCCTCATCGCGGTGCGCGGGCCTCTCACCGTCGCTGCCTCTCCCGTTGCGGAGCACAGGCTCCGGACGCGCACGCTCAGCAGTTGTGGCTCACGGGCCCAGCCGCTCCGAGGCACGCGGGATCCTCCCGGACCGGGGCACGAACCCGTGTCCCATGCACCGGCAGGTGGACTCTCAACCACTGCGCCACCAGGGAAGCCCCTAATAGTTGGTCTTTGACCCAGGTTCCCGACACAGAGCTCCTAAATCCCTTGGAATTTCCTGGGTGATAGCAGTGTCTTTCGTTCTAATGAGGTGACTCTTGGTGGGGGCACTGGTCCCCAGAAAGACCACGGTTAGAAGCTTGGGATGTTCAGCCCCATCCCTTGTCTTCCAGAGAGGGGAAAGGAGCTAGAAATGGAGTTAATGATTGATCGTGCCTACGTGATGAAGCCTCCATAAAAAATTCCCAAAGTGTGGAGTTTGGAGAGCTTCTGGGTTGGTGAACACCTGGAGGTGGCACCCAGAGAGGCTGTGGAAGCTCCGAGCCCCTTCCCATACCTGCCCTATGCATCTCCTCCGTCTAGATGTTCATCTGTATCTTTTATCGTATCCTTTTATGAGAAACTTATAAACAATAAGGAACCTGTTTTCTTGAGTTCTGTGAGCTGCTTTGGCCAAATTAATTGAACCTGAGGATGGGGTGGTGGGAACCTCTGATTTATAGCCGATCTGTCAGAAGCACAAGTGATAGCCTGGACTTGGGATTGGAGTTGGGACGGCGGGTGAGCAGTCTTGTAGGAGTGAGGCCTTACTCTGTGGGATCTGATGTTATCTCCAGGCAGATGGTGTCAGAATTGAGTGAAATCGTAGGACACCCGCTGGTGTCACAGGGAATGGCTTGCTGTGGGGAAATCCACACACATCTGGTGTCAGAAGTGTTGTGACTAGTGGTGCAAGAGGAAAGGCAGAACAGGAGGGGACTGAGCTGTTCCCGTCAAGAACACTGGCAGAAACTCAAGTTATCTGGGTAGCTCGTCTAGTTTTCTGTGACTATTTTAGTCTGAAGCTTACCCTTTTAGTCTTCCAGCTCTTTTGTTTTATCCTGCCTTTGCTTGTACTTAATCAGATTTTGCCCTTTGGCCAGAGTTGTAATGTCTCTTCATTAACGGCTGCTTTAGCAGTATCATCCCCAGAATTTGGCCCCCCCCCCCCGTTGGCCCATCGGTGTTACTAATTTCAGTGGGCTAGGGAGTCAACCAGACCTGGGTTTGAATCCTGGATCTGCCACTTATTAGATGAGTAATTTGGGGCAAGTCATTTAAAGGATCCGTCTGCTTCCTTGTCTGTAAAAAGAATAAAAGTATCTGCCTATGTACACCAGAAACTAACACAAGATTGTAAATCAACTATACTTCAATGAAAAAAAAAAAAAAACTATCTTAAAACAAAACAAAACAAAAAAGTATCTACCTTGCTGGTTGTTCTGAGGATTAAATGGAGACATTTAATGCATTACAAGTCAAACAGCAAACTATATAAATTAATAAAAGTTAGCCACTTTTGTGGTCAACATCGTTTATGAAGCTACATATTTTTGGAAAAGACTACATGAAAAGGCAACAATTCCAAGCCACCGCAGTTGAGTCTGTGTTCGTTGTACAGAGAAACTTAGCATACAGGCATCATTCCTACAGTCAGAGGTCCTTCCTCCTTTATTTCTTCTTTAGGCATTTTTCCTTCATCTTGCTGCCACTTTGCTTCCAGGCACAAAGTTGTGTCTGGCTTAGTCTATCAGGTAAAGGTCCAAGGCTGGATGCAGCCACAAAAAAATCTCTTTCTCTAGCTTCTGGCTTTTCCAAACCAACGTGAAATCTGAAGCCCTTGCTATTCTCCCGTAATGTGACTCTCTATTATTTTTAAAAACAAACATTGAAAAATAAAAAGCAGATTAATAGACTGTTTTTCATTCCAGAGTCTTGTATTTCAAATTAGTGGAGATCTGTAGGAATTTGGAGCCAGTGTTTTCTTGGTAGATCATTGAAAAAGAGGAGTGTAAACTTTGGTTCCCCGTCTTAAATCTGGGTGTGAGCTATTTCTTTCCGGCAGCTGCTTCTACCTTTCTATTTTTCTTTTCCCTTATTTCTTCCATCTTAGTCTCATTTCAGTGCTGTTGCCTTAACTCCCATTTTGAAACGGTTTTTACTTCCATGGTACCGTCTAATTGCTAACTGACCTCTTTGGCGGAAAGCCACAAAGAGCCACAGAAGAGCATTGGGGTAGATCAAAAGAGAATGTCGACGCTGGAAAGGATGAGGTCATCTAACTTTGTGGTTCTCAAACTGTGTTCCTTAGAATCCTAGGGTTCCCTGGAGGTCCACAGGCATTTTACAGAAAAGGAGAGGCTCAGCTGGGCCTCGAACTATTCAATCACGGTATCTCTGTTTCATCTGTTTTACATACGCGTGTTTAGCACACAACAAAGTTTTGAGGCTCTTTTTGTTTTCCCCAAAAAACTGAAAAACCACAGATAGAGCTCAATTTTGTCATTTTACAGATGAGGAAACAGGCCCAAACAGGAGGTGATTACCTCTAGATTATAAACAACTCCTTGGTGGATGAACTGGGGCTAGCAACCTCAGGGGTTCTTATTTATCTCAACTTTGGCATAATTCAGATGTTGCTGTTTTTCATGTTTCAAAGAGAAAGAGACAGAGACACTGTGTTTGTGAACAATTCTCAGCCAGCCACGTGTTTGTAATCAGCAGGCCGCTTCCATTCTGACTGTTCTTGTCTATGGGTTGTTACGACACGGGGATGAGGCTGGCTCCAGGAGAGGATTGTGGACCAGGGAAAAGGTTGGTTGTTTGGTTGGGTTTTTTTTTCCCTCACGTCAGTCTTGCTAGAATGTCCCTTTTTTTGTTTTATACTGGAAATGTCCATCACCCCAGACCCCAGATATCTGATAAACTCCCTACAGGTGAATGTAGACCAGATCAGTCTTCAACTTCTTGTAAGTCATCCCGGGACCCCAGGGACCCACGGTGTGCCAGCAGGAGTCTGGGAACCAGCTGTGCAAAGCTCAGAATTGTCCCCATATGAAGGATTTCCCCAGAGTGCTGCTCTCCACTGAACTCTTTCGGGTTTCTGCCCCCTCAAATGCATTCCTGGCTAATGGTTCCTGGTCTTTTTCGATATCATAACTTTCGGAGAAAATATTTGAAATGACTTTGGGGGCTGACATGAAATTGCCAGTTATTTGTATTTTCTAATATCACTTAATATCTACCGTTATAAAAGCTATTTGAACACCAAAATGTAGGAAAGACATGACTTGAGAAAGGAGCGCTCTTCCCAAGAAGGGATACTTGGGCATTGGATACCCATGATTCTTCCTGACGCTATTTTTGTTCACTTGGTGGTGGATCCGTAATAACCTCTGGCCCTGGCAGTGTTCTGGGCCACAGGCCCCTTGGTTTCTGTAGCTTCTGCAGCGTCAGCCAGAGGGGACCAGAGCAAGGACAGTGATGACACGAGGAAGGGGTAGGAGCCAGGCCACTGGTGGTGAGAACCAGGTGGTGAGAACCAGGTGGTGAGTGGACATATTAGATACCACATCCGGCATGGTTGAAAAATGAGGCTCTCTTTGAATTCAGTATTCTCATGTCAAAATGTTTACGTAATACTTTTTTTTAAATTAGGGTACAATAAAATAGAGGTACAACTTTGAGGTGATTTCTTCTTTGACAAATAAATAAATAGTTCTTATCAATAAAGCTAAAAATGTCCATCAGTGGAACTGAAAGAAGCTATATACGACATCAGAAAAGGAATGGATTCGGAATCGGAAAATCGGGCCTTTGAAGGGCAGGTCTACAACTTCGGAACCAAAGACAGGCACTTAAGAGAGGCGTGTCGTCGAGTGCCACAACTCTGAAGGCACATCAACCTAAGTTTGAATACCGGCTCTGCCACCAACGCCCTTTAGCCTTTCAGGGCCTGTTTCCTTATTTATCACGGGGGTGGTAGCCTACATGATCAGGGTGGGCCTTCTAACGCATCGCTTTACAAAGAATTTACAGACAAAACAGGAATGAAGAAAGCTATTCATCCACTAAACAGAAAGGGCTCAGCTCTATGGAGGTCTTTGCCACGGCCAAGACTGCAATGGGGTCTGCATGTGCGTCTCTCCCACTCCATCCTCTGATACACGTGAGCAGGGCCCCGCCCATGCTAAGGGACACAGCCCAGCCCAGCCCAGCCCACCCCTGCAGTCCTCTGTCAGTGAGCCATGAACAAACCATACACAGAGAGAAGCTTCTTTTCTTTCTTCAATTTAATTGAAGTTACTTAGAAAAATAATCAGGCTTGAATGGCTTTTCCTGGAGGAAGGTTCATGAACATTTCCACGCTTTTGTTGGCAATGTGGAATTCAGCTTTCTTGAACAGTACAGTAAGATACAGGGAGAGTTTTCTACAACAGGCCCTCTACTGCACACAAATATGTAAAAAAAGAAAATCACGCTCCACAAAGATGTTAAATTATATGTCCATATGCCATACTGAGCACGCTCCTAAGAAAATAGTACGGGCAGCCCCTTCTGTACCTGACAAAGGGTAACAGACTGAAATTCGCCCGTTAACGGCCGAAGGTCAAGCTGCTTGCCTGTTCATAGGGTCCGGTTGGTTGTGATGGAAAAGGCTGGAGGAAATACTGGTTGTGGGAACGCTGGGGGAGTGATGAGGTCAGTCCTGCTGACATGAGTGGGCAAGAGATTCTGGTCCCCAGGATCGCACAGAACGGGGCAGCTCAGATTGCGCGCGCGCGCGCGCGCGTGTGTGTGTGTGTGTGTGTGTGTGTGTGCGCGCGCGCAGGGGAGGGCCAGGCTGTGAGAGATCTGCTCGGAGCCCCACCCACCAGGGTCAGAGTCCCTCGGCTTCTGGCCAGGTTAGAACAGGGACTTTTGCAATCACTGCCTCAGCACTGGTCCAGACCCCACCAGCTAAGGAAGCTGGGGACTCGCTTTTGTTCTGGGAATTTTCTACCAGTAGGGATCAGACCCTGGTGCTTCCACGCCTTTGCCACCAGGACACTGGGCCGACCGAAGTTTCCACTGCCTGCTGCTGTCCTGTGCCATACAGGTGAACAGGCAGGACAGTGAAACTCACCTGGTGGACAGGTGGGAAGGAAGGTCCCCTCTGAGACACCAGCAGGTCAGCAGACTGCCCTTCTTCCCAGACCAGCTGGGGAGGCAGGGAAGGGGGAGGGTCTGAAGCAGCTGCAGGAATTCAAACCCTGTGGCTAATATTCTACCGTTTTCCAACCAAAGGGACAGGTTAAGCAGGAATGTCCTTGTAAATACAACTCTGTACCTGGTTTTGAAAACACAGCAGCACCTCTGAAAAGTGGCTCGGAGATGGGACACCTGCCTGTACTTTTCTCCAGCTAAGCATGCAATAGAAAGCGTTTCCAAACAGTCTTCTTTAAAAAAAAAAAAAAGAAAAGGAACGAAAGAACCAAGAACTTTTGTTTTCCAGGCACATTTTCACCCATGGATTCTTTTTAACCAAGGACACAGAGTACTTTCTACATTCTGCAAAAACAGTTGAATTGATTTTTTTAAAAAAAGTTTTTATGCCATTAGAAAAAATAAAATATGAACACAAAACACGAGGAGAAAGAGCCCCTCATTGCCGAACCATACCGCAGTATCGTCCCCTGAAGGACACCCTTTCCCACTAGAGCAAGAAGACGAATGAAAGAAGGCATCACAGCTGATCATAGAAGGATGAGATGTGGAAATGCAAAACGCGGGAAATCCACGTGAATTTCCATTAAAGTACAGAAAGAACACTGAACAATTCCAAACTATAGAATCGAAGGAACATTCAGCAAGGGTTGAGCTCTCTTGGCTTGCACTGAGCAACCTTAGGCTCCAGCACTAGGGGGACCAGCTGAGGCTTTGTGCCCCTCCCCCATCCCTCCTTCTGTCAGCACCGCCCAAGACTCTTCGGCACTCCTTTTGGGAGGGAGGGAATCGTGGCCCATGTAATATCCAGGATTAGAACCATTGCACTTAAGCAGAAATTGAATTAATTTGATAAAGTACCTTCGTTGCTATAAACCAGGTGGAGACTGTGGTGCTGTTTTATTGTTGTTTTGTTTTGTTTTCGGAAGCGGGGTGTCAGGGAAGCAGTTTTTTATCCTTGAAGACCTCAGATGTGCTAAAGCAACCTAGCCAAAGAATATTCAGTGGAACGCTAGCTCTCTGAGATGATCTGCAAATTAGAGTATCCCGCTCACAGAAGGTCACGAAATGCCACCGACTCCATCAGTGATGCTCTTGGGAATTCACAATGCACAGCATACATTCAAGGCTCTGAAAAGTCCTGCAGAAAGGAAATGGACTTGGCTTTGTTTCCCAAGGATATCTGACTACAAAACCCTTACTTTGCATCACACCAACTTGTGTCTGGGGAGAACCTGTGTTCTCTGAAGCACATTATCAGGAAATGCCAGAAACCTCTTTCATTAGCAGAAGCTTTGTTTCTGAGGACAGTGTCCTCTGCCTGGAAGTAGGGTCCAGGAATAATTCCAAGGACAGCTGAAGTCTGTCACTCTACTTGGTAAAACACATTGCATAAATCTCTATTCGTCAAGGGTACAGTTGACGTGCCCTTCGCAAAGGAGAGAGAGCTTGGAAGAAGGTACACAACATCTTATTAAATAGCTTCGGCCACCCTCTCCAGTGCACACCTCACTCACATTCAGTAAAATAATTTCCTCCGTGAGACATGGCAGCTGCTGCTCACTGAGCTGGCTGTGAGCTTTACAATACAATTTTAATAGCTTCTGTGAATAAATTATTCATTTTTTGTTCGTTTAGAATATTCTTCTCCCCTCTGTGCTATACACTGCATCAAAAACAAAAAGCAAAACTTACCCACGCCCCATCCCACCCCACCCCCTATTATTAGAACTATTATCATTATATACAGTATCTGCTACCAACTCATTCACTAGCTGTAAGAGGGATGTGGCTCAAACTTCAGCGGAGGCATCGGAAATGAGAAGCATGTGCAGACGTTAATTAGCAAGGAACAGGGAATGGAATGTTTCCAGCCTTCCAGAGGAAAAGGGCGTGGGTTACCATCACAGAAGGCTGTCCTTGCTGCTCGTTGCTGGTGGTTGCAAAGGCGCGGATGGTTTCTTGGCCTTTGGAGGAGCGGATATGCATAAGTGTACAAATAGTCTGCCTCTGACCTTCACAAGGAGTAGAAATGCCAGGCCATTGCAAATCCTCCAATGTCTGAGTCCTGCCACAAAATTTTAATCTTTTACATGACAAAGAGTAGAAAACAACACTTCTAGGTGGAGACCTTAAAGCTGGGCTGGAAATGACAGGAGGAGACGTTTGGCGAATATTCCCTTTCCCTCACCCAAGGCAGACATCACTAATCAATCACAGCACTCTTCCATGCCGTGCCTGGCAAATCTGTTCTGGGGCTTAAAGGCAGATACTACCAATAAATTGGAGTGGGCACATGACAGGAAACATTTTTTGTCATCTCTTATGTTGGGCAATGAGCTTGGATTACTCACCAAGTTAAGTGGCCTGTTCCAAGCACATGGTTTTCAAATTTGGGCCGTAGAAAAATGCAAATTTGTAGGGATCCTGAACCTTCTGGGGCTGTTCGTGAATAATCCAAACCTCATGTTAAGTCCATGAATATCAGGGGTTTGCTAACTGTCGAGCTGGATACTCTGCGTCCACGTAAAGCTTCCTGAGGGCCAAGACTATTGGTTTTGTTCAATGCTCTATCTGCAGGGTCTAGAATTAGGCCTAGCACATAGTAGTTGCTTAATAAATACTTGTTGAACGTAAAGCACCAGCCACTTTACCTTCATCACAACTGGCACTGCCAGTTAAAAAATTCTGTAGAAAAGCCTATTCTACCAGATTGCTAAGTCTGATGGGGGGAAAAAAAAAAGCTACAATCAATCAGCTCTCTCCTTGGGTTAAAAAAATAATCACTTTTCTTTCGTGTGAGGAACGTTTGGGTCGACTGAAATCAGTTTGGAATCAGTCCCTTGCAAAGGTGCCTCTTTCTATTTATTTCTAGCAGAATTTCAAGAATGGTGGTATCAACAGACAGCACAATGGTTATCACAGTGACTCTCTGAGCGGTTAATAAGGAGAACATTCATGCCCCTGCACGAGCTGCTGCAAGCACAGAACGAAACACAGATTTCTTCTGCAGAGACGTTAGAATCTTGCTGCCACGAAAAGAAATCTATACAGAGACCATGTTTAAATAACTATAAATAACATTAATTAGAATTTATGGGATGCACAATTCATGGAATTCACCAGAACACAAAGAAACCTCTGAAACAGTGTTGTTGGGGGATTCATGTCTAAAAAACAAGGACACCCATCCTAGTCCCCTGCAAAGACAGCCGTCCTTCCCTACTAAGGATTTTAAATAATTCTCACTATGCTGCTTGCAGCATCGTCCCCAAAGAAATATTAATTTACAAAATAACCCAATATCCATAGAATTCTTTTGACAAATAAAAATCTTAAATTAAAAAGCACGATTCTCGCCCCTCTCCCCACCTCCACCCTTCATTCCAATTTCAGGTAGCTTGGCACTGAGTAATTGAACATTAAAAAATCGAGTTTGTAGACTTCGTACAGCTGCGTCTGGTGCTCTGAGCTGATGTTCTGGAAGAACTCTGTGGTCATTTCATCAGTAGTTCTCGTGGACTTGGCGTAGGTGGGGAACTTCAGGTAGCTGCCCACGCCCGCCAGCTGCAGCACGTAATTGGAATCCTCCTCCAGCGTCTCATACTTGCCCACGAGGTCATAGTGGATGTGGCACGGGTGACAAAGGGAGTAGACGGTCTGCCAGTGTTCGTTGAAGGGCTCCTCGCGCTGGGTGTGCGGGTCTATGAGATAGGCCACGAACTCCTCGAACTTGACGTCGTCGCCCTTGCGCAGGGCCTCCTGCGTGGCGTTCTTGCGCTGCCGCCTGATGATCTTGGTGCCGTAGCGCTTGTGGAAGGAGGTGTTGTACTTCTGCGTGAACTTGTTCCGGTAGGCGGACACCAGCCTCTCGAAGGGCTCCCGCACGAACAGGAACTTCATGTAGCTTTTCAAGCGGTGGTTGATCTCGGGGATGCTGTACTGGTTCAGGGTCTTCAGGTTGGCCGAGACGTGCGCCTCGTTGGCCGGGATCTCCATGGGGTCGCTGTACCTGCCCCGCCCGGTCAGGACCATCATGAGCCGCTTCCAGTTGGTGCACGCCACCTTGGGCACGTAGCAGTAGATGAGCTCGTGGTCGTCATCCACCACCAGGTGCTTCAGGTCGTTGGGGGTCAGCACCCGCCGCTTGCGGCTCACGGCGCTGCTGGCCCGGCACGTGTCTGTGACCTGGTCCCGCCGCATCTGGTGCAGGACGGCCGTGTTGGAGAGCTCCAGCTGCAGAGGGGACACAAGAAGAATACGAACTCAGTACTTGTGTGGGAGGTTTACACTGGGCCACATCCACAGCACGGTGGCCAACGCGGGCCACCGAGGCAGCCACTGACAACCTAAATGGCCTGCCTCCCTTTCCAGTTCTCCATCAGCTGTCGGGGCTATTTTTTTTTTTTTTTTTTTTTTTTTTTTTTTGCTGTACGCGGGCCTCTCACTGCCGTGGCCTCTCCCGTTGCGGAGCACAGGCTCCGGACGCGCAGGCGCAGCGGCCATGGCTCCTGGCCCAGCCGCTCCGCGGCACGTGGGATCTTCCCGGACCGGGGCACGAACCCGCGTCCCCTGCATCGGCAGGCGGACTCTCGACCACTGCGCCACCAGGGAAGCCCTCGGGGCTATTTTGGTTCTGTGTTCCACCATGCTTCCTTTGGAGGGTAATGATAATGACCAACTCTATAACTTACCCATCACCCTCTACGTGCCAGGCATTTTGTTAGAGCTTCACGTATACAGTTTTCCTTTTCTCTGTACAACAAACTTGAACCGTTATTGATTTACTTAACAATATCAAATACCTGCCGCTGTGCCAGGTAGCATGCTGCTAGGCACTGGGGGTGCAGTAACGAAAAGGTGCAACAGGGTAACTGCCCTTATGGAGCTGACAGTCCAGCTGGAAAGAAAAGGGAACTGAGGTTCAGAGATGTCAAGTTACTAGCTTGAGATCACACAGTGAGAGAGTCAGTATTCAAACTCAGGTCTGCCTGGCAACCAAAGCTGTCCACTTTCCACTCTAATCCGATGTCCAGTCCTCCAGTCTTCTTGATTAAAGCAGGAAGAAAGCATGGAGTTCTGGCATTTGACTGATCTATTTCAAAGCAAGGGGATCCAATTTTTCTACAAGCCTATCACTGTGGACATCTGTTGCTTTTTGCTTCCTCAGTACCAGTGCCTTGATTTTCAGCTGGGAACCTGCCTTCCCTCATTCTCAGCTCCCTTTCCTCTCAAGCTGCCGAGCTGAGAGAATGCACCCTGGAGCTTGGGGACAGGGAGGAGGGCCACCATGCAGGGAGAACTAGACTGGGAATGAAGGGAACAGAGGAAGGATGAGAAGAAAGACAAGGGGATGTATTCCCAGTGACATCATCTGAATACCTAGCTCCGACCCCCAGCTTCTGGGCTTTTGTTGCATTAGTCAGTACATTTGCTTTGGTGCAAGAGGCAGTTTAAGTCTGGGTTATATATCACTTGGAACCGTAATATATGGGTATTCACACTTATTATCTTTGAGCTTTTCCTCTCTGCCATATTCATCCACTGATCCATCCATTCAAACATGTGTCCAGACCTCATAAAGTACAAGGCATTCTGCCCAGCACACCTGGGAGATAGAAACCTTTCCTAAAGGGCTCACAGCCTAAGAGGCACCAGGCCAGAGAGCTGGCGGCCTCCGTAGGGGCCAAAGGGAAAATCTGCATGCTCCTCTGAATTCTAGGAGCAAAGGTTTCTCCCCTAAAGGCCATTCACTCCCAATCTGAACTAGTTCTCAGTCCACCTAGAATAGGCAACATGAGACCACACTGCCCTGGTGTGCTGCCATCTTGGTCTCCAACCCCAGAGACTCACCTCACAGACTTTCAATGGAGTGGTGACACCCTACTGTTGTTTGGCTTGATGCCGTGCTTCCATCTACCCTCCTGAATGTGTAATGTGCTCTTCTTTTTTTTTTAATTTAATTTTTTCTTGTATATCGGAGTATAGTTGATTTATAATGTTGTGTTAGTTTCAGATGTATGGGTCTTCTTTTAAATATCAAAGATACTAATATTATGATTAAAGTTATAGAGAGACTAGGGCACCAGGGTTATGGAATAGCCACTCTGGGGCCGCAGATGACATGGTTGCATCCCTGACCCCGGAATGAATGGGGTCCCCAGCCTTATACTTGTCTTCTGAGGTCCTTCACAGTCCCGCGCCAACCTACTTTTCCCAGCTCATTCCCGTTCCTCCCCCTTTTAGAACTGAAGGAAGCGCCAAAGAAACAAATGATTCACTCTTTTCCTGTTGGGCCCAGCCACTCCTATCCGGGATTCTTCCCTCTCCCTTTCTGCTGGTATAAACTGGATAATCCATGAAGGCCCAACACGCTCCCCTGCCACGCAAGTGGAAGAATCATTCCCTCCTCTAAACACCCTCCCCACTGAGCGTCCTTTACAGCACAATTGCCCCGTCTATTTCATGCTTGGTTTTCTCAAGTCGGGCGACCCCTTGATTCACAGGGACCCAAAGCCACACAGCCACTGCCCTCTCCAGGCTGGACTGCGGGCGGTCTAGAGTAGGGAATGCGGAGGGATCAGTGAAACCCCCCTAAAACCACCTGCACAGGCAAGTCAGTAGAGCCAAGGGCCTGGGTGGGACCCAAGAAGCTGGCCTTGTGTTTCCAATTCTGAACCACACTCTGTACAATTCATTCTAGAATGTGCACAGGGCAGCTGGGATGGGCTTAAGTGAGGAACACTGATGAGTTTATGGGGGGCCTGAGGGATATCCTGGTGGCCACTGGAGAGAAGTCATTACATCCTGCTTTAGGGCTCTGTGTCTGTCTTCTCTCATGGCTCCCACGACGATGATGGTGACGGTGATCATCAGCCGGCATGAGACAACAGCTGGGGGAGCTACTCTGTGTCAGGCACCTTCACACCTTCAGCTTATTTAAATACATTATCTTTAATCTTCCCAGCAATTCTCTGAAGTAGATGCTATCACCAATGGAAACTTCCACACTCAAGGGAAGGAAGCAAACCAAGGCAGAGTGCTAATGTTCTGAAAATTCCATGAGCAAACAGGAGATGCTCTTGCTACTTTCGTCTCATAAGCAAACTGGGGGAAATCTCAAAGGAGTTGTCGCTGCCCTCTTGACGGTCATTCCCCCCCTTTACAATCCTACACTGTCACTCTTCCTTTCAAGAAGTCGAGTCTATTTCTCTAGCCCCTTGACTCTGGCTGGCTGTGACTTGCTCAGACTAGCAGAATGTGTTAGAAGTGAGGACGAGCCAGTTCTGGAGCCTATTACGAAGCCTTGTACTTCCTGCCCTTTGCGGCCACACCTTCATACCACACTGGCAAAAGTTTCTCCCTGTGGAACGCAAGTACCATGAAGTGTGAACTCTGTCCTTCCAGGGCTGTAGCTCCAGTGCTTGCAAAAGTGCCAGTCATATAGTAGACGGTCACTAAGTATTTGTTGAGTGAATGAATGAATCAGTTAATAATCTCTTCAGGCAAACTTGAAAGGGGGAAGGCCCCTCTGTAGCTAAAGAAATTTCCCAATTGTTCATAGATGTCAGAACGTTCTTTAATAGAGGCTGTAATAGTGATCCCCCCAAATTCATGGGGGACCTCAGAATGTGACCTTATTTGGAAATACGGGGGGGTTTTTTTTGCAGATGCGATTAGTTAAACTGAAGTCATACTGAGTTAAGGTGGGTCCTGGTCCAATGACTAGTGTCATTATACGGAGAGAATACAGAGACACAGAGACACACATAGAGAAGGCCACGTGATGGCAGAGGCAGAGGTTGGAGTGATGCATCTACTAGCTAAGACATGCCGAGGATTGTCAGCAACTGCCAGAAGCAGGGGAGGACAAGGAAGGGTGTACGCGTGGAGCCATCAGAGAGCGCGTGACCCCGCTGACACCTTGATTTTAGACTTCCAGCCTCTGGAGCTGTAAGAGAATAAACTCCTGTTATTTTAAGCCACTGCGTTTATGATACTTTGTTATGGCAGTCCTAGGGAACTAATACAGGAACCAAGCCTTCAGCCCATACCTTTGAGCAAATTGTTATAAAATATAAATGTATAAGAGAGGGTAACATTATATATGATAATATTTTTACATAGAAGAGTAAGGAAAGGGTATTAGAGCACTAAGTAGAAAGTGGGTAAGATCTGCAATCAGAAGACCTAGGCTTGGGCAAGACCCTTAACTTTTTAAGCCTCGGTTCTATTATTTGCAAAATGGGAATAGGGCCACCTACCCTGCAGGGGTGTTGATTAAATCAAATAAAAAGTATGGGTTGGCATTTAGACAATAAGATCTAGTCCAGTTCAGCATTTGGACAAGGTATGGTACACTGAAGGCGGTTAACATATATGCATTCTTTTTAAAATTAATTAATTAATCAGTCAATCAATCTTTGGCTGCATTGGGTCTTCCTTGCTGAGAGCGGGCTTTCTCTACTTGCGGCGAGCGGGGGCTACTCTTCGTTGCGGTGCGCGGGCTTCTCATTACGGTGGCTTCTCCTGTTGCGGTGCACGGGCTCTAGGCGCGCGGGCTTCAGTAGTTGTGGCTTGCGGGCTCTAGAGCGCAGGCTCAGTAGTTGTGGCGCATGGGCTTAGTTGCTCCGCGGCATGTGGGATCTTCCCGGACCAGGGCTTGAACCCGTGTCCCCTGCGTTGGCAGGCGGATTCTTAACCACTGCGCCACCAGGGAAGTCCCTATGCATTGTTCATGAAAGAAGAAAAAAAAAAAAATCCAAGAAAGAAGGCCAGAAATCTCAAAGACAAATTTCACCAGCTCTATAATTTTGTTGCAGGCCAGCCCTAGGTCATGGAGTTCAATTAATATTTAGTTTGAACGGTAAAACCCTGACGTTTGCATTTCCTGATTTCTGAACAGATGTATTCATCACCTTAAGAAGAGCATTCATGCCACTTAAAAAACCAAACCCAAACCAGAACTGTCCTAAAGGAAATAGGACTAGGAAGGAAAAGGGGCCCATCAATTTTGTCCATTTGAATCACTACTGGACAGTATTGAAGGCAATACATTGCTAAACGAGCAGAGAAACAAGGGGTCCTCCTTCTTTCCCCCCAGCTTTTTTCGGTTGGAGACAATTTTCTGGCCGTTTGAATCCCCACGGAGGTAGCATGTCAGATAATATTGCACTCAGGACCACAGAGCCATGAAAAATGGAAGCGATACCACAGCGTCGTTTTACATCCAATTGCAGAGACAGAAAATAACTCAAAGGGGCTTTGGAATGTGGTATTGTGGTTTCCCTCTCTTCCATTTCCTCCTTCTCCACGGCAGTTTAGGTGGCAAATGGTGCACCTGCTGCAATGAGGCAGCACAATTTCCCTCAGGAGGACTTTGGGGCACAGATCAAGAGAATAAGCCTATTCTCAATCCTGAGACATATTCCCAATCCCTTCTCAGGGGGAGGAATTCACCCAGGCCTCTAGTGTTGATTTTTTTTTTTAACAAAATATTTTGTTTTTATTTTAAAACAATTTCAGGCTAGTGTTGATTTAACTTATTAAAAGTATAATGGTACTAAAATATACACAAGTATAAAAACTAGGTAGAGAAGACCAAAATAAATGGAAACATTCAAGTGAACAACATTAACCTGAGGGATGATGATGTTTTTCTGGAACCAAAGCCCTACTAGAAACGTACAGGGTACTTGCCGTCTATGCCGGGATAGGCTCTTTGCAGTGTGGCATTCCTCCTCTATGTGCTGCTCAACTTTTCCACCGCTTTCTCATTTCTAGTTACTATAAAATCCAGCACCCTCTAATATCACTTGATCTTTACTTGGTCCAAAGGCATCATTTATATATTTTTTGTCTCTGCCCATTTCTAATGAGCCCAAGACAACAAAAATTGAGTTACACGTTCCTACCAAGACCATCAATGAACACATGTGCCATAATTTCACATGGCGGGACTAGGTGTGGCCCTGATAATCCAGAAATGCTTTAACGTTTTTTCAAAATACAAATAAGAATACAAAATAAGAATATAAAATTAATACAATTCTCAGAACTCAGATCCCTGGGAGCTATGTCTGTGGACCCCTTGTATTTTGGTTTAAGAAACCTGGATTAAGGGGAGCCCTGGACAGGTCAGAGGGAAGAGAAGAATGCTTCACCATCGTGGCCAGGATGGGGCAGGAGAGATTTCAGGTGGTGGCCTGGGCTGTTGCAGATATCTCCATTTTTGTTATTAGGACCAACCGCATGTTAGAAATTGTAAGCGGTGATTTCTAACCTTAAAGAAAATGCAGATCTGGTCGTGTCACTTCCACACTTGTCCCCAGTCAGGGTTCACAGGAGCTTTTGTAATGGTCCCAACTCTTCAGCAACTAACAGGTTCCCTGAGTATCAGTTTGACATCTATCCAGGAAGAGGAGGGAGCGAAGAGCATTTCCTTGGTGAACAGCTTGCTCCCTCGTCACGGAAAGAAAACATCTGTCTTCTCCAACCATGTTGTATCAGTTTTACAAAGAGGGCTTGTTCTTCTGATAATTATCTGAGCTTGAGATCAATCTCTTTCCTTTTTCACTCCCTTTCTCTCCCCTCTTCTTTCCTTTCTCAACGGTATCTGAAGAGACCATAACAAAGGACATATGTGTAGCATAAAACTGAAAGAGGAAAAAACAAATATACTAAAAGGGCTGTGACTGAGGATATTCTTTGGTGGTGGGCTTCCTCGTAGCAGGGACAAAAGGGGAAACAGGAGTAAGTCTCCTTGCTTTTGTTCTCAGAAAGAAGTAGCATTCCAATTGCTTGGGACAGAAAATATACGCAGTGTTAGGGACTCGGAAATTTGAGAGGAGGAGGGAGATTCTTGGATTCAGTGCGCCCTCGCTGGAATATTCAGAGGATCCCTTGCTTCGTGGGAGACGAGTAGCACGCGTCACTATCACCTGTGTCCGCAGGGCCCTTCAGCATTCGCAGAGCACTTTCACACACCGTCCCGCTTAAAGATCCCACTGGCACTTCTCCAGAACCTACTAAAAGGAAGTTGATATTCAGCAGACCGGCCCCTACTTCCGACCACGTGTTATCTTTTTCTGGGCTGGCTCTGCCAGGTGTTACCAATACCTCATGTGAATGTTCTCAACCTTGGGCTTGCATGGCAATCACCTGGAGGGCTTGTGGAAACGCAGTTTGCCGGATCCACCCCGAGTTGCCAGTTCAGTAGGTCTGGGAGTGGGCCTGAGAATCTGCATTTCTAACAAGTTCCCAGGTTGTCAGTTTGTTAGGGCTGCCATAACAGAATACTACAGACTGGGTGGCTTAAGCAGCAGAAACGGACTTTCTCAGAGTCCTGGAGGTGCGGGCAGGGTGGGTTTCCTCTGAGGTCTCTCTCCTTGGCTTGCGTATGTCTGCCTTTTCACACGGTCAACCCTCTGTGCGTCTTTACCCCTGGTGTCTCTTCCTCTTCTTCTTCTTCTTTTTTTTTTTTTTTTTTTTGCGGTACGCGGGCCTCTCACTGCTGTGGCCTCTCCCGTTGCGGAGCACAGGCTCCGG
>NC_041219.1:37389791-37398223 GCF_002837175.3 Physeter macrocephalus | reverse complement strand
CGTCCCCTGCATCGGCAGGCGGACTCTCAACCACTGCGCCACCAGGGAAGCCCCTTCTTTTTTTAAAAAAAATAAATTTATTTACTTTTTGGCTGTGTTGGGTCTTCCTTGCTGTGCGCGGGCTTACTCTGGTTGCGGCGAGCGGGGGCTACTCTTCGTTGCGGTGCGCGGGCTTCTCGTTGCGGTGGCTTCTCGTTGCAGAGCACGGGCTCTAGACGCGCGGGCTCAGTAGTGGTGGCGCGTGGGCTTAGTTGCTCCGCGGCACGTGGGATCTTCCCTGGACCAGGGCTTGAACCCGTGTCCCCTGCACTGGCAGGCGGATTCTTAACCACTGCACCACGAGGGAAGTCCTCTTCCTCTTCTTATAAGGACACCAGTCTTACTGGATTAGGCCCACCCTAATGGCCTCGATTTATTTCAGTCACCTCTTTAAAGGCCCTATCTCCAAATACGGTTACGTTCTGAGGTACTGGGGGGTTGGGACTCCAGGATATGAATACTGGGGGTGGGGCACAATTCAGCCCATTACACAGGTGATGCTGATGCTGGCGGTCCGAGGACCACACTTTGAGAAGCACATCTTTACACTGTGAGGAAAGGACTGTAATCTAACATCTTTCACCAGTTCAAGCTATCCTTAATTATAGAACACAGAGCCAAGTTCGTCATCTGCTGCCAGGCAACGCCTAGGTCTACCTCCAGCTGCAACTTCGACTCCCCTCACCTCCCTTTGATCTCCCCAAAGTATAAATTAGGTCAGAGGAAGGCTGATTCTAGGAAACCGTGAACATGGCTACAGGCTCTGGGCTGTGTCCTGCGTTCTCACTTAGATGTCTATTTTTAATTTGGACATTTAAAAAAGGCAACTGTAATTAGCTGAAGTACCAAATTTAGGGACTGTTTGAAAAAGTCTTTAAAACTTCATTACGTTTCATCTTAAAAGGAAGGAAAGCACGTTTCCCTTAAATTAAAACATCTTTTGCGGTGTTTACAGTTTCTTTCAGACACAAGGACCCAAACTGAAGGAGGAGCAGCTGGTCCATTTTACTGTCGCGGGTGGAGGAGATGGAGAGGGACGGAAACCCAGAGAAAAAGGTAGATGTAAAGGCATCAAGAGAGTGGGGTTGGCAGAATCTGTCATTAACAACTGCCTGCTTGGGCCCAGCCTCAGGTTCTCCACTTGCAAATCCTAATACAAGACCCCTTCGAGCATCTTGGGGGCACTGCCATCATCTCGCTGATTTCAGAATTGGGGGAGGGAGAGGAAAACCCGGGGATCTGATTTGCTATGATTCTATTATATTTCCTTCTGGTACAGTAATTCCTAAACTCTCACAAGAAAGGCTAGTCATGAGGAATCCCTGAAGAAACCACATCCACAGCAAAAAAGAGGCCCACGTTTATACTAGCTACCATTTCTTGAGCACTTACTATGTACCAGCCACTTTTAATCCTCACGGTCTAGGGGATAGGTATCATTAGTGTTCCCAACTTATGAATGAGGAAACTGAGGCGCAGGGAGAATAACTTGCTCAAGAGCAGGGAGCTAGGAACTGGGGTTGAGATTTGAATCCAGGCAGCCTGTGCTCTGAGCCCCTGCACTGTGCAGCCTCTCAGGATCTGCAGCTCCCCCTGGGAGTTACCGTCTCCAGGGCAGCTGCTGGAGCCATGCGTCTCCATCCTGGCAGCTCACAGGGGAGCTTTAAATACCACTGAGGGCTGGGGCCCACCCCAGAGATCTGATGTGATTGCTTTGGGTGTGGCCAGCTCCCTGGGGATTTGAAAACTGCCCAGGTGGGAACCATGTCTTGGAGGCTCCAATGCCAGCACCTCTATAAACTAAAGCATGGAGTGGACTTGAGCAATGACCCGTGTGTGATCTTGGGCAAATTTCACCTTCCTGGTCTTCAGATTTGAAATTAGGGGCTTTCCATCCTGTAGGGCCAGAGATCAAAGGTCTAGAAGGCCACAATTCTAACGTCTTTGGCTGTATCCTTAGAGAACCACTAGGAATTCTATAATGCTTAAAAACTTTTATGTTTAGAAAAGAAAGGAGAAAAACATTGAGACTTTAAAGAAAGAATCTAGCCTGAACCTGTTGCAAAACTTAAAGGGTTTAGGAAAGAATTGATTCCACGTTAACTGACATTAGCATTGCCAGGGAAATTGGTTTCTTTTTTTCTTTTTTTGAATTGAAGTATAGTTGATTTACAGTGTTGTGTTAATTACTGTTGTGCAGCAAAGTGATTCAGTTATACATATATATATACATCCTTTTTTAAAATATTCTTTTCTATTATGGTTTATCATAGGATATTGAATATAATACCCTGTGCAATATAGTAAATATAATACCCTGTGCAATATAGTAGGACCTTGTTGTTTATCCATCCCATATATAAAAACTTATATCTGCCAACCCTAACCTCCCATTCCATGCCTCCCTCAACCCCCTCCCCCTTGGCAACCACCAGTCTGTTCTCTATGTCTGTAATTCTGTTTCATAGATATGTTCATGTGTCACATTTTAGAGTCCACGTATAAGTGATATCATATGGTATTTGTCTTTCACTTTCTGACTTATTTCACTTAGTATGATAATCTCTAGTTGCATCCATGTTGCTGCAAATGGCATTATTTCATTCTTTTTTATGGCTGAATAGTATTCCATTGTGCTGTGTATATGTACCACACCTTATTTATTCATTCATCTGTCAATGGACATTTAGGTTGTTTCTATGTCTTGGCTATTGTGAATAGTGCTGCTATGAACATAGGGGTGCATGTATCTTTTTGAATTATAGTTTTGCCTGGATATATGCCCAGGAGTGGGATTGCTGCATCATATGCTAGTTCTATTTTTAGTTTTCTGAGGAACCTCCATACTGTTTTCCACAGTGGCTGCACCAACTTACATTCCCACCAACAGTGTATGAGGATTCCCTTTTCTCCACACCCTCTCCAGCATTTATTATTTGTAGACTTTTTAATGATGACCATTCTGACTGGTGTGAGGTGATATCTCATTGTAGTTTTGAGTTGCATTTCTCTAACAATTAGCAATGCTGAGCATCTTTTCGTGTGCCTATTGGCCATCTGTATTTCTCCCTTGGAGAAATGTCTCTTTAGGTCTTCTGCCCATTTTTGGATTGGGTTGTTTGTTTTTTTGTTGTTGAGCTGTATGAGCTGTTTGTATATTTTGGAAATGAAGGCCTTGGTCACATCGTTGGCAAATATTTTCTCCCTTTCTGTAGGTTGTCTCTCTGTTTTGTTTATGGTTTCCTTTGCTGTGCAAAAGCTTGTAAGTTTGATTAGGTCCCATTTGTTTATTTTTGCTTTTATTTCTTTTGCCTTGGGAGACTGACCTAAGAAAACATCGGTACGATTTATGTCAGAATGTTTTGCCTATGTTCTCTTCTAGGAGTTTTATGGTATCATGGCTTATGTTTAAGTCTTTAAGTCAGTTTGAGTTTATTTTTGTGCACGGTGTGAGGGTGTGTTCTAACTTCATTGATTTACATGCAGCTGTCCAACTTTCCCAGCACCACTTGCTGAAGAGGCTGTCTTTTTCTCATTGTATATTCTTGCCTCAGGAAATTGGTTTCTTAGGATTTCAACTTGTCACTAGGGAATCACCTGTTTAATAATAAGGACTGAATCTCTACAGGAGCTTTTCCCACCTTTCCAAAGCAAAAAGAAGAAGGAAAAGGTGCAGTGGATGGGAAGCATTTTGAGCCCTGCAAGGTGAGGCAGTGGTGCAGGAGACCCTGGGTGATGGAGGGCCCAGAGCTGGCCCCTGGATGCAGCCCTCCAGCCAGGCTCAGCTGACACGGCCACAGGTGAGCTAAGGCTCTGAGCTGCGTTTTAACCTTGGGTACTTTGAGGGCAGAAACAAGCAAGCAGAGGGTTAAGGTACTTCTTTGGTATCAGGGTTTAAATTTGGTGACCTGGGTCAGGGTCACAAACTCAAATGCCCCCTGGGGCCAGCAGGGAGTCCCTGAGCCACTGCAGGCGGGAGATGCCACTTAAATCTTGCTCATGTTGTCGTGAGGGAATGGGGACCTGGTCCTTTGGGATGTTTCAAATTCTCAAGAGAAGCCAGAAAACCCGATTTTATGTGTCATCTGCATGCTCAAATGTTAGCTACAATCAAAAAGTAATTTTTTTAGTGGTGTTTAAAAATTTTTTTAACTTGTTTGGGCTGGATTTGCCACCAGTTGGTGCCCTCACCCAGGCACTGGACAGTGGAACTAGTAACGAGGTGCCCCCTCTTGGAAAGGGCTGTTCTGAGCCGTGCCCACCACTGCCTCCCACCCAGCTGCCCTGCTCAGTTAACCGAACCGTAAGCAGTTGAGGGGAGAAAGAGTCAGGTGGAACAAGCCAGACTGCAGAAGTTGCAGAATGCAATTAGGAAAGCTCATGATCAGCAGTGGTTACTAAGAGACGCCCCGGGACCTCAGCTCTGCCCACCCACTCTTCTTTGTAATACCTCCTTCTAACACTCTCATCACAATCTACTTATTTTGCATGTCTCTGCCTTCTAGAATGTAGACTCCAAGAGGGCAGGTACTTTTTACTTTGTGTTCATCCTCATATCCTCGGTGCCCGGCTAGACGCTCAAAGCTTTGTTGAATGAACGAATGGATGCATGCATGCATACGTGAATGAATGACTTGGGGGTGACAGGGATTGTAAAGGCCCCCAAATGGCTGATGAGGCTGCATGGGCTTCCTGGTGCCTAAATCTGCAGCCCCAGCCCATCTCCCCATGGAGGGTTTCTGGCAAAGATCCTGCAGCTGCAATGCAAGAGCTTAGTATCAGCCCGGAGGCCGGAGGCCAAGAGACAAGCAGCTGGGGTGCTCGGTGCCGGGTGGAAATGGGCTCAGGGTGCCTGCAGTAGCCTTTGACGTGGGGGGTGTGTGTCGGGGGGGGGGAACTGGCACTTTCCACCCGAAGGGTGAGGCCAGGAAGCAGGAGGAGAATCACTCGAGGGTGCTGGTGCCAAGGGCTCCCTTTCAGCCTGACCAGGTGTGGCTGCAGGGGCTCATTTCCATGTCAGATCAGCTGTTCAGGCTTCCGGAGGCCTGGGCAGGGTGCGGGGGTGGGGGTGCAGGGATGGGGATGCTGCTGCCAAGCTGGACCGGCGTCCGATGAATGGTGGCCCGGAACAGGGACAATGGCAGGGAAGGGATGTGCCTCCCACGTGCTCGGGAGGCTGGGTTTCCTGGGAAAGCAGAAGTCGGAGGGCAGGTGGAATGTGCACTGCTGACTGATGCTTTGGGACCCTTGGAAGTCACTGCTGGTGGGAGGCGGGGGGAGGGTTCCACGGTGCAGCCTCCAACGGCTCACCCCTCTCCCAGCCGAGGGGGCCGACGGCGCCCCACCCACGTGGCCTCCCAGAGGGCGATGCTCTTCTGAGGCAGGGGGTTAGGACCCCCCAGCTTCTCCTTCTGGTCTCTCCCTCCTTGGGACCGACTGACTTCATTGGTTCTCTTTCTGATTCTCTTCCGATGCTCTTCCTAGACTCACCAGAATGTTCTACTGCTCATATTTTACCCAAATCACTTGACCTCCTCAGGTCTCAGTTACCCCATCTGTAAAATGGGGACAACAATAGTGTCTCCTCCTCAAGGTTGTTTAGAGGATTCAGTGAGAGCTTACAAGGAAAGCACTTAGCACTTCTCTTTATCACTATAAATATTACAGAGGGTAGCTTCCAAAGTGGCCGACAGTATAGTGAGCACATTACCCTGCCTCTCCCGTAGCCTAACAGCACATCTCACTCTTTATGTAAGAATCACAGTGGGCGCTTGGTGAAATATGGATTCCTAGACACCACCTGGAGAAATTCTGACTCAGTGGGTCTGGTTGTTCTAGGTACCGGCTCTTGACGGCTGCCCCAGGATGATTCTACCAGGCCGATTCCAAGGTTGGTGATCCTGTGTCCCATTTTGAAAACTGCTGATCAGCCGTCACTTTCTTTTACATGAACAGGTTCTGCAGTTAACATCCAACACATTTGTCATCTATGCAAAACGCCTGGCTCACGGTGATTCAGTATCTCACTGACGTCAGAGACAGAAGCAATTGGAGGCAACTTGGATTGGCAGCTGTTTGTTAAGCAAATTGGAGGTCTAAAGAGCCATTTTCTAGCTGTAGAGAGATTAGCTATTAGTAAGTATTAACAGACTGTACAGTGTGCATGGAATTTCAAAGTCAGTGAACTATGGATTAGGAGACACCCCCAGAGGTCAATTTACTCCTTAATCAAGTAGCATGTTTCAACAATATCCCATTTCCCTATTGTTCAAAGGGTACATTCTCTTAGGCTTTCATGTCTGCATGTTGTTGTTTCCTGGCAAGGGCAAGGCTGGTCTTTCACTAGGAGGGGAGGTGGAGCCAGCTCTGAGACAGGAGCTCAAAGCCCTCCTCTCACCCATGCCCAGGAAGCACCTCCTCCTCCCCCCCAACCACAGACCTGGGGCCCCCAAAGAGCCATTTTCACCACCTTCACCCAGACCCCTTTGTCTCAAGCTGCTCCATCCCAATCCCAGCACTTGCAGGACTTAGAAAAGAGTGATTAGCTTTGTGCCAATGTGTTAATGCCTTTCAAATACTAAGACTTTTTTGTCTGTCTCAGCTGCTTTACTACCTTTTCCCTCGTTCAAGAATGGCCCATTTGGGAGGATAATGAAAATGTCAAAGGAAGGCCATCATTGAGTGCTACAGGGACAAGCATGTCCAAATTCACAGCTGCTTAGTGAGAAACTTAAGAACCTGGGCTGCTTCTCAGTCACTTCTGGGGACATACAAATACACATAATGGAGCCACACATGACATCACGGATTTGGACCAGGGGCCCACAGATGAATTAGACCCTCAAGTTAATGGCATCAGAGGTGGGCATGTCCTTCTGTTTGTAGAGTTGCAGAGTGATTTTACAGCCCTAGAGCCCTTGGAACACAGAGTTTCAGAGTTGGAAAATACCTCTGCAATCATCTGATACCACGTTCTGATTTTCAGATGGCAACACTGAGGCCCAGAGATGTTAACCCATCCACCCACTCCCAGGAAGTGGTGAAGCTGGGACCAGAAACTGAGTCTTCTGCCCCTTTGTGCTGCTGGACTGCAGCTCTTGTCCATGGCACAGGGATGGATCCAGGAACAGAGTGATGGGTGGGCCAGCCCAAGTGCCACCTACATGGTGCTAAAACATCTTTGTGAGATGTAGCAAACAACCCTGCTTCCAGCAACCTAAGGAGTATCATGTGGACTCATGACCCGTGGAATTTCTGAAACTGAACTCCTGTTCAGTGACCTTTTTAATTATTCAGTATAGGGAACATGGCAAAGGTCCCCCTGGGCTGGCTTGATTGAGGAATCCATTAAAGAAAAGTGAAGCAAGAATTGGGAAAAGTCTTGATGATTTTTTTTTAAAAGAACAGTGACTCTGCTGTTTGCAGATGACAGGATACTATCCGTAGAAAATCCTAAAGATGATACCAGAAAACTACTACAGCTCATCAATGAATTCAGTGAAGGTGCAGGATACAAAATTAATACACAGAAGTTTCTTGCATTTCTATACAATAACAACAAAAGATCAGAAAGAGAAATTAAGGAAACAATCCCATTTACCATCACATCATAAAGAATAAAATACCTAGGAGTAATGCCTAAGGAGGCAAAGGACCTGTACTCTGAAACCTATAAGACACTGATGAAAGAAATTAAAGATGACACAAACAGATGGAAAGATATACCATGTTCTTGGATTGGAAGAATCAATATTGTCACCATGACTATACCATCCAAGGCAATCTACAGATTCAGCGCAATCCCTATTAAATTACCAATGGCATTTTCCACAGAATTAGAACAAAAAAATTTTTAAATTTGTATGGAAACACAAAAGGCCCTGAATAGCCAAAGCAATCCTGAGAAAGAAAAGCGGAGCTGGAGGAATCAGGCTCCCTGCCTTCAGACTATACTACAAAGTTACAGTAATCAAAATAGTATGGTACTCAGTACCTCCCATCAGGAAGCTTGCACAGTCCCCTTAGATAGCCTCATCCACCAGAGGGCAGACAGCAGAAGCAACAAGAACTACAGTCCTGCAGCCTGTGGAACAAAAACCACAATCACAGAAACATAGACAAAATGAAAAGGCAGAGGACTATGTACCAGATGAAGGAACTAAAACCCCAGAAAAACAACTAAATGAAGTGGAGATAGGTAACCTTCCAGAAAAAGAATTCAGAATAATGATACTGAAGATGATCCAGGACCTCAGAAAAACAATGGAGGCAAAGATCGAGAAGATGCAAGAAATGTTTAACAAAGACCTAGAAGAATTGAAGAACAAACAAACAGAGATGAACAATACAATAACTGAAATGAAAACTACACTAGAAGGAATCAATAGCAGAAT
>NC_041219.1:37350415-37381790 GCF_002837175.3 Physeter macrocephalus | reverse complement strand
GACTTTAACACCTCACTTACACCAATGGACAGATCATCCAAACAGAAAACTAATAGGGAAACACAAGCTTTAAATGACACAATAGACCAGACAGATTTAATTGATATTTATAGGACATTCCATTCGAAAACAGCAGATTACACTTTCCTCTCAAATGTACACGGAACATTCTCCAGGATAGATCACATCTTGGGTCACAAATCAAGCCTTGATAAATTTAAGAAAATTGAAATCATATCAAGCATCTTTTCTGACCACAATGCTATGAGATTAGAAATAAATTACAGGGGGAAAAAATGTAAAAAACACAAACACAGGGAGGCTAAACAATACGTTACTAAGTAACCAAGAGATCACTGAAGGAGTCAAAGAGGAAACCAAAAAATACCTAGAGACAAATGACAACGAAAACACGATGATCCAAAACCTATGGGATGGAAACGTATGGACACCAAGGGGGGAAAGCAGGGGGTGATGGTGGGATGCATTGGGAGATTGGGACTGACATATATACGTTAATATGTATAAAATAGATAACTAATAAGAACCTGCTTATAAAAAAATAAATAACATTAAACAAACAAGAAACCAAAACCTATGTGATGCAGTTCTAAGAGAGAAGTTTATAGCAATACAATCCTACCTCAAGAAACAAGAAAAATCTCAAACAATCTAACCTTACAAAAACCAGACAAAGATACTACAAAAAAAGAAAATTACAGACCAATATCACTGATGAAGACAGATGCAAAAATCCTCAACAAAATACTAGCAAACAGAATTCAACAACACATTGAAGGGATCATATACCATGACCAAGTGGGATTTATCCCAGGGATGCAAGGATTCTTCAATATCAGCAAATCAATGTGATACACCATATTAACAAATTGAAGAAGAAAAACCATATGATCATCTCAATAGATGCAGAAAAAGCTTTTGACAAAATTCATCACCCATTTATGAAAAAAACTCTCTAGAAAGTGGGCACAGAGGGAACCTACCGCAGCATAATAAAGGCCATATATGACAAACCCACAGCAAACATCATTCTCAATGGTGAAAAACTGAAAGCATTTCCTCTAAGATCAGGAACAAGACAAGGATGTCCACTCTCGCCACTATTATTCAACATAGTTTCGGAAGTCCTAGCCATGGCAATCAGGGAATAAAAAGAAATAAAAGGAATCCAAATTGGAAAAGAAAAAGTAAAACTGTCACTGTTTGCAGATGACATGATACTATACATAGGTAATCCTAAAGATGCCACCAGAAAACTACTAGAGCTAATCAATGAATTTGGTAAAGTTTCAGGATACAAAATTAATGCACAGAAATATCTTGCATTCCTATACACTAACAACGAAAGATCAGAAAGAGAAATTAAGGAAACAATCCAACTTACCATTGCAACAAAAAGAATAAAATACCTAGGAATAAACCTACCTAAGGACGTAGAAGACCTGTACTCAGAAAACTGTAGGACACTGATGAAAGCAATCAAAGATGACACAAACAGATGGAGAGATATACCATGTTCTTGGATTGGAAGAATCAATATTGTGAAAATGACTATTCTACCCAAAGCAATCTACAGATTCAATACAATCCCTATCAAATTACCAATGGCATTTTTTACGGAACTAGAACAAAAAATCTTAAAATTTGTATGGAAACACAAAAGACCTCGAATAGCCAAAGCAATCTCTAGGGAAAGAAACGGAGCTGGAGGAATCTGATCCCTGACTTCAGACTATACTACAAAGCTACAGTAATCAAGACAATATGGTACTGGCACAAAAACAGAAATATAGATCAATGGAACAGGATAGAAAGCCCAGAGATAAACACACGCACCTATGGTCAACTAATTTATGACAAAGGAGGCAAGGATATACAATGGAGAAAAGACAGCCTCTTCAATGAGTGGTTCTGGGAAAACTGGACAGCTACATGTAAAAGAATGAAATCAGAACACTCCCTAGCATCATACACAAAGATAAACTCAAAATGGATTAAAGACCTAAATGTAAGACTGGACAGTATAAAACTCTTAGAGGAAAACACAGGAAGACCACTCTGACATAAATCACAGCACAATTTCTCTTGACCCACCTCCTAGGGTAATGGTAATAAAAACAAAAACAAACAGATGGGACCTAATGAAACTTAAAAGCTTTTGCACAGCAAAGGAAACCATAAACAAGACGAAAAGACAACACTCAGAATGGGAGAAAATATTTGCAAACGCATCAACGGGTAAAAGTAGGAAATTAGAACACTCCCTAACCCCACACACAAGAATAAACTCAAAATGGGTTAAAGACCTACATGTAAGGCCAGACACTATCAAACTCTTAGAGGAAAACATAGGCAGAACACTCTATGACATAAATCACAGCAAGATCCTTTTTGACCCATCTCCTGGAGAAATGGAAATAAAAACAAAAATAAACAAATGGGACCTAATGAAACTTAAAAGCTTTTGCACAGCAAAGGATACCATAAACAAGACCAAAAGACAACCCTCAGAATGGGAGAAAATATTTGCAAATGAAGCAACTGACAAAGGATTAATATCCAAAATTTATAAGCAACTCTTGCAGCTCAATAACAAAAAAACAAACAACCCAATCCAAAAATGGGCAGAAGAACTAAATAGACATTTCTCCAAAGAAGATATACAGATCGCCAACAAACACATGAAAGAATGCTCAACATCATTAATCATTAGAGAAATGCAAATCAAAACGACAATGAGATATCATCTCACACCGGTCAGATTGGCCATCATCAAAAACTCTAGAAATAATAAATGCTGGAGAGGGTGTGGAGAAAAGGGAACCCTCTTGCACTGCTGGTGGGAATGTAAATTGATACAGCCACTATGGAGAACAGTATGGAGGTTCCTTAGAAAACTAAAATAGAACTACCATACGACCCAGCAATCCCACTACTGGGCATATACCCCGAGAAAACCATAATTCAAAAAGAGTCATGTACCCCAGTGTTCACTGCAGCTCTATTTACAATAGCCAGGTCATGGAAGCAACCTAAATGCCCATTGACAGATGAATGGATAAAGAAGATGTGATAGGGTTTCCCTGGTGGTGCAGTGGTTAAGAATCTGCCTGCCAATGCAGGGGACACAGGGTTTCAAGCCCTGGTCTGGGAAGATCCACATGCCACTGAGCAACTAAGCCCGTGCACCACAGCTACTGAGGCTGCGCTCTAGAGCCCGGGGGCCACAACTACTGAAACCCGCATGCCTAGAGCCTGTGCTCTGCAACAAGAGAAGCCACCACAATGAGAAGCCTGCACACCGCAATGAAAGAGTAGCCCCACTCGACGCAACCAGATAAAGCCCGCGCACAGCAATGAAGACCTAACATAGCAAAAAAAAAAAAAAAAAAAAAAAGTGGTACATATATACAATGGAATATTACTCAGCCATAAAAAGGAATGAAATTGGGTCATTTGTAGAGATGTGGATGGACCTAGAGACTGTCATACAGAGTGAAGTAAGTCAGAGAAAAACAAATATCATATATTAATGTATGTATGTGGAATACAGAAAAATGGTACAGATGAACTGGTTTGCAAGGCAGAAATAGAGACAGATGTAGAGAACAAAGGTATGGACACCAAGGGGGTAAATCGGGGTGGTGGTGGTGCTGTGATGAATTGGGATATTGGGATTGACATGTATACACGAATAATGTATAAAATGGATAACTAATAAGAACCTGCTGTATAAAAATAAAATTCAAAAACAAAACAAAACAGAAGACAGTATGGTACTGGCACAAAAACAGAAATACGGACCAATGGAACAGGATAGAAAGCCCAGAAATAAACCCACGTACCTATGGTCAACTAATCTACGATAAAGGAGGCAAGGATATACAATGGAGAAAAGACAGTCTCTTCAATAAGTGGTGCTGGGAAAACTGGACATGTAAAAGAATGAAACTAGAACACTCTGTAACATCATACACAAAAATAAACTCAAAATGGATTAAAGACCTAAATGTAAGACCAGTTACTATAAAACTCTTAGAGGAAAACATAGGAAGAACACTCTTTGACATAAATCACAGCAATATCTTTTAGGATCCACCTCCTAGAGTAATGAAAATAAAAACAAAAATAAACAAATGGAACCTAATCAAACTTAAAAGCCTTTGCACAGCAAAGGAAACCATAAACAAAAGGAAAGACAACCCACAGAATGGGAGAAAATATTTGCAAATGAGGTGACCGACAACTGATTAATTTCCAAAATATACAAATAGCTTGTACAGCTCAATATCAAAACAAACAAATCCAATCGAAAAATGGGCAGAAGACCTAAGTAGACATTTCTCCAAAGAAGACATACAGATGGCCAAAAAGCACATGAAAAGATTGCTAATTATTAGAGAAATGCAAAGCAAAACCACTATGAGGTATCACCTCACACTGGTCAGAATGGCCATCATCTCAAAATGTCTGCAAACGATAAATGCTAGAGAGGGTGTGGAGAAAAGGGAACCCTCCAACACTGTTGGTGGGAATGTAAACTGGTAAAACCACTATGGAGAACAGTATGGAGGTTCCTGAAAAAACTAGAAATATCAAATACAGTAGTATATGATCCAGCAATCCCACTCCTGGGCATGTATCAGGAGAAAACTACAATTCGAACAGAAACATGCACCCCCAATGTTCACTGCAGCACTATTTACAATAGCCAAGACGTGGAAGCAACCTAAACGTCCATCGACAGAGGAATGTATAAAGAAGTTATGGGACATATATACAATGGAATATTACTCAGCCATAAAAAAGAATGAAATAATACCATTTGCAGCAACATGGATGGACCTAGAGATTATATACTAAGTGAAGTGAGTCAGACAGAGAAAGACAAATATATGATATCACTTATATGTGGAATCTAAAAAGATGATACAAATGAACTTATTTATAAAACAGAAACAGACTCACAGACATAGAAAACAAACTTGTGGTTACCAAAGGGGAAAGGTTGGGGGGAGTGATAAATTAGGAGTTCTGGATTAACAGATACACAGTACTATATATAAAATAGATAATCAACAAGAACCTGCTGTAGAGCACAGGGAACTCCACTCAGTAGTCTGTAATGACCTATATGGGAAAAGAATCTGAAAAAGAGTAGATATATGTATAACTGAACCACTTTGCTGTACACCTGAAACTAATACAATATTGCAAATCAACTATACTCCAAAATAAAGTAAAAATTAAATTAAAAAATAGAAGTTTTAAGAATGAAGAAAATTAAAAAAAATAAAAAAAGAACAGTGACTATTTGGGCCAGTGGAAGAAAATAAGTGACTCAATTTCAGGATAGAATTTTTATAGAAAATCAGTGTCTCACTGATCCCATTAAATAAATACTGAACGAGTATCGAGAGTATTTGCTTTCTTACCCTGCCTAGGAAGTCTAGGATTCTGCTCAGTCAACCCGACACAGAGATCAGACATCGGACTCGGAAGTCAGGCAGACACATCTGGACGTGGATCCTGGCAATGCCCCTGACAGTGCCGTGAGCCAGGGTTGGCATTTCCACCCTCCCAGCCTCAGTTTCCTCATCTGTAAAGTGGAAGTTGATGGCAGCACATACTTTACAGGCTGTCATGAGGTTTGAAGGGATAAAGTCGGCAAAGAACAAAGCATATCACCTGGCCCACGGCTGCTCCTAAATGAACATGTAATTAATATTCAAAGTTAAAAGTGCTTTCCCATGGGGAAAAAAATAGAGGTCTTCTTTGCAGCTGTTTCCATCAAGGGGCAGAATGGCTCCGAACACAGACTCTGCAGCTAGACAGCCTGGGGATAAAATCTGATTCCGCCACCTACCAGCTATGGAAGTTGGGCAAGTTACTTGACGTGGGCCTCAGTATTCTCATCAGTAAAATGGGGCCTAGGACAGCACTGACCTCCTAAGGTTTTATGTGGCGGTGATAACAGCTCGCTGTTCGCCCAACGCACTGCGGGTGCACAGGGGACTATCTCGGAGGCATCACTCATGTTCTATTCAGGCCAATGCAACAATGAAAAGATGCGGAAGTTCCCCACATCACCTTCCCCAGCTAGACCTCTGCCCTAAGGTGCCAACAGGGAGGGAAGAGTGGCTGATGTCATCTGTCCTTTCACTTCCCCTGTCTCTTTTGGGTGGAGGCCCAATAGTGGCGAGTCCAGCGCAGAGTGGGAGAGAAAGCTCGAACTGCATGCGCCCGGACTCCTGGCCCAGGCTCCTGAGCGGGGCAGAAAAGGCTCTGACCCCTGACCTCTGGCAGGCACACACACTGTGGGTACCCTAGCCTCCAAGCTGAGCCAGTCTACAACCTGCAGCTCCCCCCACTTTACCCCTCGGTGGGCTCTGGATTGGTTGGCTCGCCCCTCTCCCACTGCACAGAAGGTCACTAACCTCCCAGCCCTATTCTCCATGCCCAGGAGGGACACCTAACACCTGGCAGCTGCTCCATACTTCGTCTCAATCCCTCAGTTGGCACAGGCTAAGCAACCAAGCCCCAGGCTCAGGCACTGGCGGGTGGCCAGTGCAGAGCCAGATAAGGTTTGTCTCTGGGGAGAAATCTCACATTCTAACAACAGACATGGATGAGGAAAGGAAAACACAATGCAATGTGGCAGTTGACAAGTGCTCACCCAGGGGTTAGGAGTACGCTGGTGTCAGACTCCCAGATCTAGTGCCTCCTAGCCTAGAAGCGTGGGGCTTTCTTAACCTCCCCAAGCCTCTATTTCCCCATCTGTAAAATGGGCAGAACAACAGCCCCTCCCTCGAAGGTGGTGGAAAACATCAGACGAGAAGAGCTATGTATGCCCTGGCATATAAGTACTCAATACCTGAGAGCTCTTTATGTCACAAGGTGGGCATGAAGATGAAGTAGGACAAGATAGCACAGGCGATGCCCTTTTTCTGGGGGAGGAAATGACTTCCCCAAGAAAGGAGTGTTCCTGGGAAGCTGGAGAGAGGAGCATTCGTGAGCTGGGCTAAAAGGGCACACAAGCCGGGGCTGGGGTGGGAACTGGAAGCACGAAGACTCAGCAGGAACAGAGAGCAGGGCTGTCCCTGCACAGGCCGTGTGCCCCAAGTGACAGGGACAGGCTGATCCGCCAAAGCTGAATGAGCCTACGGGGGCCTATGGGAGGCTGCAGCACGCCCCCATCCCAGCCTTCCAGAAAGGAAGCTTCACAGACATAGTTACACTGGCGGGGCAAGGTGGGCTGCTGGGAATCTTTTTTTATAGACGAAGTGGCATTCTCTGAGCCAAAGCAATGAACAAGAGGTTCAGAAAAGCAAGTGGGGTCAGGGCCTGGGGGGACTGATTTTCATGAATGAATCTACTTCCTGTGGTGACCGAAGCCTCCAGGGGAGGCCCTTGAGCTCCAGGGACCAAAGGCACATGATGACAGCTGGGGACAGGCCACCACCCGTGTTCCCAGGAGACAGAGCCTTGGTACTGCCCTCCCCCAGGGCTCACCTTTCACTTCCCCCTGCTCTGCAAATTCTCCAGGCTGGGCCCTGGGTGCAAAACCACCTCCTGGGAGATTCCTCCTCCCCTGTTTCTGTTTTCTTTTGAAAACCATAAAAACTGCAGTCACTCAAGAGAGGCAGGAATACCTCCACTCTTGTGTCTGCTGGACTGCCCTGAAGAAGGTGCTGGGCAAAGGGTCGGTGTAAGGTCTGGAGTGAAACAGAATGATCTAGAAGATTCTAGATCAACTGACCATTCGTTAACAAGTCGACGACCCCAAGGTGGCCAGACAACAAAAAACTACAAATTCACCTGCAGGCTGAGGTGGAAAAAGGAAGAAAACCAGGTGTTGCATTTACTGAGGTCCACGTGTAGCGAGTACTTGTCATGTGGCAGGTGAGGTGCTGAGCCCAGTCGGGATCAGATACGGTGGAGGGACAGGGATGGACCAGGAAGACCCCGGGTTGGGAAGGGGGTCCTGCATGGCAATAGACACTTGCCTGGGACCAAGAGGACTGAGAAATAAATGGGTCCATGAGGGATCCTATCTCTTTACTACTATGGGAAACTCTGTGTCCTTAAATGAAGTCATGGATCATCAGAGCCAGACTGACAGCAGGAGGCCCGTTTGTCAAATGCGGAGTCACGATGATGGCCATGGCAGACCCAGACCGACTGTGCTGAGACTTTACCTAATTTTACCTCTGATTCTGATAACTCTGTGAGGTGTAAACTAACACCTCGTTTTATAGATGAGGAAACTGAGGCCCAGAAAGTTAAGCATTTCTCCAAGGTCGTCAACCTTCGCTCTTTGACGGAGAGGTCCACTGTGACCTGGACCTCTGTGCCTGGAGCGCAGTCCACTGTGTGGGAACTGTGCCTGCGTGCCACAAGGATAGTGCTGGTGGTGCCCATCCAGTAATGGGACGGGAGGGCCAGGCACCTGCCATGTGCCAGGCATCCTAACTAAGCACTCGACAGCCACCATCTCAGTCAATCCTCAGGAAAACGTAGAAGTGCTGTCCCCACTTTACAGATGAGTAAACTGAGGCTCAGGGAACTTCAACACTTATGTCAAGGCCCACATCTTGTAAGTCGTAGGGGCCAGATTTAACCCTGGTGGCTCAGTTCTGGAGCAGGGGTCTTCGGCCTCAAGCCTAGTCATGCCCACGCTGACCTGTAGCTGATCCACCTTTATTTATGACCCTAAGTCATTCCCATCAGGAAGAGCCTGGAGCACGCAGGCTCACCCACTGCCCAGATCTACCTTGGAGGGGCAGGCATGGCTTCTGCGGGCATTGAAAACACCAGGGCAGTGATTACTGAACCAAGCTCTTAGGAAGGAAGCGCTGATTAAATGCCCTTCCTGAAGTTGTTAAGAAGTTTCAACAATTCTCAGAATTTATCGCATAAAGATCATCGATAAATGGTCTTAAAGAGGAAACAGATTTTCTTCCCAAAGATACTACCAGTTTCAGTTCTGTAAGCCACACCATGTGGCTTTTGCCTTGTCTCCTGAAGCCGTGTTTTGTTTCTATCGAGCCCGGCAATCAGCACGCCTCACAGGTCACAGGGACGGATGCCCTTCTCCATGCCTTTCATAAACCGGCTTTTTGGGTGGTTTATGTAAGACTTCTAGCACATCTACAGCTCTGTTCACGGAACTTAAAGGGGCCCCGTCTTCCATGGGCACCCGGGTGGAGAGTAGATCGGAGCCGAACCAGCCCCTATGAGGCCCTCACTCGGCCAGCTCTGGGCACGGCGGAGCGGTCACGTCCCCGGCGCCAGGGCCTCGCGCAGGTGCACAGCCGTCCATGCGGCTACGGAGCAGCCCCCGATGAGGGTCCCAGGCCCCTGCCCACCCTGCTTCTCGGGGCTCTGCCACAGCACAGTCAGCCTGGGTGCTCTTCAAACAGGCTGGAATCCAGAAGGGCGGGGCATTTTCTCCGAGTTTTATAGGAATGTCTAACCAGAAACATCTGGAAATACAAGGGGCTCTAAGTTGGACGCCTCAGCGGGGGCAGCTCCAGCTCCGCCAGGCCCGGCATTCACCCTGCGAGCTTGTGCGTCTCTGGCCTCTTTCCCAGCATCCTCTGCTGCAAGATGGCCTCCCTCCTGCCTGCCTGCCTGCCTGCCTGCCTTTCGCCCTTCCTCCTGTTGCAGCAAAAGTAGAAATGAGACTTTTCTGATAAACAAGGAAGATAAGGAAACAATGAACAGGCTAGGGAAACAACATAAACAGGCCTGAAACAGTTAAGCAATCTTGGTTATTCTTTAGCTGTTACTACTAACAAACACTTACAGCTAGACGTGTCTGCACAAAGCTGATTACTCTCTGACTCCATACAAATTACCCTTTGCACGTGGCATTTCTTCTCCACCCCTCCCCCACCCCGACACTCCCTTGTAGCAATCTGCATTTCAGAAAGAAGGTCACGGGGCCGATAACTTCAGGGACACCAGACCCGGTTGCTGAGCCGCCTGATGCCAGCTTTGGCCATGAATTTGCAGAAGAAAAGACATGCAAGACCTTCACTACTTTGATCCTTATCACATACCCCGGACTAAATCTTCTCTGATTCCCCAAGGAGGGGGGCGCAGTTTTTGAGGCGTTAGCCTACTGTGTCTTCCCTCGGCCTGGCAAAGAAAATAAAAAGCCTCTCTATGTCTTGTCTTCCAGTTTTCTGTCTCTGTATTTCTCTTCGACGTTGGTGCACAGGGAGCCAGATTGGGCAACACTCCCTCCCCCCTTCACGACCTCCATCGTCCACCCCGTTCCCTTCCTCCTTCCACTGAACCAGGCGCACTCATTTCATCTCAGGGTGGTTGAACTTCCTGTCGCTTCTGCATGGAATGCTCCTTCCCCAGACCTTTCAGGGACACAGGGGTTGCCGTTTTGTAGGGGAAGGCTTTGGGGAAGGTGGGATTCATGGGGAAGCAGGAAGCATGGTCTCACCTTCCCACGGGTGGTTGCCCCGGGAACGTCCCGCAGGAACCTCAACCTCCAAATATCTGAAGGTGGTTGTCACCTGCCTCTTCCGTGTCCTCGCCTCTGGGAACGGCACTGCTGTGTGCCCAGTGCCCCGCCAGACGCCCGGACATCAGCTCCTCGCAGCCCAGCCCCGTCTCCCCATCCTGGCAGCCTTGGCGCAAACCACATCCCCTCTAGCCTGGATGGCTTCCGACGCTCCTGACCAGATCGGTCCCTCTGAACACAGCTCTGACTCCGCTGTTCCTGCGCTTTAAGCCCCCAACGAGTCTCCACTGCCTTCCTCGGGGAGTTCAGACTCCTGAGCCTGGACTCAGGACCCATGTGCCCCGGCCCTGTCGCCCGGTGGGCACGCCCGCCACTGTGGCTTCTCCGGGAGTGCTGCGCTTCCTTGTGCAGGGATCTGTGCAGACCCAAAGCCTCACTCCTCTCACCTCCTCCGATTTGCCACTCTTCCTGCTAACTGCTGTGGGCTTTCAGACCTCCCTTCCTCCAGAACGATGACCACCCTCACCCCTCTTCCTGGTGTCCCCCAGGGACCCGGATTTAGCTCTCTTATAGCACAGAGGGTTACTAGTGTCACCACTGTTGCTCTTGTTAACAGCAGAGCCAACAGCACCACCAGAAGAGCTGAGTTTTTTGAGTGCTGTTCTAACACAAGCACTGTTCTAAGCTCTTGTGTAACAGAACACATTCGATCCCATGGGATGAAGGGTGCAATGAGCCGACGCCCTCACCCTTGCTCCTGGCAGAGTAAGAAATATGGGACTAGAGTATTGCAGTCCATCCCACCTTCCACCTACATCTGTACTCACGACCGGGGTGGGAAGGACCGAGCAGGTGCTTGGGCTGAACTCCTGGGTCTAAACCCTGCCCCTTGTTTGCCACGTGACTTTGGACAAGTCAACCTCTCTGAGCCTCAGTTTCTGTTTCTGTCAAATGGGTCCTGGGTGAAAGGGAAATCAACGCCATCCATCACATGCCTACACAGGGCCTGGAATTACTGGCCCCTCAGCAGGGACCTCTCTCCTGGGCAGAACCAACATCAGATCCTGAGACCAACCACCCTCTTTCTGGGTTTTGGGGCTGGATTTTCCTCCAGCAGTTAAGTATTTCCAACTGCTTTGAAATTTAAAAAAATTAAAATGATAAAAATAACAGAAAGGCACATCCACTTCTGGAGACAAGTGTGAAGCCATCAGCCCCTCTGCCAGCCGGGTCTGAACAAGCACGCCCCGTGTCCCTCCTGACGGCAGCGCTCACCAGGTGCCGCTCTGCAGACAGGCCCTCCCAGCCCTCCCCTCCGTTTGTCTCGGGAGCTGCTGGCACACAGGAAGAGCCCTGCAGCATTCTTCCCAGGAGCTGGGCCCAGCCAAAGGCTGCAGAGAGAGCTGGTGGGGCAGGGAGGGGCCCAAGCCTACATTCCCACCCACGAACATTTACTCAGTCCTTCATCCTCACCAGGGGTAGCGCTGGAGAGCAGCCACCTCGGCATCCCCAGCTCGAATCACCCCAGCTGGCTTTTCAAAGAACCTCCTTCCCCACTCCACCCCCAAGCCCGTCTCTCCTCCTAACTTCAAGTCTCAAACTGCAGAGTTCCTCCCCTCAGAGCCAGTGTAGATAAGAGCCAATCTCCCTGGGTTTGAGTCATAGCTCTGCCACTTGGTTAGCTGTGTGACCTTGGGCAAGTTACTTTACCTCTCTGTGCCTCAGTTCCCTCATCTGTTAGGTGGGCATAGCAGTCGAACCAAGCTCACAGAATAGGTAAAGCACTCAGAAGAATGCCTGAAACACAGCATGTGCTAATTACCACCTGCTATTACCACCAAGTGACCCCAGCTCAGGCTCAGTCTTGTTTGGTGGGCAGGCTCGGGGTGCAGGAGTGGGCACTGAGGAACTCTCTGGGTTTGAAGGTGTCCCCAGCAGCAGGCAAGGCCCCTTTCTTGACATCCACAGTCCGTGTTACTCCCTCCCACAAAGGCTTTATAAATGTCCCCTTTCCTCTTTCTTCCATTCCACTAGGCAATCTTGAATTGATTTGGAGATCGTTTCCCTGTGTGATCTGGACATCTTACATCAAGCAAGAATCAAAGTCTGGCCTCGTGCCCTCTATACTTATGTGCAAGATACTTCTCACCTACATCACCTTCTAGTTCAAGAGCCTGATGACAGCACAGCATCGTGGAAGAGGCACACACTTCAGAGGGGCAGGGTGGGAATCCCCAGCTGTGTGACCTGGAACAAGTCACCTAACTGGTCTGGGCCTCAGTTTCCCCACCTCTAACGGGGCTGGTAACACCTACTACACAAGAGTGCACAAGGAGGATTAAAGAAGATGGAACATGTCAAGTTCAAAGCACAGGGCTGATGCCCTCTTTGTGGACGATGTGTCCGGAAATAAGGGCTTAAAAAATGCTTAATAAATATTTAATTCTAGAAGGAAAGTTAGTTTCCAATTCTTCATGTCCCTGCAAAATAAATCACCATTTGTTCTGCCATCTGGTCTCGTAAATGATTAGCAAGCTGGGAAGGAGGCAGCCAAAGAGACGCTGGAGACCAAGGGTATTGATAGATGACGTCAACCTCCTGGATTCAGCAAATGCCTCGGGGACACCGTGACACCGATATGAATGGGATCTACCTGACCGAGCTCAGGTCTGATCCCAGCACTTTGACTTGAGGGACCCTGGGACCAGGTGATTTTAGCCGGCAAAACCCCAAGAGGTGTTTTATTATCTAGTAACACAGGTGCCGGATACTCTTGCCCATCCCCCATCTGGAGTCTCTCCCATCCCTGACCCCTTGGACAGTGGGTTTGGAGAAGGGAAAAAAGAGATGGGGGGGAACTGAGAGATGGGGTAAGAGGGTTGATTTCGAATGTGAGAGATGAATTTTTTTTAAAGTAAGTGGAAGTCCAGTGATTTGGTTTTCAGGCCGCATACAAATGCCCCTGGGGTTAAAACAGCCGTGAAAACATGCCATAGTCTAGATCTCCTGCCGGGACCCGGTCAGGGCTCGAAGGTCCTTAGAATAACAGGTATCGTTGCTCTCCATTGTTCCACAGTCTGCACGTGTACAGGAAAAGCCCTGCTGGCTTCCAGCACGTGGGCCAACACAGAACATGCTATAGCCACAGCCTGGTCCACGCCAGGAAGTCACTGATCCCAGGAGGCCATACAGGGCATGGATATGACCCAACACTCCCTGACCCCCGATACATGAGGTGCCACCAGAAGACAACTTCTGGCCACCAGCAGTTCCACTATCTCCTTGAAGGGATGGAGCATAGCTGGGGAGCTGGCTCCCCCTTCTCCAGCCCTAGGCCAGAGCCAGGATGGAGAGGCAGACCTACAATCACCAAACACTCCAGCAAAGACCGGAGTAACTGCCTGGCTGTCAGACCACAGAGGCAGGCTCCACAGCTGACACCTCATGCCTGCACAGCGCCAGGCAGCACTCAAAACTACTTGTTGAATGAACGCTCCTTGGGGAAAGCCACGGTTTCATTCAAAACCACATTCTGGAATCATCACACTCGGGCCGGGACATCATCCTAGAGAAGGGTAGGGAAGGGAACTGACATTTCAGAAATCTTTCCTTAGGGCTAGAAACCTGGTGTATTTCCCGAGTCCCTTCCTCAACCCTGAGAGGTGGGTAAGAGCATCTCTGATTGACAGATGAGAACCCTGAAACCTAGAGAGGTCCAGTTCTGGGCCTGAGTCTTGGGGCCGGCAGGGTGGGATACAGGGGTTCACACCAGCTTGCTCGCTCTTCTATAATAAAATGTGGCCTCAGAGTGATAGCTTGAAAGCCCATTTACAGGACAGGAGGTACCAGATTCCCCCCATCCTCTGCTCCCCATCCCGCCCCAAACAAAACCAGGAAAAGCCTCCCTTTAGATCTGTTTTCTGGACACTTCCGACCCAAGCAGGGCTCACCCTCCAAGGTCTGAGTGTAGGAGAGAGCCACCGGCCCCCACACACTGGGAAATAATGAAATCTCTTTAGCACACTGCTTCGGGCTTTGGTTTGCTTATGGATTGAACTTCCTGTTTGGTTTACTGGCGGGGGAGTAACTGGGCTGCACCTGTTTACAGGGCGGGGGTCAGCTGAGTCTGGGTGACGGGTATGTCCACCCTCCGCTCTTCCAAAGCTCATGAGAGCAGCAAACCAGCCCTCCAAAGAAGGTTCTGGTTAGTTTGTGCCCTTTGGCTTGGAATGCTGGAGGAGATGGCCAAAGTCAAGGCACAAAGAGGACGAAAGGGGGCAGGCAGCAAACACTGGCCCCAGGGAGACGGCTTGGAAGCCGACAGCAGAGGGCCATGCTCAGAAGGGCGCCGAAGAGCTGCTGCGGGTCATTGGCAGATGCTCATCCTTGTACTGGCATGAACGTTGGGACGCTGCAGAGGTGCTTCTGAGAGGCTAATTACCCCACAGCTGGGACGGGGTGCCTGCCAGGCTGGGACTCTTCTGGCAGCTATAACCCAGGAACCAGGAGAGTCCTTCCAGGGAACTGCTGCGTCTTCTGCCTGCTCCAAGGTGGCCTTGGATTCAACTGTTGGCCTCTTGTGAGACAGAGGGTAAGCGATCAAGAGGTCCTCCTGTCCCATTTCTTTGCAAGCAGAGCAGACAGTGAGTGAGGATGTCACACCCTAGACGGGGCTTCTCAGAGCTCTTCCCTCTCCGTGGGATGCTGCCCCTGCATTCTGCCCCCTTTTGTTTCAAGGCCACATCCAAGTGTCTCCTCCTCTGGACCAACCGATGAGGCAGCTGCTTTGTGACACCTGTGTCCTGGACATGCTGCTATTATCGCAACGTGTCACAGGAAGCTGTTTCACACCTGCTCAGGCCCCAGACCGTGAGCTCGTGCTTCTAGCCCCTCCTCCGTACCTAGTATGGTAGATGTTTCCTAAATGGTTATCAGGTGAGCAGCTGATAATTGTTATCAGTAGCTAACAGTCATGGAACCCTCCCTATGTGCCAAGCCCTGTGACAAGGCTTTTGTGAGGGTTATCTCGGTGAAAATCCTTATGACAGCCCTCTGAGACGAGAGGCTGCACGAACGGAGAGGTTATGTAACTGGTCTCAGGTCACACAGCGAGCAAGTGAGCGGCAGAGACAGGATTCCAACCCAGGCACGTGGCTCCTGAGTGTGCTGGCCATGGCGCCATGCTGCCTCTCAAATGAACGAGTGACGGAACTGTAGGGGGAGCAGAGGAGTCTTCAGAGTCCGCTGGGAGCAGACCAGTGCATCCAAGGCCCAAGAGGCAGGACCTGGTGCTGCCTTTGTTTCTGGACTGGCTCTGCCGTCATCTGACACCAGCCAGCCCAGTGGGTTAGGGAACCAGGTGCCAGCTTGTACAGCCAGCCCGGTGCTACTTAGAGCCCCCAGTCATCGGGGCAGGTGGAGATCAGGGACCAGAGAGTGCAAAATCACCCCAGCAGCCTGATACACATATCCAGAGAGGAAGACCAGGAAAGGAGAGGACATCCCCACCTACCTCTGTGCCCCTGCTCCCCCAGGCACCCCCCCCGGCCAGATGTCCCACACCTCCTGTCCTCTTAGCCTTTCTGAATCTTACCTACCCTTTGTAGATCTCCCTTCCCCAGCTTCACGAGCTTCCTCTAAACGTACAAGCACACACTTTAATCACGTACACTGTGTGGTTCTGCATATCCATTTCTCATGTTCCTGCTATGATGCCGTTTCCCTTAAGTGCCTGGATCTCAAACGTCAATGAACACAAGAACCCACCCCCCGTTCCCAGAGATTCAATCTGTGCCAATCTTTGCCCAGGAATCTGCATGCTTACCAAATTATTCCAGTAAATCACCCGGGAAGAAACACTGTCTAAATCCTCGGCACCTAATTACTGGATAAAAGCGATCCTCTTCATATGTACAACCTCTCACAATTTACCGGGCGCCCTTTTACGCCTTCTCCCTTGAGCATCACAGCAGCTGATAAGATGGTCTAGACGGAGGCACAGGCACGGCTACAAAGAGGGAGCTGAAGTTCAAAGAGCCATCAGTTCAAGGTGACAGATGAAGTCGGAGAGGAGGCAAGTTCAGACTGCCCTGGTCTAGTGGTCACTCCAGCCGTGTGTCTGTGTCTCGGCCACCTTGTCTTGGCCTCCATGTCTCTGCTTCAGTCTCTCTTTTTTTCTTTCTTGCTATAATATTTAAAACAATTCTAGAAACTAAAAGTAATAATTAGAGGTAAATGATAAGAGGACAATAAAAATCCCCCAAACTCCCATGCACCAGAGAGAATTATTTTTCATGTTTTGGTGTCTTTTTCCAGCTTCGTCCTTACGTTTTAACTGCGATTCCACTGTTTTGTAAGCCGCATTTTCCCTTCCAACGACCAACCAAAAGTAAGGATGGTACTGCTTTAACCGGCCCTTGAGGGAGAAAGATGCTGGCGGTCTACCTTGTCCCTTTCTGCTCACCGCCTTCCTCAGGGGCCGTTGCCCCTTTATCCTCTCCCCCATCCCCTCCAGCAAGTAGGGCAGGGGAGGGACAGGGAGGGGAGCAAGCTTTCCTGGGCAGGGATGGGGCCTCTGGATGTTCAAGTCACTGGGGACAGAACTTCAGGGGTCTCTAATGTTGAGCTGAACCAGGGGGACAACAGCACACTGCAGCCAGCACTTGCCACAGGGACACTGCAAAATGCACAGCACTGAGACAGACTAGTTTTAAAACACAGGTGAGGTGACCCTGAAATCTACGCTAACCTCAGAGGGATGGGGGGCTTGTGTCTGGGATTCCCATTCCAACTCCAACTCCTTGCTTCTTAGAGACAACAAACTCAGAGCCGATGCAAACTGAACTCAGGACTCTTCCCTTTTTCTTTATTTCTTTATTTTTTTAAAAGGAGTTTGCAGTTGAAGACCGTTTGATTATTCCAGAGGCTTCTGAACCGAGACTAAGAAATGGCGTGTGCTGGTGTGTCTGCTGACTGCAGGCACGTCTGACTTCCTCTTCTCTTTTAGTCTGAAATGCAGCATGGTTTCTCAGGGGCTTTGACTGACATGTCCTCACAGCTTTAGGGAATTTTGACATGTAATGATGTTGGTGTCAAGAAGTTGAATAAATGATAAATGAAGATTTTTGCTTTGATGCCACCCAAATTTGTCTCCTGTAAATTCAGTGGTACCTATGCTCCTCATTTCCTGTTTAGGTACCATAATGTGGCAGTGGTTTGTGGGGCTGGTGTGTTGCTCTCTGAATGTGGCATAAATTCAGAGATGTGAGGTGAGCTTCTGACAAAAACAGGATTGGTGTACTTTACTAAGAATGCCTTTCAGTGGGGCAGCAATGTTGTCCCCGTGCAAATTAAAAAAGGCTTGCATTTCTTTTTGCGGTAACGCGGGCCTCTCACTGTTGTGGCCTCTCCCGCTGCGGAGCACAGGCTCCGGACGCGCAGGCTCAGCGGCCATGGCTCACGGGCCCAGCCGCTCCGCGGCACGTGGGATCCTCCCGGACCGGGGCACGAACCCGCGTCCCCTGCATCGGCAGGCGGACTCTTAACCACTGCGCCACCAGGGAGGCCCTAGGGAAGTTTTAAGGCCAAGCCTGAAGAGACTTGCAAATGAGTTCCTGCAAGACTTCTGAGTAGTGACTGATTACAATCTCTAATTATTTCTAAAGGAACCACTCACCCAATTAAAGCCACAGCCTGTGAGAGGGAGGTAAAGATTCTCTTGATGGAGAGCAGTGAGAAATCGCAGCCATTATTATTATTGTTGTTGTTTTCTAAGATCACGCTATGTCTAGAGGCCATCATCAGCTCTTTCAATACTGGATTTTACCCGACCACCTGCCAGAAGGCACTGGATCCACTTCTCTCTCCCCTTTGCCAGCTGACCCCTAACTCACCTGTCAGGCAGAGGCTAAAATGTCGCTTCCTGGGAGGACTTTCTTGAGCAGGTGAGGGCTCCTGTGCTCCCCCTCCTTCCCAGCACGTCTCATGATTCTACAACCATCTGCTTGTCCTCTACAAGCTGCATGCGGTCAAGGAGCTTGTTTGTGTGTTCACCCCTACACCTACACCCTGCCTGGCACGTAATAGATGCTCAATAAATACCTACTGAATGAGACTGAATGAAGGAGACTGGAGGACAAAAGATTTCCTCCTTGGGTTCTGAGTGCAGCTTTCTGTCTAAAGATGATTATAAAAGCACATCGACTTCTTCATTCATTCAACAAGCATTGAGGAACATTGGTAGTGTGTTGGGTGGTGGGCTGATTGGTCCAGTCTCATCACCTCCACTCCACCGCCATCCAAGACACCACACCAGGGTGGGAGGAACCTGCTTCCTGAGAGCCCTGCGCTCCTGGAGCCCATCCACTCCCACACCAGCCCTCTTGTTGGCTCCAGAGCCCTGCACTGGTGGGCTTGGAGGAGCGAATTTCTGTTTGGATTGATGTAACTTCAGTCACCTGGGCAGAAAGACCATTTCCCCAGCCTTGAGGTCAACTCTCAGCTAGGTTAACCCATTTATTGCTCCTCAATGGGTTGCATGGGATGCACTAGGAGCAAGGTTGACCTTAAAGAGTCTGGAATGTAGGACCCTGAGGGGTATAACACAAAATTTGATCAATCAAGATACTAGGAAACCCCAGTGATGGGTCAGGAGTAGGTACCATCCCTTTTAGAAGGTTCTGATAATGTAATTTGTCATTGCCATGACTACAGCATCACTTGGGGGGAGACCAAATAAATACCCGTTTCCTTCTAGATTCCTAGAGACCTACCAGGGCACAATTACAGTGGTGACCTAAGGCAGCTTGGTGGACTGGACAAAACTGCCAAATGGGCAAAATCATCCTGCCTAATTAAACTATCTGACATGTTCTAGACTTGTCCCTAATATCTTCCCTAATCCATCTACCCAGATTTATCTGTCCCATATCCTAGTCCTTCAGGGCCCTGAGTTCTGCTAGACAGCTGTGAGACTGTTCAGATATCTTAAACCTGGCTCACGGGTTCATTAGGCAGTGGATTCTAATCACACATAGCTAAGTCCAGTTAAAACACATGTCTAGAAACATCTTGAGAGATTACACTCTAATGTCTCAGCCCTACAGCAGGTTTATAGCAGACTTTGAGGCACTTCAAATCCTAGCACACCCCACCCTAGACCATTACACCAGTATACCTGGATTACCCTTTCCAGAAAAGCCCATCCTGGAGCAGGGTTGCTGAACTCCTTTGTCTGGGGGGTGCGGCGGGGTATGTGGAGATGGGAAGGCAGATGTGTGCGGCCTCTCTTGTTTTCCAACTCCCAGTGACCCATCATCACTGGGATTCTCCCATTTGCTTTGCGGAAAGGGTCCAGTTTTAGTTTCACAGCAGGTATCAATCCCTGGCCTCTGGTCTATACCACAGCCTTTTAATTAAAAGCCCCTTAGAATTCCATTTTAATCCAGCTGCCTTGGTTTTCTCCTAGAACACCCGGAGGGGCAGGTCCAGTGTCTACTTCAAGCTTGGATCTTGCACCCAAGGGACGTACAATATGGTCTCTGCTGGTCAGCAGAGACCACCCAAAACCTAACTTCTACATGGTTTGTCGATAATGAAAAGGACAAAACCTCCTTTGAACTTTGAAGCTGGACCTAGAGCCAAGGATGAAACAGGGTCTGGTTACATATTTTGCTAAGGATTCTAGATGAGATACTAAGAACCCCTTATGAAATATGCAATTATTTCTCTCTGCCACGCGGGAAGGGGGCATATTTGTTTTCTGTCCTGTCCTCTGGGTGACGGAGGCCTCGCTGAGCAACGCCTTTATCACAGGCACTGTTCTTGCCAATCCTCCTTCACTGGTTAAGGGATGGACAAAAGGGATGGATGACTTAAAGCCTGAAGAGATCTCTGCTGTCCAGTTCCATCTTGATTATTCAAGATGGCGGCAGCAAAGCAGTAGGAAAGATAATCCATTCACTGGTTCTATGGGCCTCTGGGGACCACACAGACTTGCCTCACCACCCTGAGGTGGAGCTCAGAAGACAAAGCCCCACTGGATGGGTGCGTCGGGAAGTCTGTTAGTAGAATTTGGGGGATAGGGTTCATCTAGATTAAAAAGAGGACTGATTTGGCAAAACTAAAGAAAATTTAAAGGGAGAGTCAGACAAACAGCTTTGCATTCTCGGGTCAGATGCCCTCAGGCCACCTGCTAAGCCAGTGGGGTGTCTCCAGCCCTCCCAGGGGAGCTGGGGCCCTGGAACCGTGCAGGTGCTCTAAGGAGGGAACTGCCCCCAAGCCCAAAGGGTCCGAACCCCACCTTGTTTGGTGGGAGATGAGCATTTCATCGACTAACAACCTTGGGTTCTGTAAACCAAGCGCCTGTGTTTCAAACAAGTGTAAACCGGCTCCCTCAGAAAGACCAGGCCCCAAGAGGCAGCAGAACTGCTCACCAGCTCACCTCCGCTGCAAAATCCGTCCCTTGCGCAGCCTGCTAAGGCCAAGGCTGGGTTTTTACAGAAGAAAAAAAAAAAAGAGCAGAGGGTGCAAGGCAGTCAGAGAAAGAGGAACAAGGGGAGGCACTGACCGCCCTGCTGGTAGGCGTTATTCCACAAGGGAAACAGGCTGCTGGCCTCACGGTCCCTGGGGAAGGGCAGAGAAACCCACTGCATGCCGTGGTCTGAGCTGGTACCTTCCACTCATCTTTGAGTCCTGCCTCTGCCATGTATGTGCTGTGTGACTCCGGGCAAATTGTTGACCTCTCTGTTTTCTCCTCGGCTGTTGTGAGACATTAATGAGTTAAACTACACAGAGTGCTTACCACTGCATTTGGGATATGGTGAGCATTCAAGAAGCATTAGCTCGTATTCTCACACCCATGGTAAAGTCTTCTCCGAGTGTCAGCTGCCCTTGTTATCAGTGTTATTAATACTGCTGGCTGTTACCACAATTCCTGTGGGAGGTGACACTACCCTCATGTTACGGATGGGGAAACTGAGGCTCAGGGAGGTTGCAGAGGGCTGGAGTCAGGACTCAGGCCAGGTATGTCTGGCTCTCGTCTAGGGGAAGGGGAACTCTGGAAGAAATTAGAATCTTGTGTGAGATGTCCGACTGGGTACCCCAGCATCACCTCCCTTGAGAACTGGGGGACAAAATCCAAGAAAACCATTAGACTCCGCCCAGACACACATCAACCCTTCCTGTAATACACTTTAGTTTGTTCGTGGCAAGTTTAAAATCTTTAAGGAGCTGACCCTGATTAGAGGTCTGGAAAGATGCTGTCCCCATCTCGGCCTCAGAAAGGTCTCAGCTAACTTTTGACCACGTGTCACTGCCAGGGCCTTTGAGAAAAGCAGCCCCACAGCCTCGCACCCCAGGTATCAGAGGGAAGCAGAGAGAGAGAGCCTGGGGAGGAGGGAGGGACCCTTTTTGCTTTGGAAAGAGATGGGCAAAGACCCCTGACATGGAGGCTGGAAAAGAGACTCAAATCACAGGAAGGCAGAGGGTCCGGGCTGCATCCACCAGAACCTGTCCTCTCCCACAAACAGAAACCACAATTCTAGAAGTTAAATTCCTCCTCATCACTTTTGAATGCATTGGAGGGCATGATTTACCTACTTGCAATAGATGCACGTATGCAAAAGCAAATCTACCATATCTAAGTACTGCACTTGATGACAATACAGTATAAGAAATATACTAACAACCATGGTTCGGAGAGTGCTGAATGTGGGCATCACACTTAGCTTGAGCTTCCTAGCAGCCCAGGTAAAAAGGGAAATATGATGTTTATGAAACCTTCCACCTCTGATAAAGTTGAAAACACACAGGATTTAGAGTTGAGACCGGATGTGAATTTAGGCTCTGTCACTCACAGACCACATACCCGCAGACAATACTTTAACCTCTCAATACCTCAGTTTCCTCCCTTACTGAACAGTCTTATTAACAAAACCACAGACGATTAGGGCAATCAAATGAAATGTGTACGTGGCAGTACTTTGAACGTTATAAAATATCTCACAAAGATCTTACTTATCAAGTACTCATATTAGTTCTTCAAGAGAAACAAACTTTTTTTCTATGCCGGTTGTTTTCTCTTTGAGATAGTTTGGAAAACATTTGATCACATGACTCTTCACACAAGGACCACTGAATAACAGAAAGGACAGCAGTAACAACCACAGGTTTTGAGCACTAATTATGTACCAGGCACAGAGTTATACTCATCTGAGTTTCAGTGAAGCAACACTAGCTCATTTCACCCTCACGGAAATTCTAGACATGGGTACTATTAGTATCCCTATCTTTATAGAAACTGAGGCACAGAGAGAGACATGGACCAATCATCTGCTCTTTCTCATGAATGTGGCGCTAAAGATCAGAGGGACAGGGTAAGCTGGTGGTGGCCAGTGGACCATATGGAAATGAAGGCTGGAGGCCGAAGGCACCCTTTTAAGGTGGCTACATGGTCTGTATATGAGAGAGAGAGAGGAGGAGGGAGGGAGGGAAGGAGGGAAGGAGGGAGAGGGGGAGAGAGAGCGAGAGAGATGTAGAGACAAAGAAATCAGCAGTGGCAGAGACTCAAGGGCCAGAGAGAGTGCTGGAAAGTCACAGCCTAATCCTTCATCCCTTGATGCCCCATGGGGTGGGGGCCAGGTGCAAACCTAAATGCCCTTCCTGCCCCAGGGTTTGCTGCTCCAATAAATTCCTTTTTTGTTTTAACAGCACCGGGTGGAGTTCTATCCTTTGCAAGCAAACATTTCCCAAGAAGACATGAGTAGGTGGGTGGTATGACCAAGGAAGCAAAAGTGGCAGAAAGAGCAGAGGGCAGAAGATGTCGCCCCGCATCCCTGATGCTCAGCCCTGTTCTTCTGACCCCCGGAAAACTAAGCCTAAGAACCCAGGCTCATGAAGGGAGGCAAGAGGGGATGCACACTGGGTCTAGAACATGCACTGTCGTTTTAAAAAGCCGCGAAGCAGCATCCGACGAGCTCACGGACACCACACTTCCTGTTTGTGTGAACTGGTTCTGTTTTTTTCCAATTAGATTTCTACTCACTGATCCTCTCCAATTTTGTTTTCTTTCTTAATTGAATAGCAAATCAAAAGGAAGACGAAGGAGAGCTCGCAGTGTTCTCCTCCCTCAAAGGCCAAGCATCTGTTGGCTTTGTTCAGTCTTGGCGCTGACCATGGCATTTCATACTGTTCGAAATTAGTAGCTGTGACAATTCATCTTCAGGGCAAATGGGTCCTGGGGAGACCAGGGGCAGACTCGCCCAGCCAATGGGGTGAGCGTGGCTGCTGCCCAGGCCCGGGATCCTGTGTCCTGATGGATGGGGGAAGTGCAGGGCAGGCAAACCTGGCGAGGGGCCTGCAGGACCAGAGTCTGGAAGGGGAGGCTGAGTCACAGCCCTCGGGGAGCAACGGGGACAGAACTGAAGACAAACATCTCAAAACCAGGGCAGCCGTCACTGCCCAAGTCCCCAGAAACTTAGCTCAAGTGCTTGTCCTAGTTTGACATCATAAGTCCTGGCTCTGCCTCTCAGAATCGTGAAGCCATGGATGAGCTCACCAACCCTTCCTCGGTTCCGTCTTCCGTAGCCGAGAAAAGGGGGAAGTCACGTTATCCACTACGTAGAAGAGAATCAGATCGTGTGGGTAAAATGCCCGGCACACAGTAGGTCCTCAGGAAATGACAGCTGGTACGGTACTCTGAGCGCCATCCTGCCTGCTCTGGGGGTACGTTTCAGGAGGAAGTGTGTTTCCCGGGGCCCCGGATGCCTCCAGCATGTTTACGGAACCAGGAAAGTCGACTCACTCAGTTTACAAAAAGCGACATGTTTATAAAAACCAGCCTCAGACTCAAAAGTGTAGAAGAGCCTGGAAGGCAGAGTAGGTCTGGAGAGAGGGATTGCTTTCGAGAAGCTATGGAGCAGGGGACCAATTCCTAAACCATTTGCACTTTTATGCCAGGAAATGGGTGCCCGGCAAAGAAAGCTGCGACCAGGATTGCTGTGTAGGAAGTGGCTTGGGTGCCCCCCCGGCTCCTGGAGCTTCTGGAGAGAGTGGAGCCCGTGCATCAGCCCTGGCCGCCCACCTCCCTGAGCATCTCCTGGTGCCGGCCACTTCTCTGGGCAGCTCATCCTCTGTGCCCCCCGCCCCCGGGCCTGCTGGCCACTCAGTAACTCTTCATTCAGAAGAACACTTCAAAGAAACGAGGAGGCCCAGCTCAAAGGGGGTGTTTATAACTTGAAAAGTGCTGATATGCCAACCAGCCATTTGCCGTGAAGTAGGTATTAGCTAGAGCAGCATTTCTTGGAATTAAAAAAGAACTATGAATAGACTGTTATGCTGCGTCTGTAGTCAGGAGCCTCCAATTAATGGCAGGAAGCCTATATTCCTGCCAGACTGCAGCCAGCATTGCGTGTGTGTGTGTGTGGCAGAGAGAGACAGAAAGAGACAGAGAGAGAGAGAGAGAATGAATGAATAATGGTGAGCAAGGAGACAGTGGATGAATGTATTTGTACAGCAAAAGTGACGGCTGGCATGTTGCTTTCTAGAACAAATGCACTGGGCCACTTTGGATCTCAGCTTGTCATCCAGGGGGCCAAATGGAGGGTCTAGAAGACAGTGCATCGGGGGGGGGATCTGGCACTGGGGTCCCCCCGTTCTGGAACCACGGCCGCCAAGTCAGAGTCCTGGGGCCAGGCCTGCAGCCCACCCTGGTGGAGCCGGAGGACAAGAAGACGAGGAGGCCGGAGTCACAGCTGTGCCCATTTTGTGCCCTCGACCTCAGTGGATGTTGATTCTCCAAGGGAGAAATGCGTTGGCGTTCCATGCACCTTGGAAGTCTGAGAACCATTCCTGCCAGGAGCGTACCTCCCGCAGCTTGTTCTTTCAGCCTGCAGTAACTTCTGCCTTTTTTCTCAAGAGCCTCCCTTGTCTTGTTTAATTTAGACACGGGTAGTAATGAGGGCTGTGTCTGCTCCACTCTCGTCCACAGGATTGAAATTTTTCATTAAGGAGATCCTGGGAGACCAGCCGTGCATACTCTTTCAAGCGTCACATCTGCCTGCCTGTTGCAATCTTCAGACCAGCACTAAATGAAAGTCCTGGCTGGCAGGCGGGAAATGACATCCAATTCTCCCTCTAAATAGCTGTGATTACTTACCTGTAGGGAGGAGGGGCAGGACTAAAAAAAGCCAACACTCCTGAAAGGGATTAGGTGGGTGGGGAGTATTGTAAAAACATTAATTTTTCTAAAGTAATTCTTTATCAGTAACACATGATGAGGCAGCCTGATGCGGAGAAACAGCCTAAGCAGGGTACTAAGCAGCTGAGTAAGGCTGGGCTGGCCAAGCAATCATTCTTGGCCTCGGTTACCTAATCTTAGCAATGGGGATTAAAAAGAAACCCTCCCCTCACAGGGCGGTTGTGCAACTGAAATGAGATGATGTGTGTGAATGTGAATGGTAGAGAAGCAGGAGAGCAAACTAGGGGAGAGCAGTGTTCTAGAGTCCAACTCTCTGGGTTCAAATCCCAGCTCTGCCACTGATGAGCTGTGTGACCTTGGGCAAGTCACTAAACCTCTCTGTGCCATGGTTTCCTCATCTGTCAAGTAGGGATGACAACTACCCACCTACCTTAAGGGCCTGTCATGAGAACTCAGTGAGATAACGGGCATCCCATGCCTGGGAGAGTGCCCTTCCCATAGTAAGTGCTCATGAAGACTGGCTTAGAATAGCAGGAATGCTGCTAAGTGCAACTAATGCTGGCACACGGGAGGGGCTCCCTGAACATTTCCTGATTCTGATTCTGGGCTATCATCCTTTATTAAGGCTGGTTTTACTGGCACCTACCACCAGCTCCAGAGAATCACCACAGCACAGTCTGGAGTCATGAATTTCAGGAGGAGCTACTGTGAAAGAGGTGCTGATTCTAAGACCTTGATCCTCTAAAAATGGTTTGGGGCAGTTAAGAGAGTCTCTACCTTAGCTTTCCCAGCCTCCTGAATAAGTGAAAGTCCCTGTGTAAGCAGAAGAATAGTCCCCTAAATGTCCACATCCTAACCCCTGGAACTTGTGAATATGTTTTGTTACCTGGCAAAGGGGGAAGAAATTAAGGTAGCTGGTGGAATTAAAGTTGCTAATCATCTGACTTTAAGGAGAGCGTCCTGGATTATCCAGGTGGGCCCAATATAATCACAAGGGTCCTTTAAATGGGGACGAGGTAAGAGTCAATATCGAGTCAATATCAGAGTTATGCAATGTGGGAAAGGCTTGTTGCTGGCTCTGAAGATGGCAGGGGGCCATGAGCCAAGGAATGCAGGGGGCCCTTAGAAGCTAAAATCCCCTCATTTTAGCCAAGTGAGACCCACATCAGACTTCTGACGTCCAGAATCGTAAGATGTAAATTTGTGTTGTTTTAAGTCACTAAGTTTGTAAGTAATCTGCTATAGCAGCCATAGGAGATTAATACAGTCACAGATGTTTCCTTCTAGGCCTGTGAACCCCTAAAGGGCTCAGGAGCATCCAGAGACCACTCTTACCATCCCACCCCCTATTACATTTGGAGCAGTACTGTTTACATGTATTCACTCACCCTTTTAGCAGATACCTTCTGAGAACCTGCCGTATGTCAGACCTGGCACTAGGTCCTGGGGACACAGCCGTGGAACAGGACAGACAGGCCCCCTGCCCTCATGGAGCTCAAAGACAAGAGTGGATGCTGATCTTTAATAGATATTTACAGAGGATGATCATAGAAACACTTTTATGGAGCCTAATATGTGCATGGCACTGTGCCAGCCCTTTCCATATATTAACTCGTTCAATCCTCACAAGCACTCAGGAGGGAGGTACTGCGGCACTGGTTATCACCCCATTTTACAGATGAGGGAATTGAGGCACAGCGCTGGGCGGTGGTGCACCAGATTTGGAATCCAAGCAGTATTATACACTCTTCTAGTTTGCATTTAAAATGACAGGGGATGGGGATCGTCCCAGAGAAGATGTAGGTATGACCGTGGTCCCCAAGATGTCCCTCTGGCCTAGAGAATGACAAGCCCCCATTTAGAGCAGCTGCCTGTGATTTTGAGAAGGTGGGTGTGAAAGTAAATGCTAAAAAGTGTCCCAGAGCCCTTGGCACCCCCTGTGCAAAATAAGCACCACCAGATCCACTGGAGCCTGGGGCTGGGGCCGCACCTTTCTCCAGGATTGGCAGGGACTCCATGCCTGAGCCCGAGCAGGGCAAGCCAGCCGACAGGCAACAGGCCTTTACTGTGTTCATTCTCAGCGCACACAGGCTGTCCATTTTAACGCTGATCCAATATTACTGTCCATTGGGTAAGCTCATCGAGATTTCACAGGCTGACGCTCACTCAGCAAGAGACAGGCACGACACACATGAGCTCATTTATTCCAGCAACAGCCTGCAATCCCAGACCCATACATCCCTGCGCAATATTCCCCAAGGGGTGGAGGCATCAAGATGGCGAGGCTTCCTGCTCGGGGGAGGGGGAGGTGAGCCACAGGTGCCGCCGCAGAGTTGGGAGGGGGCTGCTGTGTATGGAGGCTGCCCTGGGAGCCCCGCCGATGTGCCCCTCCAACACGCCGCTCCTTAACCTCTTGGGGCCTGAGTTTCCACATCCATAAAGTAAGGAACAATAATAGTACCTGCCCAGGAGTGGGGTGGAGGGGCGGGGGAGGGATAAATTGGAAGATTGGGCACTACTATATATAAAATACATAACTAATGGGGGCCTGCTGTATAGCACAGGGAACTCTTCTCCATACTCTGCAATGACCTATATGGGAAAAGAATCTAAAGTGTGGATATATGTATATGTAGAGCTGACTCACTTTGCTGTACAGCAGAAAATAACACAACATTGTAAATCAACTCTACTCCACTAAAAGTTTTAAAAAAATAAAAATAAAATCATGTTTTGTGGATGCAAAAAAAAAAAGGACCTGCCTGATGGGATCAGGGAGGCTTAAGTGAGACAATATGAAGTGTCTTGCTGGGCAGCCGGCACCTAATGACCACAGACCCGGCGTGAGCTGTGTTTAGGTCAGGAAGAGTCCTATTTAAATCCCCACGATGGCTCTGAGGGAAGCGACCGGTACCGTCTCTATTTTACAGATGAGGACTCTAAGGCTCCCAGACGGCCCAGAACTAGCCCATGGACTGGCAAGCCAAGGGCCTGGGCAGGATTCACACCCAAGACTTAAGACTGGGCTCTTCTCACAGCTCTGCCTCTAGCTCAGATACTCCGAGTTTATACGTGGTCTGGATTTGAACACTAGGTCTCCAGTGCTAGCCCGTGGTCTTTGAAACCGAGGACTCTACGATGGAGGTACTGCTATCGTGCCCATTTTACAGATCGAGAAACTCAGGCACAGAGGGTTTGAGTGCTGTGCCCAAGGTCACAGAGCTGGGTGGTAGTGGATTCAGACTTGGACCCCAGGCAGCCTCCCTATCACTCTACTAGGCTGTATCTAAACTACATGCTGTGCCATCATACAGACTATGTACTATGTAGCACTCCTCACCACCATCAAAGCTCACTTTTGGACGCCGCTCCAGGTCAAATATCAAACAGTACCATGTCCGGCTGAGCTCAGGATCGTTGTCACCACCATCTGCATTATCATCACCATCATCATCAAAGCAAACCCGCTTCCTGACATTTATCAGGCACCTCTTATATCTTCACGCCCTTTACCATTCATCCCTCGGCCCCTCTGACTTCAGCCCGGCCCAGACAGGGAGCAAAGGCAGGGAAGATAGCCGCAGTGTGCAGAGGGTGAAACTGCCCGAGGCCCAGAGTTGTCTGGGAGCAGATGAGGCTTTGCACTCGGCTCTGCTACCCCCCAGGCTGGGGCCCTTTCCTCCAGGGCCCCAAACTGCTCATCCTCTAGCATCTGTGGGCGAGGCAAGAGGAAGCCGCCCCAGAAAGGAGGCTGCCTCGCAATGGGGACTTGGGTCAGTTTGCTCACAGGGATGGGGCTCCCCCGAGGGCTCCCTCTTTGTGCTCCTTCTTCGTGTGCTTGGTTTGACCTTTCAGAATGTATATAAACATCAGTGCGTGTGCATAGCCCCACGATACTAGACTGGGGACGTCCAAATCGCAATGTTCCAAGACATCCTTTGGGGGAGGTGGGGGGCCAAGGTGTTGCCCACCAGGCATCTTGTTGGCACATAACAGGTCGGGGAGACCTTTTTCTGCCCAGCTTCCCCAACCAGCACAGCGTCCTGACCGCAAGGAGAACCCGCTGCCAGAAGGACCACAAAGGGCCCACTCACGGTGGGCTGGCAAAAATGCACCCAACGTGTCTACCATCCAGCCTCGCCCGCAGTTCCAGCTGGGTTCTCCGGGCGGCCTCTGCCGAGGCAGGGGTGCGGGCGTGGAGGAAACCTGTTAGCCATCCCTGCGACGAGAGACCCCGCACTGCAGCATCAAGGGGAGGTGGGGAAGAATGGCCTTGAACAGGAAACAAACGTCCCCAGTGAGACTAGTCCTCAGGGAATCAGCCACATGGGACAAACTGAGACGTGGTCCAGAGGATGTCCTTTAGCTGCAGGGCTCCCCAGGGAGGAGGTCGCAGAACCAGGGGTCCACTTCGTCACATGCCCTTTACCTGCCATTAGACACCCTTGTAGAGTAAACCACACAGAGCGCGGGTGCGGTTCTCTTATCCTCACACACAACTGAGGGGAAAAGTCCCTTTGCGTCTGGCTATGTGTACCTGGAGGTGGTGGCTCCCACCTGGGTTTTGTAGGTGCTCAGAGTGGGCAAAAGCAGGTGAACAGCCACGTTCGCAGGATGCCGTCTTAGCCCGGCTGATTTCCACCTGGGAGGGCTCCACCTCACAGACAGGCACGCACTCACTGTCGTCTTGGCTAAAGAGTATTAGAAAGTCGGGCCATGTCAAATGCCCAAGCAGAATAAGTGAGGCTTAGCCGTGTCCTCCGATACCTGCTGGAATTCCGAGGGGGCCTGGGTTGGAAGTAACCACAGCCTGGCCTGTGTTTGAAGAGGCTGAGCACCCAGAATAGCGCAGCCAGGTTGGTTGACAAGGCACAGTTTGAGCTCCGTGGCTCCCAGGAGAACCTAAGAAGGCCTTCTCTCTGGGTCCTCACAGCCCAGCCGCAGGAATGAGGGGCTGGGGTCCTTTAGCGAGCGCACTTTCTTCTTTATCTTGGGGTCCTATAGCAGGAGGTAGGAGGGGAACCAGGGCATGCTTGCACAAAACAATAGAAGACTGTCCCCTAAAATAACAAACCCCTGCCCCCAGGGCTGATGAGAAGTACCCAGCCACGCTGCCCAGAGCTCAGATTGGCATCACCCCATAAAATGAGAGAAACGGCCCCCATCCATTCAGCCCAGGAGAAAAGGCCATCTGTGCCGGTGAGGAGAGAGGAGAGGTTTGAAGAATGATGACATCAGCTTAAAGAATGTACATGCAGTGTCAGAGGGACTGTGGAAGGCACCAGACTCTGGCTAACCAGGATTCCTCCGGGCCACGAGTTCTGAGGGTTAACAGCGGATCACTGTAGACTTGCCCAGCTATCTTCACACCAGAAACTTTTCCCCAGGCCTCCGGAATTCAGTGGCTCTGGGAGAAGGTGGCTGTGTGGGCTTTGGAACCAGACAGACCTGGATTTTTATCTCAGCTCCACTACCTTCTAGCTGTGTGACCTTGGACATGTTACCTAACCTCTCTGGGTCCTAATTTCCTCATCTGTGAAGAGGAAGTAGAGATAAGAGGTGAGTTTGGTGTGAGGAGCTTTATATCAGGCACACAGTAAATACACAATCAAAAGGTATCATCGGGCTTCCCGGGTGGCGCAGTGGTTGAGAGTCCGCCTGCCGATGCAGGGGAC
>NC_041219.1:37332958-37350376 GCF_002837175.3 Physeter macrocephalus | reverse complement strand
CCCACATGTCGCGGAGCGGCCGGGCCCGTGAGCCATGGCCGCTGAGCCTGCGCGTCCGGAGCCAGTGCTCTGCAACGGGAGAGGCCACAGCAGTGAGAGGCCCGCGTACCGCAAAAAAAAAAGAAAAAAAAAAAAAGGTATCATCTGTTCCTTCTGCTTCTTACCTCATCAGGGAAGGTGAGTAAAAGAGGGGCTCTGAAAGCAGCCTCCAAATCCTAGTTTTACCTCTCAGCTGGCTGTGGACCTTGGGGGAAGCTGGGCTCCTCTGTGCCTCAGTTTCCTCAGGTGTAAAATGAGAGTTATAACAGTACTGACCTCAAAGAAACCAGATGAGACCATTTGTATAAAATGCTCACACAGTGCCTTATACAGAGTGAGCGCTTGATAAACAGAAGCTCTCGGTGTGACTTTTCCATCCTAACAACTCATTCCTGACCCCACCCAGCCCAACCTTCATTTACCCTCACACCCAATCAACACACTTCCAACGAGACTCAGCTTTCCCTGAGATATTCCTTTCCTACCTATGTCTGGTGACCACCATCCAGTCCCTCCCATAAAGTTAACTTTTTGGGGTCAGAGGAAGCACCAGGTAGACCACGCTGAAGTTTCAAGGAAGATTTTTCCATCTATGGTGGCTTCTCATTTTTCCTTGTTGGAGAGAGACGGGGCAAACGGGTCAGATCCTGAGCCTAAGATGAACTCAGAACCAAGCGATGCAAGGTTTTCATCAAGGTTCTGTGTTTTAGTTGTTTCCTTTTAAAGTTGTTTCCAAAAGCATCCCTCATCTGCAAAGAGTCTGGATGCCAGTTCGACTTTGCCCTCTGAAGTCCCTTTTAAATTCACCCTTGAAGGCACTGCTTAAAAAATGACACGTGGCTGAGAAGAGAATAAACTTCTCCTTTCCCACTTCCGCCACCGCCCTCCACCCCCAAATTTGGATTCAATTATAAACTGGCTGATGTTGTCCTTGGGTCCTTCCCAAGATTAACTGTAAAATCAACACTAAGGGCATTAAAAAAAAAAAAAAAAAAAGAGCCTGGCTGTTTATTCACAGAGGAAGAAAAGGGGGGATAATTTCTAATGCTGTTTTCTACTGTCTTCTTGTGACATCCTCGCCAGAAGCTTCAGGATAAATGTGCCAACAAACAGATCAAAACTCCAGTGTAATTCTGCAACATCAACTTTCTATTTTTCTTAAAAGCGTTTGCTATTTATTTGGATATATAACCTATTCAAATGGTGTCTCGGTGGGGCAAGAAGATACTGGGACCTCCTACAAAAGAAAGCTCATCCATAAACAAGTGAAAAAAATCAAATCCATTTGGAAATTTCAGGCACCGCTTGACAAGGAACATCTTTAAAAAGCATTTATGGGGCATCTCAGGAAATGTATGCAGTGGACAAGCTCATCTTGGCATGAATGTGGATTTACTGAACACGACACGGCTGCTCCAGGGAAGATGTGAGAATATGATCTCCCTCCCCCTGCAAATATTTTATAATTGCCCCAGGATATTGAAATGGAAGTTTCCAATGAAGTACAAAGCTACATTATACATAAGGTGGCTCAATACAAAGCAGGTACTGGACTACAGGCAGACTTTGCAAAGGAGGCACCAAGTGCTGAGTGGTCCAACTCTTAACCCAACCCACAATCCCACCCAGCCTTGCCCATGTCAACACAAAAGAGTGGAGTTTTAGGAGATGGGAAAGAGATTTTAGAGTGGTTTACCGGAGAGAGCTGTTGAAGGGCCAAAATCCCACCTGCAAACACACCCAAGTGAGAGGGCTGGGAGGTTTCCCCCTTCATCTTAAATTGAGGGAGGGCGGCTTTGAAATCACCAAAGAATTTAATATATGTGCCTCCCCACCATTTATGGGGCCACATCTACCCAATGTCTGAGGCTCAAATCTGCCACTTCCTAGCAGCTTTGACAACAAATAACGCTTGCTGAACTGGAGAGCAGCCCGCCCTCTCAGACTTCATCAGGGAAGAGATGGATGTGGCTTCCCAAGGACCAGATGGGGGTCCCACTCAAGGAGGGCCCTCTAGGCTCATCCCTTGCATGGCACCCATACCATGCATGGGCCACCTGCATGGTAACTATGGAATTCCCAATCCTGAGAAACGAGGTGGCAGCAACAAACTGGAACAGAGCCTCGTTATGGAAAATGAAGGTGAGAGATCCTTAGGGACAGAGAAGTCTCCCAACAACCCACAAAAGAGAGACCCTACTGGAAGCATCTGCTGGGTCTAGAGAGAGACAAGGCCAACTCAAGACCGTAATTCGTGCAAGAATCTTCTTGCATCTTTCCCACTCCTCCCGCCCCCCTCATTTAAAAGCTCAAGGCAGAGAGAGAGCAGAACCTGACCCAGCTGTTCCCCAGCTGCAGAAGCAGGCCAGCTGAGTGGGAGGGAGAGGGCTCAACTTGAAATGAAAAATCGAAAACTCACTTTTTTGAAATGAAATTCGCATGCCATACAACTCACCCATTTCAAGTGTCCTGTTCAATGGGTTTCAATATTCAAAGAGTTGGACATCCATCATCACGATTCATTTTAGGACATTTTCATTACCTCAAAAAGAAACCCCATACCTATCAGTGCTCTCCTTAGCTATCACCCCCCAGTCCCTGGCCCCCCCCAGCCTTAAGCAATCATTAAACTACTTTCTGCCTCTATGGATTTGCCGATTCTGGACATTTCACAAAAATGGAATCATACAGTATGTGGTTCTCGGTGACTGGCTTCTAAATGAAAGAACCATACATGCTGACCAGACATCCCAGCCCTGCAACTTTCTGGGCTCTTCGACAGCCCCTTCCTCCGAGGGAAGTGGTAAGGATTAAATGAGACGTGCCCAGTTAACCACTTTGTTTGAACCAATTCACTCAGCCTCCCCAGCTCTGCCCTGAACTGGCAGAGAAGCAAATCTCCAAGCATGCCTCGCAGTGGCAGTATCATGATTCAGATAACACCTGTAAACCTCTATGAGGGCGGTGTCTGTCTCCTTCACTCTCCTGTTCCCAAAGGCACCTGGCGTGAGCCGGGCATATATCAGAGACTCAATAAACATTCATTTGTTGGCTGATGACAGAGGGGAGCAGAGAGGATGCCGTGGAGCCCACGGGGGCGCGTGGCGGGTCTGTAGGCAGCGCAGTTCACGGGCTCCCCACACATGGACTTGGGACGGCCAGGAAGCAGTGCCAGGTGGCAGACAAACTCCGCTGCTTCCTGCTTACGTTTTATACATTTCTTCGTTTTTCAGTTTCTTTGTCACTGACACCTGCTGCTCTGTATCGTTCTGGAGGCAAAATGTAAGGCAGAAGATATCTGGGATGCGCTGTTCCTCCCCATCCTGGCTGCTCTGTTGGGACGTGCCTTGTCCTTGGACCAGGACCGCCATCCCACTCCATCCTGGTGACCTTTCTCTTTCCCTACGTTGACTCTTGTCATCTCCTCCCCTGTGGCCAGAGGCCATAAAACTATGAAGGTGAAAAAGACACAATCTTTTCAACTGATGTGCCCCAGGGAGACCCCAGGGGGCCCCAATGCAGGTAACATGGGATCCTTATACCAGAGCCTTCCGGAGATGGGGAAGCTGCTCTTTATAATGCAGGAGTGAGAGTGGATCCATCCCCAAAGTTACAGATGCTATTTCAAAGGAGGATCTTTAAATGGCAGAGAGAGTGGTTTTCCAGGGAGAGCCCAGCCTGTCTTCTGTGTGGTCCCAGAGGACAGCACGGGGTGGTGTGGGCTGGATGGGGGTACAGGGGAAGATGCAGCCTTGGGGGATAGAGCGCGTGACAAGCTTCGTCAGCCACTGTGCCCGCCTCCTCCTGTGGATCTTAGTTCCTCCTCTCAAGGATTCTGCCGGAGAGGCGATATCTCCTTGTTACAAAAGAAACATGGGCCAGGGAGCTGGACCGCCATCACACAGAGAGAGGTGCACAGCGGGTCCTGACGCTCCTGCTGGGCCAGCTGGCGAGTACGCCGTGCCTGCCCTCAGCTCGTTCCACGGCCTCCTGACCCCCGTGAGGTAGGTGTGACCTACCCCAGTTCCCAGGTGAGGGATCAGGCTCTGTGAGATGGAGGATTCTGACCCAGGTCGCTCAGCCAGTCAGTGGGAGTTCAAATGCGAGTCTGTCCCTGCAAAGCCTGTGGACTCTCCCAGCCTGACTACCCGTGGACGCTGGTCAGGGGCACACTGGGCTCTGCGGGGGCCCCTGCCTGAGTGCCCTTCTGAAAATGGCCCGGGAGTCTCCATAGTGGAGGGGGGCACCGTGCACAAAATGAAAAAAGTAAGGATGTTCCCGAGTGGATATAAGTGTGTGTGTGTGCATATTTATAACGGTGTCTGTTTATGTTGTTTCTGTGTCCGTGTATACATCAGTGGGTCTGTATCTGTGTGTCACTGTGTACACGTGTGTTTGTATCTATAGATATATATTTGTATTAGTGTGTGTTCATGTCTGTGTGTACCAGTGTGTGTGTGTGTATAGAGTGTGTATGTGTCTGGGTGCATGTGTGTATGTGTCAGTGTGTGCTTGTATGTGGCTGGGTGTGTATCTGCGTGACTGTGTATATGGGTGTGCAAGTGTGTAAATAACCCCATGCATGTCAGGAGAGGCTTAGGAGATTGGGTCCCCTCTACAGCAGAAAGTTATTCATTTTTTTTCAGTTAATAGGAGACAAAGGAATCTCTTCTTAAAGTTTGACTTTGGGGCCCCAGAATGTAAACTTTATGTAACTGCGTTTACAGTCTCTGAGGGAAGAATGTGCCTTTTGAAGGTCGAGCCTGAGAAAACTTAGAATTCACTGCAGAGTTTCAAACTTTTCTGACTGCTCCACCGTGAGAAATAAAGGATGTCATTGCATATATATGGGATATATGTACATGCATGGATACATTTTTCTTAAAACAATACTGACCCTTACCATGTGTAATGCACTCTGATATTTTAAATTCTTTTCTATTTCATTTTTTTAAACGCCAGCTAAACTGATGTCACAACCCACTAATGGGACATAGCCTGCAGTTTGAAAAACACTGGTCTACAGTGATTCCTCCCCCAGCTCTATATAAAGCAATTTCATCCATCCATTTACCAAACAAACATAGAGCGGTTACTATGTGCCAACTACTTGTCTAGGTTCTTGGGAAACAAGTTTCCTGCCCTCCGGGCACTTTCATTCTAAAGGAGAAAATAAACCACAAACCCCAAAACACTTAAGATGTCAGGTGGTGACAAAACCTCTGAAGGTAATTCAGTGGCTGCTCAGAGAGGACTTCCCGGAGGAGGTGACCTGAGTGATGAAAAGGAGCTGGCCATGGCAAGAGGCAGGAGAGAAGGGCTATCCTGTATTTTGTCTCCAGTCTCCACTGTCAAAGGTTAGAAACTGACCTTGACTCAGACTCCAGTCACGATTCTGTCTGTCGCTCCCCAGCCCTGCTCTCCCCTCGCCTTTTAGCTGCATGTTGACCCGAGTGCTCCATATTAGAATTTGGCAGCCCTACACTGGCTCATAGTCATTCTTTCCCTGGAACATTTCAAAATAACATTTGGATTCCATATATATGCGTTAGCATACGGTATTTGTTTTTCTCTTTCTGACTTACACACAGACATAGAGCATGGACTTGAGGACACGGGGAGGGGGGAGGGTAAGCTGTGACGAAGTGAGAGAGGTGGCAAGGACATATATATACACTACCAAACGTAAAATAGATAGCTGGTGGGAAGCAGCCGCATAGCACAGGGAGATCAGCTCGGTGCTTTGTGACCACCTAGAGGGGTGGGATGGGGAGGGTGGGAGGGAGACACAAGAGGGAGGGGATATGGGGATATATGTATATGTATAGCTGATTCACTTTGTTATACAGCAGAAACTAACACACCACTGTAAAGCAATTATACTCCAATAAAGGTGTTAAAATAAAATAACGTTTGGTCTGATTCTGTTATTAAGACAAACTCCCTGAGGACGCAGTCAGTCTTGTGGAGGGTGGTCTGATTGCTCAATAAGGCTCAGAAATGAGGGGGCAGAAGGCCAGGCAATGGGGCTCAGAGAACACGTGGAGGAAAGCTCACGTCAAAAGCAGCGAAGATGGTGGGCAAGCCTCCCCCTCGAGGCCGGCACTGCTTCTCCAGGGCTGTCTGCGTGGCCAGCTCCCTCTCTGCCTGGTCAGCTCCCTCTCTGCCTTAGATTCTCGCTTAAATGTCATCTATTCAGCAAGCCTGCCCTGCCCACACTATTTAAACCGCAGCCCTCCCTCCTGACTTACCTATTTGACTTGTTTATCTGGTTATCTGGCTCCTCATCTAGAATGTTAATTCTACAAGGGCCACTTTTATTCCCTAGCGAGTACACAACTGGTGCTCAAAATAAATAGCTGTCGCCTGGGTCAATGAATAGCACTCCCATTTACTGAGCACCTGCTATGCTCTGGGCTCTGTACCAACATGGTCTCTCGTGCTCCCAGAAATTGTGCCAGGTGTGTATTATCATTCCCATTTTAGAGATGATACGATGAAGGCTCAGAGAGACATAATAAATGCAGTGAGCAAGTGACGGATTTGGAGCTGAAACCTGGGTCTCCCCGACTTCAAACCCACCATGATGCTTTCACTCACAATATAAGAATGTTGCATACTAAGCAAAGTAAGTCCGAAAGAGAAAGACGAATACCATATGATATCACTTGTATGTGGACTCTAAACTACAACACAAATGAACATATCTACAGAACAAAAACAGACTCACAGACACAGAGGACAGACTTGTGGTTGCCAAGGGGGAGGTGAGAGGGGGAAGGGAAGGACTGCAAGTTTGGGACTAGCAGAGGCAAACTATTATCTATAGGATGGACAGATACCAAGGTCCTACTGTAGAGCAAAGGGAGCTATATTCAATATCCTGTGAGAAACCATAATGGCAAAGAATATGAACAAGAATACATATATGTATAACCGAGTCACTTTGCTCCACAGCAGAAGTTAACACAACATTGTAGACCAACAATACTTCAATAAAATTAAAAAAAAAAAAAAGAATGTTGCATAAACCAGATGACCCAAACCAAGGTCCTTCCAAAAGCAAGCTCCGTGGGCACAGAGCGCTGTTCTTTGCTTTGCCTAAAAAGGGCGTGTTGTCCAGCAGCCGCAGAGATGCTTCTCTGACAAACAGCTGGGTCAGCCCCTCCGAGGAGGAGGGCAGTTTCATGGTGTAGTTTCATTTATAAGCAGTCTCCATGCGTTTTGTTTTCCAGCACACTGGGGCACGTGGAACATAAACAGGCAGAAACTCTCATGCACTGAATACCCGCTACTGGGTGCTCTGCGGTTGAAGCTGGGCGTGCAGCTCTGCGTGCCTCTCGGGGTGGTCCTAGGGGACAAGGGGGCCCTGGGAGGGGACACAACCCCCTTCCATTTCCCTCTGTACCTCAGGAACAAACAGCCAAGGTCGAATTAACCAGGGGAGACCTCTGAAGGCTGGCGTTCTAGGACACCAACAGAGTGGTTTTGCTTGGGGACAGCAGCTGCTTCAAATTAGAAGCTACTCTAAACAGAGAGCAGATTCACAAGGTTTTTCCGTCCTGGAGAGAGACCAAGAGAGACTCGGGCCACAGCCTTCATCTTCAGACTCTTTGGCGCAAAAGCTTCCAGTGGAGGGGCCGAGAAAGGAAAAGCCAGAAGCGGTGACAGCCGAGGCAGAGGGTCCCAACGCTCCCCTTCCCCGACCAGCAGCAATTCCCAGAATGCTTGGGCAGAAACTGAGTGGCCAAGGTGAGGGCAGTCAAGCCCAGCACAAAGGGATCATCTCTGCAGGGGAAGCTGCCTCCACCTGGTGACCTGCTCCCTTTCCCCACGGTCCCAGCCACCCCATAAGCTTGGTCAGGGGTTCAATTCCTGCCAGGAGACCTTATCCCTGGCTTTCCTGATGTCTGAGCTTGGAGCCAGGAAGTAAGGGTTAGGCCCTGGGGACGGGACCCAAGCAGGGGTGGTTCCCCAGGCTGGTGGAGCAGTGAGGGCAGGCAGGAGATTTTGCCTCAGAGGACACAGAAATGATGGGCTCCCAACTGTTTCTCAAACTGTTCAGTTCTCATGGCCTGTACCAGGCGGGGTGTACACTGCCTCACCTCTACATTTTTAGTTCAACAAACCTTTGCGTTCCCACCTGGTGCCAGGCACTGGGCCAGGCCCTGGACATGCAGCCCACTGACCAACCTGAGTGTCTGCTATGAATTGGGCCCCGAAGATCCACGATAAGAATGCAGCAGTAACTAAAAGCTAATGAGCCAGGCACTGTCCTAAATGCTTTTCACATGTTAACTCATTAATCCTCAAAGCATCACAAGTGATTCCTCAGAAGCTAACCACAAGTGTATCTGGGGAAGCAAGACAAAGGCCAGCTGGGCGTGTGCCTGGCGTGTCTGAGAATGGGGTGGCGAGCCTGGAATGAATGGGGTGGTGAGCGCCAGGCCTCCCAGGCCTCGGGGAGGACCTGGGCCTTCACAGTGAGGTGGACGGGTGAGTGCAGGAGTGACGTGATCTGACTTACGTTCTAGAACAGCTCTGGCTAAAGCATTAGAATGTTCTTTGGCGGGGAAAAGGTTGGAAGCAAGGATAGTCCAGGCGAGACTGTAGGAAAGAGACAGCAGTGGAGGGTGGGGAAAAGCCACTGCCTTCCGGGTCTGTTTTGAAGGCAGAGCTGAGAGCAACTGTGTCTTGGCTGAACATGTGGCATGAAAAAAGAGGGTGTCCACATGGGCTCTGAGGAGTCTGCCCGGAGCAGCTGGAAGGAGGGGGCTACCAGGCGCTGAGGTGGGAGATGTGAGCTGAGCGGCTTTCGGCAGCTCCTGGCTTGTTAAATGTGCAATGTCCAGTGAAGACATCCAAGAAGCAGATGGGGAGACAAGACTGGAGCTCAGGGGGCCCATGTGTCAGCCAAATAATGCTCTGAACAGGAAATACCGATGCTTCATTCAACAAATACCCTATTGTGCACCTACTATGGGCTGGCACTGTTGCAGTGAAGGCAGCAGTGAATAAAAAGACAGCCCCAGCCCTGCGAGTTTCCAAGAACCGGCAGGCACGGGAGGGCATGTTGACAAGGGAAGATGCCGAGAGAGCCTGAGCGGCCAGGAGATCAGCCCTGATCACCGGCCTGCTGAGCCCCCCAGGCGCCCCGGGGCCCAGGCCCCTCCCTGGGGGCAGCGCCCAGCCGCTGCTAGCGCACGAGGAGGAGGTGGACGCCAGGCTCGCATTCCATCTGAACGGTGTCCAATCTGCTGGAATCCATTATCGACTCTCACTGACCCGCCGTCTGCCCTTGGAAAGATATCTAAACTGCACTGTCTGAGCCAACACCAGCGAGGACGAATAGCAGGGGACCAGTTAATGTTTCCAACATGTTTTAAGACACTGCTGGGGGCAGGGACGATTCGGAGGAGCAGGGCAGAGAGACGACCTGCTGCAGTGGGCTGGAGGCCGTTCGACCTCCTGGCACGAAGGGCTGTCTGAGCCCTTCCTGAAGCTTCCTGATAGACCCTGAGGAATCACCTGGGCTCAGTTCTCCAACACCCATCCCGTAGGTCTGCAGCTTCGTGTCTGTGTTCAGTGCTCAGGTTCAGGGCCGCCTGGGTTTCTGACCTCGCTAGCTGTGTGACTTTGGGCAAAGGACTCAACCTCTCTGGGCCTCAGTTTCCACATCTATAAGTCAGGACTGCAGTGAACTCTCACAGAAATGCTGAGAGGATTCAGTGAAATAGTACAGAGCACGATCTAGAACAATGTCTGTCACAGAGTGAAGCACTCCCCAACTGTTAGCAATTATTATTTACCGAGCGCCTAGAAGGTGCTGGCATTAGGGTGTCTTTGAAGTGGGCCACAGACAACTTGTAAATGGCAGGCTAAGGAGACGCTATCGTGACTTACCCAAGGTGGAGAAACTCTCCAAGGATCTCTGAAAATGGAAGAGAGAATTTCTCAGCCTGCTTGTCGAACGAATAAAAGGTGGACGTTTTAGAATCCACAGTGAGCTTGGCACCCACGTGACCACGTGCTTGGTGCAGCACGTGAACCTGTGAGTCTGCCCGCCCCAGCCCAGCCTGGCTACCAGGAGCGAGTGTCTGCTGAGTCCACCCTGACCCCACCCCAGGAGACGTCGTCCTGGAGAAACACTGGAGCCCAGGGCTGGGGGAGGGAACCATAGGACAGTCTGTGGCCAGGGTCCCATGGCTGCGCCCCTGCCGTGTCCCAGCACCGCAGTGGGCGTCAGGCTCCACCTTCCCCGCCCACTCTCACCAGAACTGAACATGCAGACGGGGCTTGGGGCGGCCCAGGTCCCGGCTTCCTGTCTAATTTCCTGCTGCATCCCTGACTTTCCATCCTGAAGTCTCACCTGGAGGGACCTCGGCGGTCTCTCAAAATGCTGACCATTCCTGAATGCTGCACCTTGAGCCTCTGCTAGACTCCTGCATGACAGGGAGCTCCATTCACCCAGGTAGCTCGGCCCACCGCCCCAGCTTTAATCATCAGCAGACCCCTCTTATACTACAAGGACAGCCCACCCACGGTGTGCCCGAGGGCCAGGCTTCACAGAAAATGGCAGCCCTCTGGTTTCAACCTCAGTGATTTGGTGTTGCCTGGTTTTCAAGAATGTTGGGGAGGAAAACGTCTTATTATAGGAAAAGAAGATTTTCAGACACCTCAGAAGAAATGATCCCGTCACTTGAATGGAGAGAATCGGAGGTGGTAGAAGAAGCAGAGGACTTGTGGGCAGATGGACTCGAGTTTGGATTCACTTGGTAGTAGGGTCAACCTTGGACTCAGCCTTTGAGACTCAGCTTCTCCATGTGTCAAATGGAGTAGTTATAAAGATGAAATGAGACCACACGTGTAACGAACGTGTAACGGGACTAGACTATGGAAGGCATTTAGCATTATTACTACTATTGTTGTTGCTGTTCTTGTTACATTTTGCCTGGCCAGCCCCTCTGACTCTTCCTTTTTGAATCTTACGGCTGCTTACACCCTTAATCTTTTTGCTATGCCATTTTCCCTTAAAAGCTGCTATAATGGGGGGAAAACCTTCTCTCTCTGGAATATGGGGCGATATCCCAATAATGTTTGGCCCAGCGTGGGTATGGAATAAAGGTTTTGAAAACGAAATCAATAGCATAATCATATATATATATGAATTATGATATATAATTAATTATATATAATAATATATTACCAGGTGCCAGGTACCGTGCTAACTGCTTTGCATACATTATTTTCATGTAACCCTCTCCATCTTACATGAGTTAATTATTAGCATTTTCCCCATTTTACAGATGAGGAAAATTAGGTACTGGGTTAACTTGCCCAAAGTTACATAACCAGTAAGATGCGGGGAGAGGGGTTTGAACCTAGATGATCTGACTTTGTTAATTGTCCTTTTGACCGCCACATGGCCTCATGAATATATAATTTTCAGTGCAAATGTAGGAGCGGGAAAACAACCTCACTGATGTTTAATCTGATATTGCTAGAGTTGAGTCATCAATTATGTGTGATGGGATAAAAATGAATAATAAATTCCAGAAGTTATGTGGGGACAGCTGTAAGAAAGACGGGCATTGCAGCAAGACTATTCCTGGTTCTAAGCGAGACCAGGAGGCAATCTGGGAAGGGCTGCAACAGAAGATGAAATTATAGAGGGTTCCCAGTGAGGCTTCTCACCTCACCGCTCAGTAAGCTGGGGACACCATTATTTCCTGCCCCCAGTGAGCAATGTTTTGCAGTCCCTGGAAGTAGAGAACTAATATCCTTTTTCCAAATCACTGAAGAGATCTAACTGGAAGCAGATAACAGGGTTCCAGTTACTCTGCTTATTTTACACGTGAGAAAACTTGAGGCCCAGGGAAGTAAAACAGCTTGTCTGAGGTCCCACAGTAGATAAGAGCAAGCCATGTGTTAGTGATCAACCTCATTCATTCATTCATCCAACAGACACTTAATGAACTCCGATTATCTGAAATTTACCGGGAGGCAAGCACACTGTTCTCCGTGACTCAATAATCCAGACCTGCGCCGTCCCACAGAGATGTAATCCAAGCCACACTTGTACTTTACAGTGTTCTAGCAGCCACATCAAAAGAGTAAAAAGGAACAGGTGAAATCAACAATTTGTTTAACTCAGTAGATCCAAAATATAATTGTTGTAATATGTCATTAATATTTGACAAATATTAACAGGGGATTTTCCTTTTTGAGGGTACCAAGTCTTTGAAATTCAGTGTGTATTTTACACTTACAGCACATCTCACTTTGGACTGACTACAGTGAGCTTCTAAAATACAGCCTGGTCATTTATGGTGCCTAATAGGGATTGACCAGATAGCAAGTGAGGACTCTTCTCTAATTCATATGGACTAGGACAAGCTTGATCTGAATTAGCAAAATCTGAATTAAAGACAACATTTGATAACATTCAGTAGAATTACTTTGAAAAATAGAGTAAACGCAAAAGAGTGCTTGCTTTAGATAAGATTTCCTGATTAAAAACAGTCATTGGCACACACTACGTTAAACTCTTTAAAAACGAATTAATTTTCTTAAGATTAAACAAACTTTCAGTCAAGTCTCCGGCACTAATTTGCTCAACAGAAAACTTCCTTAACAAATAATGGACAGTTGGGTGGCAGCGGTACCTGTGCTGAACCGGTAAGTGCAGCAACGAAGGAGTTGGGAGACATTCATTAAAAGCTTTAATCAAGCACCTTCTGTATGCCAGAGATGGCCCTCAGCCCTGAGGCTACAGAGGTGAATGAGGATGGGTCATGCTCTGGAAGAGTTTGAACAGTAGCTGGCAAGATGGGGAATGATGTGCAAAGCTCTATGGGAACATAGGAGGGAAAAGATCAGTTCTGCCTCAGAGCACTGGGAAAGCTCCTCAGACAGGAATTGAGCTGAGCCTCAAGCGACCACAAAGTGTTTAACAGGTGGAGACCGGGAACCTTGGCAGAGGGGGTGAGAACACTGTCAGGAGTGTTTGCAGAACTGTGGGCAAGGAGATTAGATGCCTGGGGTGGGGTGCAGAAGGTGCAAAGGATGCTGGGGAAAGGGGCTTGAGCTGGGATGGAGAAATGCCTTGAAGGCCAGGCTAAGGCATTTGGATTCGGTCCAGCAGGTAACAGGAGCCATAACTGCAGTTACAGGGTTGCACATAGCAGGCCTTCGGTCAACGATGGATGAATAGATGGGTTGACACATGATTGTAGGAAATGCACGGAAGTCTTAAAAGGGGGTGGGGTGGGTATCGAAGCCGGGAAGCCAGTGAGGTCGAGGGGCAGCTGTCCAGCTGACAGGCGGGTAATGAGACTTGGACCAAGTGCTGACAGCAGAAGGGAGATGAAGCACAGATGTTTTCAAACGACCCAGAGGAAGAAGAAAATCCAGAGTTGGTGAAATTGCTGTAGGGAGTCACCCTTCACTTGGCTAAAGCCAATATGCGATGCTGTCGTGCTGGAGGCTGAAAAGTCCCGGGAAAAAGAGAAGAGGCTCACGAAGTGAGAATGCCTAAGAGCCCCGTGGAAGGGAGATGCTGAATCCTGGGATTTACAAAGCATTCCTTTTCGTGGGCAGGCTGATGACACTTCTGTGCCAGCTCCTCATTCTTTTTTCCTTATTTTACAATTTTTTCAACAGAGAGGTCATTCGTTTGGTAAGCAATGCAAACCATCTGCCAAATCAAGTGGCTGGGAGGATACAGGGAAACCGGAGCCCTCACCCACTGCTGGTGGGTGTCTTGACACACAGACTGTAGGGAAACTCTTGCACTTGTGCATGTGGAGGTGGACATGCACCAGAATGTTCAAATCAGTGCTGTTTCTAATGATGCAAGATTGGAAGCAACCCATGTTTCCATCCGTAGAGAGATGGATAAATAAAATGTGGCATGGTCATATGAAGGATAACGATACAGCAATTAAACTAAGAGATCCTCAAAACACAAGGTTGAGTGGAACAGGCAAACTGAAGAATAATATATTCAGGATGACAGCACCTATATGAACTGTGGACACACACACAGCTATGCTGTATATTGTATACGGCTACACACAGTAGAAGTTAAAGTGTGAAAACACAGACTGGGATTTACATAGTATATTCATAATATGAGGTTGAGAGGAGGGAGATGAAGATGAGGTTCAAAAGAGATTTCTATCTTGATGAAGCACAGGAAGGGTAGAATCGCGTGCAAGGAAGCATTCTTATCACTAGTTCCGAAACAAGACTGAAGTAGCTGCCTGGGGCTCCCTTTTCTGCCAGCAACGGTGCCTTAGTCTCTTCTATGTCTCCAGGGCTTTGCAGAGTAGGTGCTCAGGAAATGCTTGCTCAAGAAGTGGAACTACATGGCCACACACGTGCACATACACATACGTGTGTTTGAGAACTACGTTTCTGTTTTCATGAGTTTTATCTCTCTTAATGGGGCAATGTCACCTAATGATTAAGGATGTTGATTCTGGAACAACACTGCCTAGGTTCTTGGAGCAGACATGGCACCTCTCTTTGCTCAGTACCTTCACCTCATAGGATCTTGAAGAGTTGAGCCCTTAGCACAGCAAGATAAGGCCCTTAGCACAGCAGCTGGCATATAAGAAGCACTCACTAACCGTTAGCAATTTTCACTAGTCCTCACGGCAAACCAGGTGGACAGGCAGTACCATGTCCCTTTTACAGATGGGCAAAACTGAGGTTCAAAGCAGTCCCGTTACCTGCTCAAGGTTACACAATTTACTGGTAAGTGACAACGCCAGGATCTGAGGGCAGCTCATCTGTCTCCAAAGAACTCCCCACACCCTTCACTGTTGCAATTTCCCAAGAGCTGATTCAAGGACCAACAATTTCCAGAATCTTCTCTGGCTGCTTTGTCTCCCGACCAACAAAGGGTCTGGTGGGAACTCTCTCAGCCAAGTGGAAGTTCCCGACTTCTGCGGCGCGGGGGCCTGGAATCTGACTCAGGCCCGGGGAACTCTAATTCCCACATCAAAGCTGAGACCTCAAAAATCCTTCTAAGTGCACACAGAGGGCAGAGAGTTCTGAGGCAAAAGGAAGACACCAATGGGCTTTAATCACTCCCCACTCACCCCAGGACTGATGCCAGAGATGAAGGCTTCGGTGACATCTCAGTCTTTTTATCCCAGGAGTTCAAAGAACCTCACACCCATTCTGCCACATCAGGCTTCATTTTATTGAAGTAAACATGATCCCAGGTAGAACCCCGGCTGGCGACTCTAGTGAAGGCACATCCTACATCACCTTCACTCCCTCCACCACGGCGGCATCAGGACAGGGGCTGTGCTCCTGACCACGGGTCCAGATTTTGCTCGGAAATGACCACCAAAAACAGACTCACAGAGTACTTGTGAATAGTGTCCTGGCTACCAGGTATAGTTCTGATCTCTCAGAGCCTGGGGCAGTGCCTGGCACAGAATAAGTGCGTGATGAGAGTTGAATAAGAGGAAAGGGGGTCTAACCAGTGGATTCTCACTGGGTCTTCACAGCAGCCTTGGGAAGTAGGGGGTTATCACCTGTATTTTACAGGTTTAGGAAACTGAGATTCGGGGAGGGTTAGAGGCCTTGTCAGAGCCTCACGGCTGCTGCGTGGGTGCAGAGGTGAGCTTGAACACCGGGCTGACGGGTCTTTAGATTTTGAGCTGTGTCATGTCCTTGATACTACACCACCGTCTATAAAATACACGGCAAAGCTTTCTGACAAACGGATATGCCAGTTAAACCTGGGAAATATGGTAAATGTGGCATAACCACCCAGGGCCAAATCCAAACAGCTGCCCCTTTTCTTTGGTCCTAGGGCTAAGAATGATTTTCCTATTTTAAATGATTACACTTACACGGTTATGTAAGTTCCCACACAATATCCTCAGTTTTGCCTCTTGGCCCACAGAGCCTGCAATGTTTACTATCTGGACCTTTAAGAAAATGTCTCCAGACCCCTGATATAAACCACATCTTATTTTATTTGAGGTCCCAGAGCCTAGGGGTGTGCCTGAGGCCAGAGCCAGAGACGTCCTCTCTAGACCCAGGCCTTGCTATCCCTCCAAGGTCAGCTCTCACCACAACACACTAGGCTCTGCCTGGCGAACTCCTCATCCGTCAGTATCAGCGGAGTTGCCCCTTCCTCCAGGAATCCCTCTTTGATTCCCAGAGACCAAATAAGCGGCCTTACTCTGTGCCACCATTTTTTCCCCAGCCCTCTGTAACCTACACATGCTGGCACGTGGCATACTGCATTAGCGCTGCCACTTTCTCATCTCCCACGCCCTGAGCCCCAGACTCTACGAGGGCAGGCGCCATTCTGTCAGGGGCAAGAAACAGTGCCATTTAGGTGATCACACATCCCGGTTTGCCTGGGATGGCCCCAGCTCAGGCCTCTTGACATGTATAAGTATTAATGATGCCCCTTTCATTCTCACAAGCATCCCAGTTTGGAGGATAAATCACATTGCCATCCTCTGTACTGAATAGCAGCTTAAGTGTGCAGCTTTGGGGTCAAGTCAGAGTTCTTCCACTTTCTAGCGGTGTGACAATGGATAAATGACTTAACTTCTCTGTGTCTCAATTTCCTCCTCTGTAAAATGGGTAATAATAATAGTGTTTACATCATAGGTTTGTTGTGAGGATTCAATGAGCGAATACACATAAAACACTTAGAACAGTCCCTGACAAACGGCACGAGCTGTTTTGTCATTGGTCTCACTGAATCCTCGAGGAGTAACACGCGTCTTGTCCTGGTGCTGGATGAACAACGCCTGACCTCAGAGGTGGGGCAAAGCCAACCCCAAGGTCCAGCTTCACAGAGCTGGTCAGGGAGCATTCAGGCCAACAGCCTCATCCTCCGGCTTCCCGCTCCGAGGACCAAGGGGGGTGTAACTCCATGTCATTCCTGGTCCCCTCTTTACCTTTCTAGATGTAGGCACTGCCTTCAGTTTAAGTCTTCCCAGACTATTTTCTGCACATTTCTAGGCCTCTGTCATAAGTGTGCCCACAGAAAATATACTGCAATTGTCTTATGGTATATGGTATTGGACAGAGCGAATTTTTTAGCTACTTGCTTTTTTTCTTCAACAGTAGGATATGACTTTTATTACATTAGATCTACCTTGTTCTTCCTAATTGTTGCATCGTAGTTCATAGTTTGCATAGAACACAGTTTATTTAGCTATCTGAACAATCCCCTATTATAAACGGTGCCTAGGACCATAATGAATATCTTGGTGAGGCCTCTTTATGCTTGGGGAAATTTTCCATTTTTTTTTTTTTTTTTTTTTTTTTTTGGTATGCGGGCCTCCCCCTGTTGTGGCCTCTCCCGTTGCGAAGCACAGGCTCCGGACGCGCAGG
>NC_041219.1:37313564-37332893 GCF_002837175.3 Physeter macrocephalus | reverse complement strand
ATTTTTTTTTTTTTTTTTTTTTTTTTGTGGTATGCGGGCCTCCCCCTGTTGTGGCCTCTCCCGTTGCGAAGCACAGGCTCCGGACGCGCAGGCCCAGTGGCCATGGCCCACGGGCCCAGCCGCCCCGCGGCACGTGGGATCCTCCCAGACCGGGGCGCGAACCCGGCTCCCCTGCATCGGCAGGCGGACGCGCAACCACTGCGCCACCAGGGAAGCCCTCCTCTCTCTTTTAAAGCACGCTGTTTCTCACTGTTTGCTCCATCACTGGCCAGAAGAAGGCTTTGGATGTTGGTTTGAATACTTCCCTTTTTCACAAGTTAAAAGTCAACTGTTATTCCCACCCAAGAGGAAACAATAGTGAAGATAACATTAAAAAAAAAATAAAGTAACAATAGTTTTAGTTAATTGAAAAGAAAACTACAAATAAAGTGATTCAACCCTCAGAATGCACAAAAGATGTGACTAGAAAGAAATGTCTCGATTTTCGAGGCCCCCCCACACGTAATCTCTGGAATGCCAACTCCCCTTGAATAGAAAGCTATTAACCGATTCTCACCTTATTTATAAGCACCGTGTTATTTTAACGAAAACCAAATCTTGCTCGCTCTTTCTTTCCAGTCCTTTCTCTGCTCAATTGATTTCCTGTGGCTACATGGGCATCATTTGTATTTAAATCTTCACCTGAGTCCCCCAAGAGTTTGAGCCCACCTGAATGGGGAGATAATCACTCTTAGCCAAATTAAAAATGCTCTCGAGAACTTCCGGCAGACTCATCCAGCTTCCCACACGGAATCTACCCAGTTGTGACCTAAATTGTGATTTCTGCACAGTGGTATTAAATCAAAAATATACGGTAGGATTTTGTGAAAGTGGTATGCATGGGGGTGGGTGGGGATGGTAAAGAGAGGTGGAGAGAGAGACCTCCTCAGGAGAGAGGGCTGGGAAAGCCCGTGCAGGGGCAGAGCTGGGGGCAGGGACACAACTGGACACAGATGGGGCCTCTGCTGGCCTGTGTCTTCCTGATGATGGTCTTCCTGGGGCTTTGCCTCTCCCGGGGTGGCCCAAACCTCTCCACCATGTTAAAGGCCAGGTGTCTCCCCAGCCCACTCCAGCCTTGGGATGTCTCGGGCACTGATGTTAGACAGCACTTATCACAGTGCCAAGCACAGAGAAACATATCAAATAAATATAGTTACTGTTATTCATCATGTAATCAGAGCGAGTGCTCCAGAAAAGGTTGTTAAATAAATCATGAACGGACTAGGCTCACTTAGCTTCCTGGGGGTGAGGCTTGCCCCAGTCTTAACCAGGACACAGCACACAGACGAGGCTCTCACGGGGCTGCTCGACATGGGCTAGGACAGTCACCGGCCCCGCCTTCAGAAGCAGACGAAGCTTCCGCTGTGACGCTAGCTGAAGGAAGCATGTTTGCTGTAGGGGGCAGCAACTGATGTACGGCCCTGAGTTTGCAGGTTGGGGAGGGAGGAAGTTTGGTTGGGGCCAAATCAAGGACCAGGACGAGAGCGCCAGCAATTTCTCTGAACTCGCTTTTCTAACAGCAAACGGTTGCATCCACAGTTAAAGTCCAGCAGAATGAGTCACCTGAATGCTTGCATCTCATTTGCAAAATGGAAGGATGGGAGCCACGGGTCTCCAAGGTTCCCTTCTGCTGTGACAGCCTTTAAGCCACACAGGGTCCCCAGTTTACAGACACGGAGATAACCACACACCTTTGTGTTTTCCGAGAATTATAAGGCCCGTCAGATGCCATGCTGGGAAGTGACACACAGAAAACATGACCACACTGTTGTCAAACTCAAGTGTGAACTCCTACCCCTCTACATACTGGCTGCGAGCAGGAAATACAGAACGACAACCCCACCTCCTACCCACCAGCAATAAACAGGAGGAAATGTGGTTGCGGTGTGATGACAGTGGCTCGCGGACCAGAAGACTGCTCTAAAGCTGCGAAGAAAATTTTTCTTGGGTGCCGTCTGGAATACGACAGTTTGGGCAGAAAAGTCCATTTCCTTGAAAGGAATTTTGAGCTCAACTGACCTTGGTATCCATCCTCCCATCCCCCCTCACAGCATCTGTCCACTTCCAGAAGTTGTCTAAAGACCACCCTGGGATCAAAGCTTTGCCCCTGCTTTCTAGCTGTGACTGTGGGTGAGTTCTGAAGCTCTTTGGCCTCAGCTTCTTCATCTGTAAAATGGGGATCTCACAGCACCTACTTAATGGGATGGTTGGAGGTAAAATGAGATCATCCAAGTAAAGCATTTGGCATAGTGTGGTACACAGTAAGTGCCCAATAAATGCAAGCCATTATTATGAGTCGTGATTACTGCTGTGCTATCTAGGATTTATATACATTTACTTAGTACCTCTAATGTGCAAGGTGCTTTTTAGAATTCAGTCAGCAACCATTGGCTTGAACACCCAAGTGAGAAGATGACAAGTCATAAAACACTTGGTGTGAAAATGATGGCCCCAGAAATGCTGGTGACTGGCCCGGGCCCTGCTGGCTTCCCAATGCAACTCCTGAACCCTAGGCTCTATCACAACCCCTCTTGGTAAGTGGCAACATCCAGAGAGGTTGCTTCATCAGCTGTAGGTTTGTGGCATCCATATATGAGAAGGACCATGTGCCTTGTAAGTTGGGACCTACACACAAACAAGTCTCAATCCAACCCTACAGACAGACAGAGGGAAACCAATTCACAATAGAAAGACTTAAAATGTAGTAGTCTCCACAACTGCAAGCCTTGTCCAGAACCTAAAATTCTAAATCAAGAGCCCACAGAGTCAGACAAAGACAAATATCATACGATATCACTTATATGTGGAATCTAAAAAAACAGTACAAATGAAATTATTTACAAAATAGAAACAGAGACACAGATGTAGAAAACAAACTTATGGTTACCAAGGGGGAAAGGGGGGAGGGATGAATTGGGAGACTGGGATTGACATATACCCACTACTATATATAAAATAGATAACTAATAAGAACCTACTGTATAGCACAGGGAACTCTATAATGACCCATATGGGAAAAGAATCTAAAAAAGAGTGCATATATGTATATGTATTACTGATTCACTGTGCTGTACAGCAGAAATTAACACAACAGTGTAAATCAACTACACTCCAATAAAAATTAAAAAAAAAAAAAAAAAAAAAGAGCCCATAGAGAGTGACATATAGGAACTGAATTTGTGTGGGCCTAGTATGTACCCGAATCAAGTTTCCTATATGTTATGACAACAATCATCCATCAGCTACCTGGTCTTTAGGGTCTTCTGCACTTGGGTGAGCTAGGAAATGCGGAGGACTGTCTCTTAGAGAATGGCTGTCCCACAGTCTGGCAGCTGGGGAACGGCCAGCCAAGCCCTGGAGCATGGTGAGACAGGTTGAGCCGCTGTTCATTTGACTTTTAGGAAAAGTCAGGTCAACCCTATGGAATTGCTGTGTAGAAATGTTCTGAATGAATTTCTGCAGCCATCAGAAAACACCAGAGCACAAGTCTGAGAAATCCCCAGATAACACAAGAGTAAGTGCGCAAGTCAATTCAGGTTATCAGGGAAAGAATACACACACGGAGAGCAGCGGACCAGCACCAGGAACTGTTATTTTGATCTGACTTGCTCTAAAGGGAAGTCTGGGCCTGATCTCTCGCCCAAAATCCTGCATCAGCACAACCGCAACAATGGTGCTACCTAATAGCATTTCCTAAGCGCTATTATATGCCAAGCACCCCACATACAGTTTCACATTTAATCTTCACAGTAGTCCTCCAAACAGGTGTTCACCTACAGGATGAAACGGAGCTCAGCTAGGCTGAGAGACTTGTCTGAGGTCACACAGCAAATTAGTGTTTGAATCCCTGGTCGCTGACTCAACATATTATGCCTTAATGATTAATGTTTAAAAATGGAAAAGGGGCGTTCAGATTTTATCACTGAATGATAAATCACAGCTTAATTTTTCTCAATACAAAGCACTCTAAGTGACTTGAGACAAGCATACATATTAAGAGTCATAAGTTTTTTTATACCAAACAACCTAATTTGCTTATATATAAATATCAAAGGATAGAAAAGAAGAATTTCAAGCCAAACTGAATAACAAGCAGGCAGATCACACCTCAGCTCTTTCAGAGACCATACATTAGGATTTTTTTTAGGCCTTACACCTGATGCTTCTAGAACAAGACAGATGAGGTTTTGCAGATTTATTTCAGCATAAATTAAAGCTAAGCATCTGCATGGATAAGATAGCTAAATAGCCATAAAAGCTTGGCAACCTCCAACATAAGAAAAGTAGCTTGGGAGCTGAGAGGAGGAAAGAAAAATCCACGCAGAGTTCGCTGGAGGGGTTCCAAAGTGATCACAGAGTTTACTAAGATTCTGACTTACTCTTGCATTTTAATCATAACATATTTGCAACGTGGGGGATGACAGGCAGTCTTTGGAGGGGAAGAGGTGACCCGGCTAATAATTCCTTACAGCTGTGGAGCACCAGGACTGAACAAAGGTGTCTGGCTTTTATTTTGAGCTTTCTGATGGCCCTTGGAGCTAGGGAGGGCCAGGGTTTACTGTTCTCTTTTTACAGAGGACAGAATTGGGCCTGGGGAGGGAATAGGCTGTTAGCTTTGCCGTTCAAGACCAACGCTCTTTATAATGTGCCATGTTGATGCCCAGCTACCCACCCACCCATTCATCCATCCATCCATTCATCCACCCATCCACCCACTCATCCATCCACCCACTCATCCACCCATCCACCCACCCACTCACCGGTCTATTTGTATTTCCTACCAATTCCTATTTATCCTATAATCCTTCAAGAAAGGAAGGAAACGAAGGGCTCTTTTGGAAGGGAGGCACACCCATGGGTCTGGACACAGTTTTGCAGAAAGAGACCTTTCTTGCCAATAATGCCATCAGCTTGGGGATCTGCAGCCCTGCCCTCCTCTGGCTTCTGCCGCGTCTCCTGGCTTCTCCCTCGTTTCCACTGCTGACTGGTCTTCTGCCAGCAGTGTCCACTTACAGTCAAGTGCCAATCGTTGTGGGAATGTTCTCTCTCCTCTCTGGCCTTCTGCTAATCCACCAGATCGGTAGGACTCCAGGCCTCTCCAGGCTGCCTCTCCAGCTTGGGCTCCATGGCTAAGAAACACCAGCGTGATGGAACTGAATCCAGGGGTGAATATCCTCTAGGAATGCATTTTCCCATAGATGTCATCGCATGCACTCACACATTCATTCATTCACTCACTTCTTCCTTCATTCATCCAACAAATGGCTACTCAGCTTCTACTAACTGTCCACCAATGTGCCAAGGGATACAGCAATGAAAAAGATTCAAATGTCAAATAAAACCATTCAAATAATAATTTTAAAAAAATGTTCCAGGCTTCCCTGGTGGCGCAGTGGTTGAGAGTCCGCCTGCCGATGCAGGGGACGCGGGTTCGTGCCCCGGTCCGGGAGGATCCCACGTGCCGCGGAGCGGCTGGACCCGTGAGCCATGGCCGCTGAGCCTGCGCGTCCGGAGCCTGTGCTCCGCAACGGGAGAGGCCACGACAGTGAGAGGCCCGCGTACCCCAAAACAAACAAACAAAAAAAGAACAAGGTTACGCATAACGTTCAACCCATTTCTGATTCTCAGCATGATGACTACACTGATGATTTTTTATAAATATCAAGCATTTCTCTCTCTCTCTCTTTTCTTGGGAAGTGGGGGTACGGAATGCGTCCTCCGCTTTGCTGAAGACCCAGTTTGGATCTGCCTGTCTGCCGAGTCATCCCTCGCCGGGCAGGGCTCCGCTTCGAGCCAGGAGGCGCCAAGGCCTGCTCTTGACGATGCTCTGCTGCCCCCCCATCCACCCCATCCCTGGTTCTGCTCAGGACCCTCCTCTCTCTCTCTTCCACTCCCTTCATTCCTGCCAAAGGTCAGCTGCCCTTACGAGGTACACAGCACATCCTTCCAGCGGATTCACACCTGTCCATGAAGGCAGCGAGCTTATCCCCGTTAGACCAATTTGGAGATGGAGGCATGGGGCGTGCCAGGCACTGGCCTGGTGGCATTGGCGCAGGGTTGGTACTCAGGGACTGACCGCTGTGGCCCCAGCAGCCAGCTGGTTAGGGCCAGGAGCAGCATTCAAATCCAGAACCCGATTCTCTGCACTTTTGCTACATTACGCTGCTGCCACTGGGATCACGCATCTAGGCCACGGGTCAGCTTTCGTTCTCTAACGAGGTGGCTTCACGTGAAAAATCAGAGAGCATAATGGTTAAACTTTTAGACCATAGAGAGGCCACCATTATTAACTCTAGTCTGTCTCTGTCTCTCCCTTTCTCAAAGTCACTGTGGTGAAAAACAAGATCATAAACTCCAGAGAGATGGCAACCTTTGGTACCAAGATCTGGGCCAAGACATCACTGGGGTTTCCAACACTGGGGTAAGCAGGAGTCTACTGGAATCACTGACCCACTTGTGTCTGGTGGTCAGCGAGGGTTTCTTGTCACCAAGGAGAGAACTAAAACATACAACGAACGCTGCTGCCATACCTTTAGGCAGGGAAAAGCCAACAGAATATTACGGACGCTGCTACTTCAACCTAGACATCTCAGTCAGAGAAACACCTGTTTAGTCTCAACATCCTGCTCAGGTGAAATTTCCTTTAGGAAGCTTGTCTGATACTCTTGCTACTTTACCCAATCCCACCCAGATGGAAACAGGTTTCCTTTCATTGCAGGACTTATCGGGACCTTTGGCACCCAAGGGTGCTCTGTGAATTACCAAGGACTATAGGAGGCAGTACTTCCCAACTCTTCCAGAAACTCTGGAGGGTGGCGGGATGTCTTGCTGGGCTGGTGTGATGATTAATTTTATGTGTCACCTTGACTGGGCCACGGGGTGCCTAGACATTCAGTCAAATGTTTTTCTAGGTGTGTCCATGAGGGTGCTTCTGGATGAGATTAACATCTGAATCAGTAGCCTGATTAAAGCAGCAGATTGCCTTCCCCAATGTGGGTGGGCCTCATTCAATCAGTTGAAGGCCTGAATAGCACAAAAAGGCTGACCCTCCCAGAAAGGATCATCAGATTTTTCTGGCCTTTCAAACGGAAACATCTTGGCCCTCCTGGGTTTCAAGCCTGCGGATCTTGGGCCTTGTCAGCCTCCATAATCATGGGACCTGATTCCTTGTAATAGATCTCCTTGCAGACACAGACATACAGACATCCTAGTGGTTCTGTTCCTCTGGACAGCCCTGAATAGTACAGCTGGTATCCTGAGCGACACTGTTCAGGAAGTGTGCCTGTATTTATAGGGCCACAGTGGATATCCTGGAAGATAGCCACGGCGCCCATAAGGAGGGTGAGGATTCCGGCTGCACTTCTGGAAGCTACGACTTTCCGCAGGGCGGGGCTCTGTTTCACCTTTTCCCGTGCTCTGTTGTCAATGACGCAAGGGTGGTTTCCATAGAGATGCAAGGTGCCCGCTCCCACTATGGCAGGTGTCAGTGCCGGATGTCCCTGCAGCCGGGCTCGGCTGCCACGCTCTGGCCAAGCCACGAATCCCACTCATCGTCCACGCAGGCCTGGCTTCACCATCCATGGAAAAACCCCAGGCAGGAATGGCTCTGCTCTGAGGGCTCCCTCTATTCTCAACCCCTCCTCCCCGAGCCACGCACAGGGCAGAGGCCAGTGCAGGACACAGACCCCAGAGCTCCACTCAGAGGGGACCCCCGCAGTGCTCCTGGGTGATTCTGGTCCTCAGTGGGCAGCTTCCCAGGGTGTCCCAAGCTACATGTATACTATCATCCCCCCTTGCCTCTAGACTGCAGAGGAGATGCTGTGGGTCCTGAACCCCATTCATGCAGGCTGCACTGGCTGGAGGAGCTGGAAATGTCTGGAATTGAATCTTAACTCATTGACTAGCTGGGTGACATTGACCTGAATCTCCCTGAATTTCAGTTTCCTCGTCTGGAAGATGAAGATAGTAATTTTAGTTTCCTCGTCCGCCCTCACAGGTTGGTTGGTGTCCTTTCCCCCCTTCACTCATTCAGCCAGCACTTATGGAGCGTCTACCATGTCCGAAGTGCTCTGCTGTGGGGTAGAGACTTTATCTGGAGAATCTCAGGAGAAATAAAAAATAGAACAGAGACCGTGTAGGCGTGGGGTATTCATCCTCCCTCAGGTTTCTGTTTCCCAAACTGGACAAAACAGGTCAATGCTGTACTTCCCAGGACCTTGTGTATTTAAAAATAAAATGCACCCAACGATGGAGACCGAATCCCAGCAAATAAATAAAATAAAATGTAGCAGAATGCCTGACACAGGGTCAATGCTCAATTAATGTGCGTAGCAACTCTCTGAAAATATAAAATGCAGTGTCTAGCTCCCGCTTTGTCCTTCATGTTCCTTGGCGCCCTTGACAATCATCAGGGAGAAATGGGGTGTTCTGTTACACAGAATGACTATCGAAAACTGACAGCTACTAAATTAATTCGGTCATACCTGGAATATGGCTGAAGAGTCAATTAACTTGACTTATTCCATTTATCAAACTATGTCTCAAGTTTCCTCATCTGTGAAATGGATGAGTTGAGAGGAATTAAATGAATTAGTTTCGAAAGGGATGAGGCATAAAATAAGTGCTACGTGTCCGCGATTATTATCATAAATACCCCTCCGTGTGTGCGGCAACGTCCCAGCGCTGGGTGATGGAGGTAGATAACAGCCAAGGTCCCTGTTCCCTTAGAGATGATATTCCAGAGGCGGTGAGAGAGACACCAGACAAACAAATAAATTGAGCAAGACCATTTCTGATGGTGATAAGTGCTGTGAAGACAATACAACAAGGCAATGAAACAAGGAGTGATTGGAGGATGGAAGGCCTCTTGGGGGAGGTGAAATTTCATTTGAGACTTGACAAGAAGGAGGCAACCACATGGAGATCCATGTGGATGTGTGCTCCAAGAGTGCAATGGCCACCGCCCGAGTCCCACGGTGGGAATAAGTTTGAGGGACATGCCTAGTGGGCAGGGTGATATGAGATGAGGTTGGCAGAGAAAGAAGGCTCCTCAGGAAACAAAGATTTCACTTTCCCTTTGCCTCCCAACGGGCAACTGCCCATTTTTTGGCAACATGGTACCCAAGGTGGCCACGCCCCATGTCTGAAATTCTGTGACAGCTCAGAGGTCCTGGACTTCCCTTGCTTTCTCTCTGTTTTACTCCCCTCAGATTCCCAGTGGTTCCTCCCACTTTCACATGGACACCTTGAAAGATTTATACCCAATTCCTCCTGGAAACATAATCTAACCTGTGAAAGGCTGATCAAACAGGGTTGCTATTTAGGCTCTGGGCCTCGATAGGGGCCGTAAAATATCTTTTGCCTCTTTTAATATAAACGCTGTTACAAAAGACTGCCTTGATCTGCAGCCTTCACAATAAAATACTGTTGGACAAGCTAATCCTGGCTCCCCGACCCCTTCTGCTTCACACCTATCATCTGGTCAGCTGAATAACCCTTTTGTTCCCAACCGAGTCCGGTTCTGGTGAGTGGGAACCAGGCTAGGATTTTTTTTCTGCTTTTTTGTAGGCCATTATCAGGGACCCCTTGACCTGCATGCTAAGACCCTTGTTCATTTTTACCAGGACACTGGGCTCTGTTTGTTGCTACAAGAGCATTAAAAATAATTTGAAAGTAATCTTCGTGAGAATAACGGTTCCCATTTTTGAGAGCCAGTTAGGACCAGGCATTTTACACACATTACTTCATTTTGTGCTCTCACTGGCCCCGCAGAACGGGTGCTGAAGCCTTTATTTTTCAGATGAGGAAGCGAGAAGACGGGGCACAAAGAAATGAAACGCTTGGCCTGGGCTCACAGGTCAGTAAAGACAGGGGCCGGGGATTAGGACTAAATCCACCGTGCCCTAAAGTCAACACCACACAGTGGCTTGAGAAAGGAGAACATGGCCAGGACGGAGGCAAGATGAGGAGGGGCATCTGTGGTAGGCGGAACAATAGGCCCCCCCAAAGAGTCCACATCCTCATCCTGGGACCTGTGAATGTGTGACCTCAGGTGGCAAAAAGACTCTGCCGATGTAAGGATCCTGAGTTGGAAAGATTATCCTGGATTATTCAGCTGATAATCACATGGATCCTTATAAGATGGAGGCAGGAGGCTTAGAGTCAGAGGAGATGTGACAGTAGAAGCAGAGGTTGGAATGATGCGGCCACCAGCCAAGGAACGCGGGCAGCCTCTAGAAGCTGGGAAACGCAAGGAACAGATTCTCCCCTAGATTCTCCAGAAGGGACTCAGAGTTGCTGACAACTTGATTTTAGCCCCATCAGACCCATTTCAGGATGTAAAATAATACATCTGTATTTGTTTTAAGCCCCTAATTTGTGATAATTTGGGACAGCAAGCTAATACACCATCCACAAACCAAAGGCCGATCGGTCTCTTGCCCAAATGAGATAATGGCTCATAAACCAAACTGATGTAGAAACAGGAATCACTGAGCAGTTTCCCTCTTGTGCAGACAACACCACCCATGATGACAGGTTGAGATGTGTGAGGGTACAGGATGTGAGCCCTGCCGCCGGAGGCAGAGCTGGGCTTGAGCCCGCCCCCCGACCCACACTAATGTACACGTGACCCTGAGCTAGCCTCCAAGCCTCTGAGCACGAGTTCCAGATCCACCTCCACCAGAAAGTTCTTTAAGGCATTAACAGTAATTAACATCACCAAGCGCTTACAGCTTGCCAGATAGCGTGCTACGTACAAAACACATATTATCCCACTTAAACCTCAAAACAACCCTATAAGAAGTGTGATGTTATGAATGTCACTCTACAGGAGAGGAAGCCGAGGCACAGAGCAGTAACTTGCTCAGTCAAGTACATGGCTTAGGACCAGGAGTCTGACCTCAGAGCTGGCAGTTCCTCAATCGCTAACGCAGGATGTCTGGCACTTAGTAAGCACTCAGCTCAGAATAGCAGTTGTTACAGTTAGTATTGTTACTGTTAGTATTATTACTGCTACTATTACTCCTGGCCCCAGTCAACTTCTTGGATCCTGAAGGTAGTAATGCATGCTACTGATACTACATAGCAAAGAGAAAAAGAGAGAAGAAAAACAAAGATTGGAAAGCCAGAACTCTTCATCATCCAGGTGGAAAAGGTCCAGGCTCCATGCGAGGCAATTTGAGACCATGCTTCATGTTACAGAGGAAGCACATGAACGTTCACAGCTGCCGCCAAGAAGCTGAAATAACTGATGTCTATTATCGTTTCTTAATTAGATCTACCTCAGTGGTAAATGATTCTGTTTCATACATAATGATGATTATCATCAGCCATTTCTCATTCAATTTTAAAAGTATTTCTTTACAAACTTTTTGGCCAGAATGTTCAATATACATAACATTGGCGTGATCGCCACTAAAAACATATGCTATTATAACAGATATCTGTATAAGATTTACCTAAGCAAAGTATAGTTTAAAATACATCTTGAGAGCTATACAACACCTTCCTTCAGAAAAATGCAAGGTATTTTTTATTTTACTTTTCAAGTTACTGTATACTGAGACTTGATGTTGTGCCTGGCACCCTATATACATTAGCATATTTAATGTGTTAAATGTTATTAACCCCCAAAAACTAAGGCGCAGAGAGGTGATGTGGCTTGCCCAGGTCACACAGCATTCGAGATTGAAAAACCATACTCTTCAATGTGCATCCTTTCATACTATGCACAAGTATGAAGACGAGGGCATTATAGTGTAGATGGGAAAACCAATAAGAGAAAAATCTGCACTACTCTCAAGCCAGGGGGGCAAAGAAAATGTTCTAGTTTGCTAGCAAAGACTGAAGTCCCTCAGTTAACAGGAAAAGCCATTCAACATTCAATTAATTCTATAAAACATTTATGGAACTCTGTGCCTCCTAGAAACTGTTGCAGACATTTAATGAGGGGCTCAAACCCAGCTGTTGAACTCCAAGGGCCTAGGTTCGAATTCCAGAAGTTACCGAAGTTACTGCAACTCTTTGGGCCTCATTTCTTTATTTTTTTTTCTTTTAACAGCTTTATTGGAGTATAATTGCTTCACAATGGTGTGTTAGTTTCTGCTGTATAACAAAGTGAATCAGCTACACGTATACATACCTCCCCATATCTCCTCCCTCTTGCGTCTCCCTCCCACCCTCCCTAACCCACCCCTTTCTTTCCTCATTTGTAAAATGGGGATCGTAACAGGACCTACATCATTAGGATGGGAGGATGGAAAGTAAAGTGCTGAGGACAGTGCCTGGCAGAGGCAGGGTGATGGAAGAGTGGTTGTACTATAGAAATATTCGCTCTTGTACGATTTATGATCTGGTTCCTGCCCACTGTGACAGACCACCGAGGGGGACGATGCAGCATTTTCATGAAAGGTTAGGAGTTTCAGGCACACCAAGTTAGAATTTACCTGCAAATCTTTTAACTAATAGAACAGTTCCGATTTGCTTAGATATTGATGAACTTCCTCCCCAAATGTGCCAGCAAGCAACTGCTCAGGGCCAGCAGCCTGGAATGCACAGCCCTACCTGTGCTGGAAACTGAAGAAAAATTAGGCTCAGAGGAGGAAACTGACTAAAACTAACTGCAAGCCATTCACTACAGGCTGGGGAGAGCTGACAGCAGAGAAAATCCAAGCAGCAGTGAAGACACAGGCAGGGAAGAAAGAAGCCACCAGTGTTTGTGAAGTCGCCGCAAACTGTACACATGCTGTTTTTTCACTGTTCAGCCAACGTGGATTGATGTAAACCATGTGTCACACGACTGACTGCTTTTAATCTTTTAGCAGCCTTGCCAGGGGGGACGTGCTAACAGACTCAGAGAGATTAAGGAATTTGTCCAAGGTCACACAGCAACAAATTCCAAGAAGTTGAGACATAAAAGGCCAGCACATTAGAAGAATACACTAAATGTAAAATGAGCGCTCTAGGGACTTCCCTGGTGGTCCAGCGGTTAAGACTTCACCTCCCAATGCGGGGAGTGCGGGTTCGATCCCTGGTCAGGGAGCTAAGATCCCACATGCCTCGGGGCCAAACAGCCAAAACATAAAACAGAAGCAGTATTGTAACAAATTTAATAAAGACTTTAAAAGTAAAATAAAACAAAATGAGCGGTCTAGGAAAGTCTCATTGTGTGATGTAGGTTCCAATAGTGATTGTAATGCCATGATGATAATCACCATAAAAAAGGCTAATATTTAGACAGTGCTTGCTATGCACCAGATGGCACTCAAAGCATTGCACTTGTGTGAATTCATTTAATCCTCACAACAACCCTATGGGTAGAGACTATGATTGTTATTCCCATTTTACAGGTGAAGAAACAGGTCCAAAGAGGTTAAGTAATGTGTCCAACAGCTGGAAACAGATATCACCAGACGTTTATTCTTGAGAAAATGCTTTAGGCGCATCATAGAAAACCTCCTCAAGTCAGTGTTAATCCATATAACTAACCTTTCCATTAAGAGGTGACCCGAACTGAATGTGCCCCCCTCCCAAATATATCCACATCCAAATTCTTGGAACCTCTGAATGATTTGGAAAAAGGCTCTTTGCGATGTGATAAAGTTAAGGCTCTTGAGATGAGACCATCCTTGATCACCAGAGTGAACCCTAAATCCAATGATAAATGTATCTGTACGAGACAGAGGAGGAGGCGGCACCGTGAGAACGAACAGAGATGAGGCCCCAGGCCCCGGCAGCCAGGAACCACCAGCAGCTGGGAAAGGCAAAGTGAATTCTCCCCTAAAGCCTCCAGAGGCAGCATAGCTCTGGCCTCTAGAACTGACAGAGAATAAATTTCGGTTGCTTTAAGCCACCCGGTTTGTGGTGGCTTGTCACTGCAGCCTGAGGCAAGCAGCCGGGAAGGTAAGACTCAGCATCAAGAGTTGAGTTCAGGCCTGGGTGTCTGGGTGGACGCAGTGGAGGGGACGGCGCCGAGTGAGTGACGTGGGAGACCGGGGCAGGCTCACCGTCTGGAAGCTGCAGGAGGAGACTCGCAGTCGATATAATGAGCCAGTTTTCCAGCCGGGAGAGCTGCTGGCAGTGCGTGCACTCCCAGTCATGCACGGAGCTGCCCGTCACAGGGGGTCGTCTTGCCCGCTTGGGAGGTTATTCCTCCCGGGGTCTGTTTGGAGGTAGAACGGGTAGACTAGGATCTGAAGCCAACCCCACCCACATGTTCTCCTACTGAAGAAGGCCAGGGCCAGGCAGGCGGCGAGCTCGCAGAAACACTTGCTCCCAGAATCCATGGACACAAGTCACACGATATCTCATAAAGTGTTTGCCCTTTAAAGTTTTTCATTCACTGTAGTATTTTAGCAGAATTTGCCAGGAGGCAGAAAGCAACAACATTTTTATTCCCCATTTCCGGAGCTAGCTGCTCTTTCCCGCCTTTCTCCGCATGGTCACCTGCAATAAGATAGCTGGACAGCGGGGACAGGGCGGAGTTGTACATGTCACTCCGATGAGCTGTTACTCCATGTGCTAGAGACAGCCTTGGAAACTGCTCCACGGCCCCCTTATTTCTGCAGTTTCCATCCCACTGTGTGGGCCAGATGGACCTTGGGGAGCCTGTAGGTACCATGCATGTGCCTTGTCCACCGTCCATCCGGAAACAAATGCCCTTGTACCACCCTGGCAGTCTCACAGTCAAGATCAAAAACCTGGGCTGCCCTAAATTGTATCAAAATATCTCGAATCAGAGCAGAAATCTTAGCATTCTTTCTTCCAAGGCTGATAATTAAAATACTATTTTCTAACCAGTATGATATGGTCCCTGACCAAGTCAGAAGAGCTCCTGGCAGTGACCCCAGTTACAGGGAGGAAATCGCTGAGTCACTGCCCAGTTGGCCAGCTTCAGGGTTCCCGCTGCCACACACCTATAAGGGACACAGGGGGCATCCTCTGGGCTGCTGAAAAGACTCCGCTTACTTTGTGCAGTATGGAAGAAAGAGAGGAGAGAGAGAGAAGAGAACAAAATTGTTTGAGTGAAATGTCTAAATATCAAATCATAAGTTAAAGGGAGCCTTTCTGGAAGTAAAGGAGTCTTCTGGAAACAAATGATCACCTTGCTGGTAACAGTGGCCTTTTCTCCATGACCACTGTTCCCTGGAGTTGAATAGGATACTGTTCTGGCTCTTAATTTGCTGCCAGACCCTTGGGGGAAGGAAGCAGATGAGTAAATCACTGATTACAGTCCAGTCTAATAAGTGCTTCTGTGACGAAAATCATGATAATAATAATAATAGTAATGATAGGTGGCCAGACAGTCTAAATATTTTATATGGATCGTCTCACTGAATATTCCTAACCACCCACGAAACAGGGGCTAATAATGGCTCCACTCCGCAAATGAGTAAACCAAGGCAGAACAAATCACTTGCAGAGTCAAGATGTCAATCAAGCAGCCTGGCTCTGACCTGCCCCCCCCACCCCCCTCCCCCCCGCATCCCTTGGTTAGGCTCCCGGCAGGACAAAACTGTAGTACCTGATCAGAGTGGAGATCACAGAAGGCTTCCAGGAGGAGGGGATGCAGAACAACAGACTAGATGTAATGAAGCTACAGAAGAAAAGATCACCTGCCCCCACACCGGGTTAATGAGAAAAGATACGACTCGCCATTTGCCTCTGTCTTAATTCAAACGTTCCAATCTGGTGATTATCTTTTCATCTCCATACATGGTCTTAGGGCTCACATTTGCCCATCACCTTCAGAAGGCAGGTCAGGAAAACCATTGTTGTTTTTTGGGTAATCCACACATGGGAAATCAAAGTAACTGAAAAGGAAGAAGCAGAAACACTAAGCCGGGAGTGTGGTGTGTGTGTGTGTGTGTGTGTGTGTGTGTGTGTGTGTGTGTGTGTGTGTGTGAGATCCATGAAGAGGGTTGAGTTGGGGACACGGGGGAGATGGAAGCAGTTCGTGGAGGGACATGAATGGAAAAGGAGGGAGGAAGGACCACTCTGTCCGAGGGAGCAGACGTTGCTTGTCGATTTTGAGCCTTGGTTTTGTTTTGCTTTTTTTTTTTTGTGGTATGCGGGCCTCCCTCCGTTGTGGTCTCTCCCCCTGCATCGGCAGGCGGACGCGCAACCGCTGCACCACCAGGGAAGCCCCTGAGCCTTGGTTTTGAGCACCGTTTCTGCTGTGGGTCCCGTAGAGAGGGCCTCCCTCTCAAGGACAGAGGGTAGTCAGCAGACCACGGGACTTTCTGTGGACTGTTCCAGCTAGAGTGCACCTGGGGAGGGGACACCCTTCTCCTTCCTCTTCCTATCAGGTGAGTAAGACCTTCAGGAAGCTGAGTGGAGAGTCCAGACTCTTCCAACTTCTTGGCAAACTTCTGCTGCTGTCCAGCTATTAGCTTGCTCAGGTTTGAGGTAAGGAGGGAGGGAGGGAGGGAGAGGGTTAGATTTATCAAGTGCCTCTTGCTACGGAAGGGTGTGTGTGTGTGTGTGTGTGTGTGTGTGTGTCTGTGTGTCTGTGTGTGTGTGTGTGTGTGTACCATTGGTTTCTTCAAGCCCTTTCTAAGTACCAGGCACTAGCACTCTGTGTGCATTAACCCAGTTAGTTCTCACTCCCTTTTGAGGATTCCGTTATTCCGAACTTAAGGTTAACTCACAAAATAGAGAGGCCTAGACCACAGCATGAGGAAGTCGCAGAGCTGGGATTTGAACCCAGGTTGTCCGACTTCTAGAGCAATAAGGTAGAAGGTAGGCGCTGTTATCATATTCTCCTTACGCATGAAAAACGAAAGTTCTGTAGAAGCTGAGAACTGTGCCCAGGGTCACAGTGCCCTTTGGCAGAGCGTGGCTTGATCTCAGGGTCAACCTGGATGCAAAGATCAGGCATGCTCCCTGACCTCCAAGGTTGCTGTTGCATGTGTTGGAAACTCTCGCATTCCAGCGTGGAAACGGGGAGCAGTCTGCAAACAGGAGTCTGGCCTGCACCGGGGAGGCGCCTAGTGAATGTTTATGGCCAGCCTGCATGAAGAATGAACAAAACCTCTGCTAATGCACCCAGGTCTGGAGGCTGCATTCAGAATCCAGCCTCGGCGGGCAGTGGAAGGACCCAGAAGCATCCTTTTCAGAGAGAGAGAAAAAAAAAAATCACTTGCACCATTTCTGAAAGCCGGAGGGGGAAAGGATTCAAAACAAGCAAAGTTCTCCAAATAGCGATAAATACCTTAAATTACCCAGCAAGTTTAAAAGCCTCCACGCTGTTCTTTCTTCCAGAACAGGAACAGGCTCCTGATTGTGGCTGTTTAGAATGGAACATTCAGGAGGGTGTGGAGTGAGAGGGGCAGGAGAAGTGGGGAGGGGGGATGGGGGGAGGAAAAGGCTCGGGTACCCAGGAACACTCAGCCCAGCTGGCTGGCAGGAGACAGCGGTAATTGTACAGGTTTGCTGCTTGCAGAGGGCTGTGCGCCTAAGGCGCACTGGAGCTGGGGACCCCCCTGGATCCTGGGGGAAGTCATCCTCGCTCATGAAAATGGAAGAGAGAAATGGCAGGGTTGCCAGGGCTGCTTGAGGATGACTTCATTTCTGAAACCCAGCGTTGCCTGGGGCTTCTCTGTTCTTACAGGAAGACAACTGTACTGGTTCCAAAATACAGGACAGTTCATGGAGGGCTAGAAATCCCCACAATCCATCACCCTCTGAAAAGCACAGGTTTGGGGTGAGCTTCTGCCTCTTCTGCCATGACCCACACTTCTCTGGGGGCTGCTGCCATCAGACTGGTACGAATTACTGCCGACCTCCCCAGGTGCACGGTAAATGTTCACAGGCAAGATACCGGGAAGGACCTGGGAAGCCTCTTCCCTGCTGCACCACACAGCTGATCTCTAGCCCCAGATAAGATAAACATCACTACGGAGAATGTATGCTGTCCCTACTCGTGTGGTCAGCTGCTGCTCCTGGACCAGGCAATCACAGGCCATCTAGCGGGATCCACTGGCTCGGCCGACAGCTCATCATGAGCACGGCATCTTGGGAGTGGGTTCAAACACCTGTGACCTTAGAGCAGTTACATAAATGCTCCGTGTCTTTGTCTCCACATATGTAAACTGTGGGTAATAACAGTACCTACCACCTAGGGTTGTTATGAAGATTAAATGATTTAATATGTATAAAGTGCTTACCATTTACTGGGGTACTTATAAGACTGACATATATTATCTCATTTAATCCCTATATGACCCTATGAGGAGTGCTAATATTGTCCTCTTTTCTTGAGTAAACTGACTTCCAGCAACGTTAAGTCACTGGCTCAAGGTCAATGGCAAATGGTTTTGGGGGGCGGTAGGAGGTGTGCTGGGGTTGGAACCCAAATATTCTGACTCTAGCTTCTATGAGAAGCTATACTGGCTACACTGCCTCCCGAAGAGAATACCTCATGAATCCAGCTCTTTTAGAATCAGTACTTTCAACTGTGGCTGAACACGCAAATTATCTCTGGGGATTTAAAAAAATACGAACTCCTGGGTCCTCACCTCCAGAGATTCTGATTCAGTAGGTCTGGGCGTCTCAAGTGGTGGAAAGGCCCTCCAGGCAATTTGGATGTGTCACAACAATAACCAATATCACCTGGGCCCTCAGGCAGTGCTAAGAAGCTGACACGCCTCCTTCAATCCTCACAACCTTTAAGGGTAGGACCATTACTACCCCTGCTTTACAGATGAGGAAATTGAGGCCCAGGGGAGTTCATGCATGCCCAAGGTGATAAATGAGTATAGGAAGCAGAGGCTGGATGAATGCTAGAGCCCCTTCTAGTTTCAACATCCTGCTCTGTATGGAGACATGGATAAAGAGGTCAGGGCCGCTGTCCCACGGTGCCCTTCCCAACAAGGGGCGAAACTCTGTCCTTGATTGAGATGCAAGATAAGGGCTGGCATGAAACTCCAAGGGCCAGAGTTTTTGAGAGCATGTGTGTTATTGCCGTATAACATTTATCTAGAGCTAGACCCATGTTCTAGCAAAACCTGTGGAAGACACAGCCTAGGCGTGCAATCTGAGAGCTGGAGGACCCATGGGAGATAGAACACCAAGTCGTGGGGGGTGAGGCTGCATGACTCTCACATTTTATTACAAAATAGTGGCCAGGGGGCTTTGAGAAAAAATCTCTTTAATAGGGCTTCCCTGGTGGTGCAGTGGTTGAGAGTCTGCCTGCCGATGCAGGGGATACAGGTTCGTGCCCCGGTCCGGGAAGATCCCACATGCCGCGGAGCAGCTGGGCCCGTGAGCCATGGCCGCTGAGCCTGCGCG
>NC_041219.1:37310091-37313409 GCF_002837175.3 Physeter macrocephalus | reverse complement strand
CCGGAGCCTGTGCTCCGCAACGGGAGAGGCCACAACAGTGAGAGGCCCACGTACCGCAAAAAAAAAAAAAAAAAAAAAAGAGAGAGAAAAAAAAATAGTGGCCAGGGAGGTGGACACCTGCAGACCTCTGTGGCACCAACATGCTGTCAACATTTTATGAGAGAGGCTAGAAGAACCTTAATGTTTGCAGTCAACAGTTCAAGTCAAATGATTATTAAGAACCAGAGTCCTTAGTGGACCAAATGCACTAAACCGAACGATTCTTGCAGACGAGTCAGGACCACTTGCCTCTCAAAATACAGTTGTGTCATTTAGTGCAAGTTCTGTAAATGGAAATGGCTATGTTCATTAAGTAACTATCAGGTTAATGGAATGTTTCATTCACAAGTATTTTTAAGGCACCTACTATTTGCCAGGCAGGAGGAATATGACCAAGAGAGAGTCCTTGCCAGCTACCCTTGGCATAGTTTTGGAGAACAGGATGGGGCAGCAACTTATCGTTCCGGCTCTCTCCAGACCCCACCACATATAGGGCCGTAGAACTGTGGACACGGAGGTTATCACACCGATCGTCCCCTCTCTGACCCCAACCTACCTCTCTACACATTGGATGCTCCTATCTGCACCTCCTTCTCTCCCTTCCCTCTCCTCCTCCTTTTCCTTTCTTTCCTTCTTTGTTTAATCAAGAAACATTTGTTGGCCATCCATTGTATTTCAGAGCAAAATCTGTATTTCAGGCGTGATGAGCATTGAGTACTGAATTTGAATACCAGTGTAGCAAGATGCCCCTATTATTCCATCCCATTTTATTTGTCCATAATCACACCCTCTAGAATGCAACATGCAGACAGATGCAAATGGTTACAAACATGCAGGGTCCCAAGAACAACAGAAGGAAATTGGATAGTCTCATCTTAATAAAATCTTGCTTTGGCAAGGCAGAACTCAAGGCAGAGGGGGCTGCAAGAGGCTGCCCATGTTTCACAATAGCCCCTGGTCTTCTGTATTGCATTTTGGATAAAAGAAACCCAAACCTTCTTTTATTAAATTTCTCTATTCTTGCCTCCATCCAAAGTTCAATTGTTTTGGAAAGTCTGAGGAAGATAGTTCAGGTGTTTTTCAGTGAGAGAGAAGCTACACTTGCCACAATTTCATGATACAAAATATATGTTTAACCCCTACTTAAACAGAATTTGAAACTGGTAGCTATTTAAAGTATCCCAATGTCAGTTCTACATATGTTGGTCTAAACATGCTAAGAAAGAAGGGAGGAAGGATGGATGGAAGGAAACAAAGAAGGGGGGAAAAACACATAAAGTGGATATTTGCTCTGCATCCAGAGAAAAATTATAAATGTTTGTTTCAAATTTACAAGTGGAGATAGGCAGAAACAAGTTAAAAATTAGGAATGCTACTACTTACATCTATTGACCATACGTGGGCCAGACACTATGCACAGCACTGCAGGTTGATTACCTTAGCCAGTGGTCAGAATGACTCCATGAATAGTTACTCTTTTTTTTTTTGTTTTTTTTTTTGCGGTACGCGGGGCCCTCACTGTTTGGGGCCCTCCCGTCGGGAAGCACAGGCTCCGGCCGCGCAGGCTTAGCGGCCATGGCTCACGGGCCCAGCCGCTCCGCGGCATGTGGGATCCTCCCGGACCGGGGCACGAACCCGCGTCCCCTGCATCGGCAGGCGGACTCGCAACCACTGTGCCACCGGGGAAGCCCAATAGTTACTCTTATTACCCCAAATTTACAGAGAGGAGATGGAGGCACAAAGAGGATACACAACTTGCCCAAAGCCACACACTGATACACTTGCCGAACACCTAGGCAGCGGGACCCCAGAACCTGCACTGGTAACTTCCACACGCAACTACCTCCAAGTAGATGGCACAGTTTGAAATGAGAGTCTTCCAGATGATGGTACATTTTAATTTTTTTAATTTTCTTTTTTTTCTTTTTTTTTTTTTTTTTTTGTGGTATGCGGGCCTTCCCCCGTCGTGGCCTCTCCCGTTGCGGAGCACAGGCTCCGGACGCGCAGGCCCAGCGGCCATGGCTCACGGGCCCAGCCGCTCCGCGGCACGTGGGATCCTCCCAGACCGGGGCACGAACCCGGTTCCCCTGCATCGGCAGGCGGACGCGCAACCACTGCGCCACCAGGGAAGCCCCTGATGGTACATTTTTAAAAGACGGTAAGGTGATATAATTTCCTTCTTTTCTTCCTATACTGCCTCTTGCTCCTCCCAAAGCTCCATTTTCCCCCAAATCCTGAGATGAATGTTATCATTACAGCCTTTTACGGATGTAAAAATAAGCCCAGTGGAGGATAGTAACAACCAAAGCCACACAGCTAACAAATTGGGTAGACAGAGCCAGACCTCAGATTCAGGCTATTCCCATACATCTGCAATCAACTCAAGAGTGGCCAGACTACCTAGAGAGATGACAGCAAGGAGGGGAAAATGAAGATGAGAGGGCTTGTGGAGGAACCTCCTGCTCTATGTTAAGTGGAAGATGTGTCTGCAGCACTCAGGCAGAGCCAGGAGCCACTGTCTGTTTCTTTCTGAATAGCAAGGGTGTCGACCACAACCGTTAATATAATTAACCTCCAAGGTTTGCCTCAGCGTTGGGGTTATTAAAAATATTTTGGTATCTTTAAAAAAACCACACACAGTGTAGTTGCATAAATGTAATAAAGGGGCCTAGGTTGGTGACATGGAAATGTTTGCATGGAATGGTTCTAGCAATTTCATAAGTGGCACATGTAAAACTTTAGGATGTCACAAGGCCCACTGCAAGAATTATTTCCCTAGAAATCTACGGCGGTCTTAGGAAGTCGAAATGGCATCATTAAAAAAAAAAAACAACCCCACTTTCCTGGAAAAAACGCAGCCTACTCTGACGGGGGGAGTGGAGGCTGTTCACACTTGTAACATTTTACAGTAACTGCCGCTGGCATCCAGTGAGGTACTTCCTCCTGTTGAATGCTGTTGCTGGGCTCTGAGGTATATTTTACTGGCAAAAATAAATTTTACCTTTTTACACAAAGCCATGCTTCTCTAGAACACACAATGAGGGAGGGGAATATCGTTTAAATCTAAATAGAATAGCCTTGCTGTGTCTCCAAGACCTAAGAAGGACACATTTAAAAAAAGAACACATGAAAGAATGCTCAACATCATTAATCACTACAGAAATGCAAACCAAAACTACAATGAGATATCATCTCACACCGGTCAGGATGGCCATCATCAAAAAATCTACAAACAATAAATGCTGGAGAGGGTGTGGAGAAAAGGGAACCCTCTTGCAC
>NC_041219.1:37302229-37309702 GCF_002837175.3 Physeter macrocephalus | reverse complement strand
GTAAAATAGATAGCTAGTGGGAAGAAGCCGCATAGCACAGGGAGATCAGCTCGGTGCTTTGTGACCACCTAGAGGGGTGGGATAGGGAGGGTGGGAGGGAGATGCAAGAGGGAAGAGATATGGGAACATATGTATATGTATAACTGATTCACTTTGTTATAAAGCAGAGACTAACACACCATTGTAAAGCAATTATACTCTAATAAAGATGTTAAAGAAAAGAATAAAAAATCCTCGTTCTTCTTTGATATATGAGATACATAATAGTTATACTGAGAAACGGTTTTTTAAAAATGTTGCTGCCACTTCAGTCTGCTCTAATATTCATCTTGTGGTCCCACTGAGTATTAGGCTATAGGTGTAGTCAGCGTTTAGGGGTTTATAGAAAAGAAGCAATACAGAGTTTCTACCCTTGAGATGCCTCCATTGTAAAGGAGGAATTACCTGTCATATCCCTAGCTTTCTGCATGATATCTGTTTTGGAATTCATCAATTTCATGATGGAGAAATCAGATGGAGGTTACCATCTCATGTCCAGGGCAGATGGAAGTTCTGGGTGGATACTGATAACTCGTGGTGGGCAGGGGCCTGGATCATACATCTCTGCATCCTTATTACCAAACACAATGCCTGGCACAGCCTAGTTGCTCAATACATTGGATGGATGGATGGATGGATAGAAGGAAGAAAGAAAGGGAACAAAATAAGTCACCCTTATGAACTTGTTAAGAATGGTACCTTAGGGACTTCCCTGGTGGCGCAGTGTATAAGACTCCACGCTCCGAACGCGGGGGTCCCGGGTTCAATCCCTGGTCAGGGAACTAGATCCCACATGCATGCTGCAACTAAGGGTTCGCATGCCACAACTAAGGAACCCGCGTGCCACAACTAAGGGGCTGGCGAGCCACAACTAAGGAGCTCACGAGCCGCAACTAAGGAGCCTGCCTGCTGCAACTAAGAAGCCAGCGAGCTGCAACTAAACAGCCGACGAGCCGCAACTAAGGAGCCCACCTGCCACAACTGAGGAGCCTGCCCGCCGCCATGAAGACCCCACACAACCAAATAAATAAATATTTTTTAAAAAAAGAATGGTACCTTAAATGGGCTAAAGAAAAGGGGATGGGCTTCTGTATTATGTCAGTGCCCTCAATATGACACTGAAGCAACCCAAAGAGAAATGCATAGCTGCAGCCAACCTCACATTTCTGTAAGGGCACTTGGGCAAACGATTCTCAGCCAGATACTTGTTTATTAGGGTCAGTGTGAATAAGCTCCTTTGAACAGCAGTCTAAGAGAGGCCGTTGACTATTATGGAGAAAAACTGCTCAAAAAGGACCAGTGAATAAAACAGGTTACCAAGCAATGTAGGCTATGTGTGTTCATTTTTCAAAAATATACAGAGGTATACCAGAGAAAAAAGTGGAAGGGTATTTATCCAAACTGATAACAATGATTATCTCTAGATGATGGATTTGCTGGCAATTTCTAGTTTATTCATTTTGACTTGTATATATTTTCTAAATTTTCTGTTACAAACAAGTATTTCTTTCATATCATAAAAAATAATCATTTAAAAAACTGCAAAAAATCTGATTGTTCCAGAGAAGAAGTAACAGCAAGACAAACCCACAGAAATCAGCCTCAGCAAAATCGCAGATTCAATAGAGAATCGTGAGGTCGTTAGAAACGCTAGAGGGATTCTACCCCAGCTGACGGAGGAGGGTCAATCTGTTTGTAGAAGTCCCATAGCTGCTCTGATATGATGTAAGGATCACGTGTCCATCTTTCCCTCCATCCATGTAGGTAAACCTCACTGGACTCACACAGAAGTGAGGGCACAGTGGATTAAGAGAGGGAAGCCCACTCCTGCTGACCTATCCCAGACCAGACTGCCAGCCCCCATCTGATGCTCTCTAGAGGTCTCACCCCAATCCCTTGGGTACCCCCCCTACAGCTTTGCTGGCGGAACTTTCCTGTGACTTGGTGAGGAACAGCTGCAGAACACAGATCACGCTAAACAAATTTGCGACTCCAGAGTGGGCTCCATGGCACAATTTCTCATTCATACAATGCCTCCAATTTTGCTATTTCAGCTAAATCATTTATCAATCCCTTCAGGGATGTCAGTAAATCTCAGCATCTGGGGACCTGCAAACATTAAAATAAGAAGCTATAAAAAATATTAGTAAACCAACTGAAAACTCAAGTAGCAATAAACTCTACTTGCATTACACCTAAAAAAACAAAAACAGCCACCTCCCCCTCTGAAATTAAATAAACATCCTATATCAGCAGTTTTTCAAAGAGCTTTTTCTTTCTTTTCAAAAGCACTCCTGATCTCCCATCTGGTACCTTGGTGAGCAGGGGATTGCTTATGGATCAGGCAGAAAGGAATAAAAGATGAAAGACACCTAAGTTTCTGCCACTAGAAAGCAAACGTGGTTGATAATTGGTTGGGAAATGGTCTAGAAACTGTATCATTTGAAAAAAATCTAGTTTGAATCACGACTGGGAATTGACAAATGTTTACCCAAATCAAACAAAAGAGGTACAAGTATTATCATTAACCACAATAATTAAGGATGGGGAACTAATATTCTGTGTTGCCATTACAGAATACTTTCATTTAGTTACTCAGTCTTCACAACCACTGCATGAAGTAGACAGAATTGCAGTTATTCCCAGTTTTTAAGATGAAAATTCCCTGGGACTCAGAGATGGAGAGTGGCTTGCTCAAGGGCACACTGCTAACGAGAGTCTGTGCTGCCACCTGAACCCAGGTCGAGGGCTCCAACCTTTTTCCTTTCCTTTTCGACCTGCTTCAGGTACCACACGCCAAGGACAAGAAATCAGCACACACTAAGATCCTACTACGTGCCGGCTGCCATCTAGGCAATGCAAAGCCTTCACTTTATTTAATAACCCCTGGGACCATCTGAGTTTATATTTCATGTAAAAATGACTTCCTGCTCCCCTTCTCCACCCAGATGGAGCTCACTGAGTCATTCCAAAATGGGAAATGAGGCTCAGGATGTTTAATCAAAAGTAACGTCTCCTCTTTGCCAAGATTCCTTGTTCTAATCCTGACACAAAGAGAAGGAACAGGTGGCTTCTGAAAAGCAGGGAGGTAGGAGTACTAATAATCTCCAACTTCCAGAATACTTCCTCCAAGTTTCCAATGTGCCACGGAAGAGGACTCTTCATTAGGGGCCATTCAGTTGGGGTGGAAATCCTGTGTGTGGTAGAGACCAGCCTTCACCGACTCTCACCTGCCCTGGTCAGAGGAAGCCGCCATGAATCAGGAGGCGGAGCAGGGAGAGATGGAAGAGCAAACCCTTCGGAACCAGTAGAGAAGGGTCGCTCATGTCTACCACGTTCTGGGTACTGTCTGCTGCTATTTACATACTATCTCATTTAACCCCAGCAACAAGCTGGGCAGGTGCTACTATTTCCATGTTAACAGAAGAAACCAACTCTCAGAGAAGTTGTCAGTTGCTCCAAAACACACGACTCAAACAAAGCTAGATCAGGATTTGGGTACAGGGGAATCAATGTGCATATAAACTCTGTCACATCACCCTCAGAAGAGTGAATGAGAAAAGCCCGGGCTCGTGGTGGGAGGAGAAAGTGGACCAGGTCAAGCTCTGGACGAGGTCACGTGGGTTCACGTCTCCTGTGTGCCAAGCCCTCCCTAGCAGCAGAGATGTCATGGGAAGGATAAGAACCATGGAAATCCAAGATAGAAGAGGCTGGACCTGTCCCTCAGACCCCTTCCAGCTCCAGCATTCTCTGACTGAAATTCCTCCCCTGGCTCGTTCACTCAATAACCTCAAATCTTGGGATCTGTCAGGACGGTGGGTGGATGGAGCTAACGTCAGTTCCCACAGATGTAAGGTCAGAGAGGAATGTCAGATACACACCCCTTACGAGGGCTGGCTTTGGGGTTCACTTTGCAAAGAAGGGGATGTGGAGGAGGGACAGAGTTAGAAAGACGAAATCTTCTATCTTCATAAGGCTCAATCTGAGATGCCAAGTCCAGGAGAGGACCTCAAACCTGGTGGACATTTCCTTCAGGCCCTTCTCTCCTGCTCACTGCGTACAGTGACCTCTTTCATGGGCCTCCTTTGGCTGACAAAGTGAGCTTTCATGTCCTTGTGCAAAATTGGTTTCTCTGAAAATAGACGAGACTTCCACAGCCGTGTTTTCCCTTGGGCTGAATAGAGAGGCTACCTCACGAGAGGCGGGGGCCTGGCCATCAAACCTAGCCATTCAGTGGGAGGCCGGCTTGAGCAAGTCCAAGGGTGAGCTAGAAACTCCAGGCTACAGGGCTTCCCCAAGCTTTGGGACCTGAGGGCTTTCCCCATTCTTGGCTTGGTACCCTACAGACCTATCTGGGGCTAAGAACAGAACTTCTGTATAATCAAAACTGCATCAACGACCATATTTTTGAGCATCTCCTATAAGGCCAGGATCTGAGCAAGATGCTAGGATACAGCAGTAAACAAAACAGATGTGGCCCCTGGAGATTACAGTCTACGGTCTAGACCAATACTGTCCAACAGAAGTACAATGTGAGCGACACATGCCAGTTTACATTTTCTAGTAGCCACATCAAAAAAGTAAAATAAAACATTATTTTTAATAATGTATTTTAGTTAACCCAATATATCTAAAACAGTATCACTTCAATGTATAATCAATATAGAATTGTTAATGAGATAACTTACATTTGGTGGGAGAGGTGCTAAACCTTCAAATTCTGTTGTGTGTTTAACCCTTACAGCACATCTTGGTTCACACTAGCCATATTTCAAGTGCTCAATAATCACCTGGGGTTTGGGGCTACCATACTGGACAGCACTGCTCTGGACTGTAAAGATGGAGAACGAGGTGGGGAAATAATGTTATCATCAATAATAATATTTATTAAGCAGTTACCATATGCCAGTCACTCACGTGATCTTCCCCAAACAACCCTAAGAGAATGTCATCCCCACTTTACAGACGACAAAAGTCAGATACAGAGAGGTTCCATCACTTGCCAAAGTCACACTGCTGGTAAATAATGGCACACAGACGCAGAACCAGGGCCTGTGCTCTCACCCATCACAATACCCCAATTCTTGAGCATGGAAGCTATGAAGGGCTTCATGTTGAACACTGAGTCTGTTAAGTAAAGTGGAAGTAGTTTATAATGTACCTTCTGCAACCAAATGGCCTGGGTTCACATCTTGGCTCTACCACTGATTAGCTGTGTGACCTTGGGTAAGTTACTTGGCCTTCCTGTGCCTCAGTTCCCTTGTCTATACAGTGGGGATAATAGAGCCAACCTCAAGGGTCATCATGAGGATTACACGAGTTAATACAAACAAAGGACCCAGCACCTTGCTTGGTACTTGAAGAAGCAATCAGTAAGGAGTAGCTCTAGTTCTTGCGGTATAAACAGGGTTCAGATGCTGGGGGTTTCTGACAGGTATGTCTGGAAGGAGGAAGATGGAAGAAGAAGGCAGAGAAAAAGGGCCAATCATTAATCCACAATGAAATGCCAGAGTAACGGGCCCCACAGCTGCTTCCCTATCTTCAGATAAACAAGATGGAATATAAGGTACATGCTGCTGTGGGTTGAATTGTGTGTGTTTTTCCCAAATTCATATGTTGGAGTCCTAACCCCCAGTACCTCTGAAAGTAATCTTATTTGGAGATAGGGTCTTTATAGAGGTAATCAAGTTAGAATGAGGTCATTAGGAAGGACCCTAATCCAATATGGTCGGTGTCTGTATAAGAAGAGGAAATTTGTGAACAGACAGTTGCACAGGGAGAACACCATGTGAACATGAAGAAGGTCATCTACCAGCCAAGGAGAGAGCCTGGGACAGCTCCTGCTCTCACAGCCCTGACAAAGAACCAGCCCTGCCCACAACTTGATCTTGGACTTCTGGCCTCCAGAACTGGGAGACAATAATGTCTGTCACCTAAGCTGCCCCCTCTGGTACTTTGCCATGGCAGCTGTAGGAAACTAAATCACTCACAGATACACATCTTCCTCATCCCCTCGACCAAGTAATGCTGCAGATGGGGGCGCTGCCAAAGGGCCTCCAGATCAGTGTGCAGCCTCAGTCCACACGGGGTGCTTGTAAAAATCTCAGTCTCCTGGGCCAGCTTGCTTCAGTGGGGCTGTGACAGTGGAAAACTACCCAGGAAGGTGGGCTGCGTCCCTGAACACTGCTCACTCTGTTTCCCCTGCTACCTTCAAAATCCCCCTCTGTCAACTGAAAGGGAAATAAAGTGTGTCTTTATTCGGGCCCAGGCTCCCTTGGACACCGCACCCCAGCGTGAGCCAAGGCAGACACAGTGGCTCATTGAGCGACGTTCTCCCTCCGCGTGTTCCCAGCACACTCCAAAGGGGCCCTCGGACCCTCCAAAATGCACAGACGTCCACCCAAGGCCTGAACTTGCAGCAACTGAGGGGGAAGGTGGCAGAAGCTGCTCAGGTGGCCAGCGCCACGATGCCCTGGTGATTCAGACATACGAGGCACTGGAATTTTCTCTCCTTCTTTTTCTTCCCAAAGCCCAGCAATTTGAGACAATTATTGCTAATTTTCCAAGCTGTGAAATGCGACGTGCATTATTTCTCACATGCTGCTCGCAGGCAGAACATGGGGTTGGGGGACCAGCCTGCAAATGATTCTGAGGGGTTTTTCTCATCTGCCACGCAAGAAAGAAGGCACTGGGACTCCCGGATCAATTCTCCATCCTGAAAACTCCTGCGTGAGGGGCGGGTTCCTAAAAGACCTCACGTTGCTCTCCATGAACAGCTTCTTAGTTTCTAATTCAATCATGCCTTTCTCCTGGGAGAATTAACCGAACATAGTGAGTCTTGTATTAGAAGAAAATGCAGATAACTGAAAATAATGTAAAATGTGGACGAATGGTCATTTTAGGTGAAGGATGTGAAACCCTTGAAATTTACTTTTTGCGTCTCTCCCAGAGATGAGAAAGACCTGCAGATTGTGAATTATGGATGCTTCCTAGCACAGGGAATGTGGTCCACTAGATTGTTATGTAACTGGCAAAACAAATCAATGTGGTAGCACAGGGCCAGACTGACTATGCAGAGACCCAGAGCTGGGACTGGGCTCTACAAGCTTCACAAGCTTTGTGGCCCTATGTAACTCACTTAATTTCCCTGAGGCACACTTGCTTCCTTTCTTCATCAATCAAAAAAAAAAAAAAAAAAGAAGTTTGATTAGGCAATGCCTATAGGTCTTTCCCAGCATGCAGTCCTTTTGCAAAGAATTCCATATATCAGAAACAGTGACACTTTTTGTACGAACTTGTATGAGCAAGAGGCAGGGACTTGGGCTGGGTCACCTCTGTAGCCTCAGTACCTAGAAAGGGTCAATAAACACTTGTTGGGGCTTCCCTGGTGGCGCAGTGGTTGGGAGTCCGCCTGCCGATGCAGGGGACGCGGGT
>NC_041219.1:37276482-37301729 GCF_002837175.3 Physeter macrocephalus | reverse complement strand
AAAAAAAAGAAAGAAAAAGAAAAAAAAAAAAAGCCCTAAGAAGACCTGGGCAAGGGTGGGGGAGCAGAGGACCCGAGTGGCGGTTAAGCAGGATTGAGGGAAGGAGGGAGAGAAGAGTATGTGGCCAGGAGAGGCTGTGAAAGGAAAAGCAGTACTTGGCTGTGAAACAGGTGTTCCATCCATTTCTTCCCAGTTTACAACCCACTACCAAAGGTTGGGATGAAGAGGTTTTTCAAGTGGAAAATACCTTCTACAAATAATAGTAATAGTAAAAATAATCATTATTATAAATGGGGACCCCCTCCCCCCAAAAAGCCCTATATGGAAGCAGAGCTGGGGCGTCTCCAGCATGGGCCTCAGGGGCAAGCTCTCAGAACAAAACCCTCTCATTCCAGTCTCCCAAGGGCTCTGGCCTGAAATTCCACTGGGAGGGAATCAGGTTAGGAAATCCCAGAGCCGGAAGAAGCCAGCATTGTACCAGATGCACATGTGAACCTCGCCTTCAGGGATTAACTCACATCCTTTGCAGTTCAGCATCACCCTTGGGACCACCACTCTCCTTTTAAAATGCAAAGGAAGGGGGCTTCCCTGGTGGCGCAGTGGTTGAGAGTCCGCCTGCCGATGCAGGGGACACGGGTTCGTGCCCCGGTCCGGGAGGATCCCACATGTCGCGGAGCGGCTGGGCCCGTGAGCCATGGCCACGGAGCCTGCGCGTCCGGAGCCTGTGCTCTGCAACGGGAGAGGCCACAGCAGAGGGAGGCCCGCGAACCACAAAAAAAAAAAAAATGCAAAGGAAGAAACCCCCTTTGAGGCACTCGCTCACACTAGAACTTGAATGTGGTTTGCGGCTGGATCTCTGGAAGGAATACTCAGAACTGGAGAACAGAGGAGGAGAGAGCAAAATAAAGGGAAGGGCGGGGAGGGGTGGGAGAGCAATGAAGCTCCAAGGGCTATTCTACATCACACTCTGGCTCAGAACTGGCTCCAGCCGAAGCAGTTCTCCGAGAGGTAAAGAGAGGTAAGCAAGACCCTATAAACACTATGGTACTGTCTGCTAAAATTTTTTTAAGTGCTCAGGAGGAATCTGCATGTCTGTGTGATGTAGTTTTATCTCAAGGACTCCGAGGCACTTTGCACCCATGGGCCCAGGCCTCAGCATTCATTGTCTGCAAAGATTTAAGAATCAAAACTCTCCAGCAATCCCACTCCTGGGCCTATATCCAGAGAAAACCACAATTCGAAAAGATACATGCACCCCAATGTTCATTGCAGCACTATTTACAATAGCCAGGACAGGGAAGCAACCTAAATGTCCACTGACAGAGGAGTGGATAAAGAAGATGTGGTACATAATAAACAATGGAATATTACTCAGCCATAAAAAAGAATGAAGTAATGCCATTTGCAGCAACATGGATGGACCGAGGGATTGTCACGCTGAGTGAAGTAAGTCAGACACAGAAAGACGAATATCATACAATATTGCCTATATGTGGAATCTAAAAAAAGGATACAAGTGAACTTATCTACAAAACAGAAATAGAGACACAGATGTAGAAAACAAACTTATGGTTACCGGGGGTAAAGGGGAGGGAGAGATAAATTGGAAGATTGGGATTGACATATACACCCTACTATGTATAAAATAAAAAACTAATAAGAACCTACTGTACAGCACAGGGAACTCTACTCAATAGTCTGTAATGGCCTATATGGGGAAAGAATCTAAAAAAGAGTGGATATATGTATAACTGATTCACTTTGTTGTACACCTGAAACTAACACAACATTGTAAACCAACTATACTCCAATAAAAATTTAAAAAAAAAGAATCAAAACTCATGTTTAGAGACTGAGGGGTTCTTAGCCCCATCTGACCACCCCTGCTCATTTTCAGAGGAAAAAACTGGGCCCCGGGAGGGCACAGAATGACCAAGGGTCCCACAGCAGGGCTGGGAGAGCAGGGCCAGGGCTGCCCTCCCCTAGGCTAGCTGGTCCCCTCCGACTCGGGTCCCTGGCAGCCAAGCCCCACGCTACCTCATTTGCCCCTCTCTATTCCCCTGTCAGGGAGTGCTTAGTGCATAGTAGATACTCACACATTTGTGTCAAATGAATGAAAATAAACCAACAGGTCAAGTGACCTGAGGGTTTCACCAAAGATATTTTTTTCAGCTAAAAGGTATCAGGCCAAACTACTCACTAATAACAGAAGAACAAAGAAAAGAAGTTGGCATGTTCTTTCCTAGCAAACTTCCTCAACATTCTTTCATTGGCCTTCTTAGTCAAAGGGGTTAAAACAAACAAACAAAAACATAAAGCAAAATGAATGATGTGTTCTCGTGGATCTGTCGTGTGCCTGAAACGAGTTTGACAAGCACTCACTCCATAAACGTTAGCCTGCCTTACTGTCTCTCCTTTACTCCTCACGACCACCCTGGAGGTAGGTGGAATCACGTCCATTTTGAAGACCAGGAAACTGAGGCTCAGAGAGATTGAAGAATTTACCGGATGACCCAGCTAGTGAGTGGCTCAGCTGGGATCCAAACCCAGCACGCTTCCCCTGCTTCTCTGAAATGAGACACGTTACAGCTCACAGGCGTTCCGGACTGGAAGGGGCCAGGCAAAAAGGCAGTCCTGAATACTGACCCAGTGTTCTCCAGCTAACCAGGACCTTCAGGTGTTTTATAGACACTCAGCACACTTGCGTTCACAGGAAAGACTTTTCAGGAGCCCCAAACACTGAGGTGGCAGCCGGGTTCAGCCTAAGCTGCCATTAATACCTAATTAATAAACTTCAATTTTCCAACTCTTCTCACAGTTCCTCCAACAGGGACATCCCAGAGCCGTTCAAAAACATCTTCAGATCTGCTTCTCCTTATTGGAGACCCTACAAGCAGCTAGAATAATGAGGGATCTGGGGTTTTGACTTGGGACTAATCTGAACCCTTACGATAGCTAATTCCCATGTCAATCTCCCCTCCTACTTACTGTAAGCGCCTCAAAGCTCCTGATGTCTAACCTGTGGCTGTAGAACTAAAATGAATTAAACTTTCCGGAGATGAAGGTCAGGAGTATAAATCTAAGAATTAGGTGAATGCGTTTGATACAACACAAGAAGAGAAAGAGCACAGCTTCATCTAAAAGCCAGGAGATTTACTACATAGAAACCTTCCACCAAGGGACTCTGACACTCGGCTTTGAAGAATATACTGTATACATTACAACACTTACCTCCCGGGAGAAGAACTCGGCTATCACATACACTCACCAAAATCCATGGCAATCAAACCACTCCCTTTTAACTTTTTTTTTTTTTTTTTGCGGTACGCGGGCCTTTCACCGTTGTGGCCTCTCCCACTGCGGAGCACAGGCTCCAGACGCGCAGGCTCAGTGGCCATGGCTCACGGGCCCAGCCGCTCCGCGGAATGTGGGATCTTCCCGGACCAGGGCACGAACCCGTGTCCCCTGCATCGGCAGGCGGACTCTCAACCACTGCGCCACCAGGGAAGCCCCACCCCCTCTTTTAGATGATCCTGGCCCTTCTGTGAAAACGTGCCCAGAGCAGAGGGTTGTGCCGACTTCCAAAAAGCACAAGGTCCCTGCCCAAGTGCAGCCAGCTGGCGACCAGATAGGTTAGCGCAGACAGGGGCACATCTAGGACAAGCAGGGTCTTTAGAGACCAGCTGGTCCAGTGACTCCCACACCAGTGAAGGGCCTGGGTATGTACAGCTGGGGAGAAGCACCCTCAGAATTGGTTCTGACTGAACAACAGACATGGCCGGAAGCAAAGCGCAATAATGACCTTTCTGGCCAGTACGGTTTGTGGTCCGCCTACTGAGAGAGCATGCAAGAGTTGAAGGAGAGAAAAGGGGGGAGGATGGGGTGAATCCAGCGGAGGCCTCCTCACCCCAGCCCCATTTCACAGGTGAGGCAATGGACACAGGGGCATAAGGGACTCACTCCAGGCCCCATGGCTCGTTAGAGGCAGAGGTACGGCTAGAACAAGGGTCTCCTGATTCCTGTTCCTCGTCCCCTTCTCCTTTTGAACCGAGTTTACATGTGATGCTCTGATATTTTCTATTCTCTTCTCTTTTTCTTTAATGTTAGTACAACTCATTAAAGTGATTTTACAACCTACCGATGGATCGTGAGACATGGTTTAAAACTCCCCAACTTAGACATCTTGAAAGAATCAGGTCAGGGATAAGAGTGCTCGTTTAGGTTCAACTTGGGGCTGCTGAACACAGTAAACGCTGATAAGGAGAACTCATGACTTCCACCCCTAAGACGTCCCTCTCCCCGATGTTCCCATTGTGGTAAACACCACCACTATGCACCTAGCTGGGCAGACTCAACAGCCAGGAGTCATTCTTCATTCCTGTGCCTTACCTGCCATCACCCCCTCCCCCCATCAGCTCATCTTGGGCCCTAACACCTGGTCCAAGCCATCATCACCGCCCCTGGGGCTAGGACGAAGTCCTCTTAACTGGTCTCCCTGCTGCCATCTTGGCCTCCCTACCCTACTCCCTATCAGCAGCCAGAATAACCTTCTCAAAATATAAAACAGTTCACAACATCCTCTCTGCTCCGAAGTCTTCCCACCATCTTAGAACAAAATCCAGAGTCCTTTCTATGGCCCAGGAGGCCCCACGTGACCCACCTGCCCGCTCCTCACCTCTCCTCTAGCAACCACCATTCTATCGTACCTTCTGTCTTTATGAGTTTCACTCCTCTAGGGACTTCATATAAGTGGAACCAAACAGTATTTGTCCTTTATGTGTCTGGCTTATGTCACTCAGCAGAACTTCTTCAAGGTTCATCCACGGTGTAGCACGTCAGAATCTCCCTCTAGGGCTGAATGAAATTCCACTGTATGTATATCCACTTTTGTTTATCCATTCGTCCACTGATGAACACCTGGGTTGCCTCTGCCTTCTGGCTGCTGTGAATAATGCTGCTATGAACGTGGAGGTACAAATATCTGGTTGAGTCCCTGCTGGGGTTTTGCTTTCTAAGCTGTCTCACCGGGACATGGAGAGTGAACCCGAGATGGGCCAAGAGGCTGCTGGGTGAGGGCCTTGACTGGTGGCCTATGAGTGGGCTCTGTGAGGATGCTAGGTGGTCACAGGAGCGTGGCTCACCGGGCGTGACCTCAGAACCACGGCCTTGGAGCGAGACACCACGGTCTGCAGTCAGCTGTCACTTTCACTGGGTCTTAGAGCAGTGAGCCCAGTGGGCGGGCAGGGAATCAGAATGGAATGAAGCCACCAGGTGGGGTCTGGTCTTCCGTGGGGAGACATTTGAATTAGGCAGTAAGTGACTTGAGTCTGGGTCATGCGTTACAAGAGCCCCCCACTCGGAGGCAGAGCTCAGCTCCCCAGCCAGGGGTTGGCTCACAAAGACGCTTCCAGCCACGGAGGCAGTAACCCCCAAAATTGCTGGAGGTGACCCCAAAATTGTTTGAGACATCAAAATTGCTTCCTTAAAAACCCAGCATGATTTCAAATTAAGTACCCCAAAAGTCCAAAACAGGCAAATATAAAGACGCAGAAAGTAGGCTAGCAGTTGTCTAAGGCTGGGGGTAGGGAGGCAAGGAACAGTAAATAGATGCAAAAGTTCTTTTTAGGGTGATGGAAACGTTCTAAAATTAGATTGTGGTGATAGTTGTAGAGCTCTGCAAACATACTAAAATTCATTGACTTCTACACTTAGAGTAAGTGAATTTCACATGTAAATTATATCTCAATATGGCTATTATTTTAAATAAGTACAGAAATGTTTAAGAAGAAAACCCATAAGATTAATATTTTTAAGATTCTGACCTACTCAAGTAGCAGGAGTTACCCTGCCTTACCAATATGAAGGATTTAATTGAACAATTTATTTGACTTGAGATTTTAAGTTGAAGTCTTCTATGTTTACATATAATATTAGAGCATTTAAGAAACTTAATGTTTGTCATTGAGGTATTAGATTTATATTATTTAAGTATTTGTTTGTTAATCAGACATCTGAAGTACTCAAAAAGGACATTAAGTATATGAGATTTTAAGTGCAATTTAAAACGTTAAAAGAAGGTGAAGTTTGTTCAGGGGTCAATGATTAATCAAAGGCTACCGTAAATGTAACTTAAAATTTACTAGATTTATGAGTCGCAGAGTAAGATTCTTAACTTAAAGGCTAGCTTGCTAGATTTATAACTTAAAGTTCTTTACAAGCTTCTTTTGTACACAACTGTTACACTCAGTGACATGAAAACGCTCACATTCACAGAGGATTAACAGGAATTGGCACCTTCGGGCTGGTCTCAGGGTGGAGACACTGAGCATCTCAGGTGAAGGAGAAGCAGCCCCCAACCCAAACCTCATCACAAATTCCTGAAAGCCCCTACAGCGGTGGATGAATTTTACTGTTGAGAAACCTAAGAGCCTGTGGAAAAACACAGTCCAAGGAATTAAACTGGCAGTTAACCTAGGAAAGCCCTTATAAATTACCTTTTACGGTCACCTAAATAAAACGAGAGAGACAGCATGGCAGTCCACATATTAATTACATTCTACACACCTGGAAGGAATAATTAATGGGCATGGTACAGTTAATTTTCATTTACCTTTCCTTGCCTGCTGGAGAATTTCTACACTCTCCCCTGCAGTTTTCTTGGAATGCTTATAAATTTATTTTGCAGTGATGCAGATAATATGCCAAAATACTTTCTTCCCTGTGGCTGGTGCTCCAAGTCTGATTTTACGACTGGAGACATTTATGTCTGCCTCTGGGCTTCCCCCACAGCTTCAGAGACACGGTGTAATGAATAACTCGGCTGCTTGAGAAGGGAAATATTCTAGGTAACCTTTCCTTAAGCTACTCAAGCATGGCAGGGCATTAACCCCAAAGCTACTCCTTAAAGCCATCCCCACAAAGCTAGCTGGCTCCGGGCAGGATCATTTCACGCTGATACAGCCGGGCTGTGCCGGGCACCCCCATCTCTTACACAGGGTTCCTCCACTCGCTCCCGGCCACACAGCCTCTTCAAAGGCCCAAGGGGACTGTCGCCCATCCTGTGTCTCTCTCAGGGCCATCTGGTCAAAACTTGCTCCTGCCTGGGCTCCTGCTTTCTTCCCCTTTTCTCCACCCTGTCCATAGTGTCGTAGACTGAATACTGTCCCCCTCAATTCATGTCCCCTCAGAACCTCAGAATGGAATCTTATCTAGAAATAGGGTCTTTGCAGATGTTATTAAATTAAGAGAGGTTGTCCTGGATTAGAGTGGGTCCTAAATCCAATGACTGGTCCTTATAAGAAGGGAGGACACAGACAGACTCACACTGTGGTACTTTTGTTATGGCAGCTCTAGGAAACAAATACATGGGGGTTCATGTCCTGTGTGACCCTGACAAGATAATCTCTTGGCCTCAGTTACCCCATCTGTGAAATGGGGATAATGATATGCCTACTTAGTAGGGATGTTTTGAGGACTAAATAAATTCATCCATGTCAAGTGTTTGGAACAGGACCTGGTCTGAGATAAGTCCCCAATAAGCTATAATTAGCTAACCATTCCTGACGTCCGGTACCTTCTTTATCTATCTCCCAAAAGAGCACCTCAAAATCCTCGTCTATGGCAACCCAAAATCTCACTGTTGTACACATGATATACACATATTAATCTGTGGACACTAGGCTACTTCACGAATGGGAGAGGAACTCTCGTCACAGTTGGTGACGTATGATGGAGGTCTAACCATTCTGCTCCAAATGAGCATAAGGCAGGTTCAGGATGCTGAAGCGGGGGTGTTGAACAGACAGCGTGCATACCTTTTCTCCAGAAGCACAAGACAGCTAGAGATTGTCTCCCACAATGAAAGACACAGTCACAGTAATAAAGAGCTAGAGCCTTCCAAGGCAGCCAGCCACCCATCTACGCAAACCCACATTTTCATTTCCATATGTCTAGATGAGTTAAAGATGGAAATTATCTTTTTAATTGTTCACTTGTATTATTTTCTTCTGACATGTTTCTGGCACAAGACGCTAGCAGAGAGAACACTGATTTTAAAAATATCCCCATATGTGCTACATCACTGGAACTGTGTGAAGATGTTTACTGCCTTCAACTCCAGCAATTTCCCTCTTGGGAAATTACACCAAGGGAACAATTCAACAGAAGCTAACAGGTTTATGCACAAAGATGTTTACTGTACTATTTCCCTTCTAATGGGAAAAAACCGTAAACACTCTAAGATGTCCAAGATCAGAGGAATAATTTCATAAATCATAGTTCACTTAGGTACATCATTAACAAATCACAGTATATTCACTACTCAAAAAATGATACTGTTATTAAAAGCAATAATGTGAAGATATGGAAAAGAGGTTGAAGTGAAAGCAGCAGGATTCATAATAGTATGAGGATCAGGATCTTGGCTAGGTAAATGTACACACATATAAAAATGAAAACAATTGTCAGAGTGCCTCGTGCCTTCCTTCCATGCTGTGTATCATTTTTCCCACTTAAAAATGATGGCTTCAATATAATGCTAGATCCAGATCAGCTCTCAGCGTTAAAAGTGCTACTGGAAAGCCAGAGACATTCTTAACAAAAAGCTGGAATTTTCCCAAAGAGGACACCAAAATTATCTGCAGCCACTGATGTGGAAAGTCTTCCCCGATAGATCTTTGAAAAATGAGAGCACTTAATTTTTGCATGTCTCAGGGCCATAAATTGCTGAAGTGTAATTTATGTTGCCACCGCCAAGTAGTGGAGGGATGAGGCAGGTGCAGGAGAAGATCCAAAAATGAGTGAAGGGGAGGCTCGGGATGGGGGCAGAAAAGGCACATGTGGTCTTTGGGGGAAGCTAGGCTGTGCTTCAAATGTTATTCTTCTTGAAATATGGTCAGAGGGAAAAGACCACTGCAGCTGTATCCTATTACACACGCCCACGCTTCCCATCTCCCTCCCTCCCTCTTAGGGAATCCAAGATGCAAGGCTGAACCTCACTCCACAGTCCCTCTGAAGACATGCAGTGGGATGGGAATGAACCCAAGGAGGGGCAAGAAAGGACCTGAGCTACCGCAGCGATTTTCCCCAGGAAAATGTTTCCCATTTTTTTTTTTTTTTCAAACCAAAAAAAAAAAAAGCTTTCTGACTATATGGAGAGACAGAGTCCCATCTTTCTCCCAAAGGTGAGGAAGTCACGCACAAGATCCTTGCTGGCATGATACGCAGGAAGGCATATGCCTTCTTGGGGTGCAGCACACATATCAAGGCTGCGTTTAGATATTAAAATTCCTTCAAAGTCAGCCAGGCAGGCTTTATTTGTGCAGGCAAATTAAAAAGCTGTAAAACAATAACGAGGTGTTTGCAAATGATTCCAGCTACAAGGGGATGTGAGAGCCACTTGCTTGTCTATATATATGAGACCTGGCCAGGTGTGTTAGAAAGGGTTCTGGTTCAGGGCTTGTGGCCACCTACTATCCGGTGACCCAGGGAGAAGGGGGACAGGAACAAGCTGAACATATTTGGAGTTCCTATTACACACCATGCCGAATGCCAGGTACTTTAGTAAACATTATTTAACCTTCCCTTCCTCACTGCCATCCTGAAACCTAAGTGTTATCATTCCCATTTTACAGATGAGGAAGCAAGTGCAGAGAGGTTATCTGCAAAGAGTCACGCAGCCGATAACTAACAGATTCTCTAGACTAATATAGCAGGTAAGTGTTTATTATCTGAATGTTATCAACAGAGATCTGTCTGATGTAGGAGAGGGGGAGGAGCAGAGCAGACATGAAACACACGGAAGGCAGCATTCACAACCCTGGGTCCAGCCCTTATTAAGAATAATAATGGGAAAACACGTCAATGAGATTTAAGTCACTTACTAAAAGTAATGGAATGGAGTTAATATATCTGTCTGACACAGCTGGGTCAAAATGTTGACATCAAAGTGTTCAAACACCATGGACTTCATTGCCAGGGGGTAGAGCAAAGTGGCTAAAGATGTTAGCCCTAAGGGTGGTAGAATACCTGCTTCAATCTCGGCTCCTACACTAGCCAGCTGGGTGATCTTCTGCAAGTTCTGTGTCCCAGTTTTCTCACCGATAAGTATGGGAACGAGAGAACTTGCCTTTTAAGATTAAGAGGATTACGTGAGATGAAAGCACCAACATTGCCAACCATGACTCATGTCATTTTCATGTTTTTTAACTTCTCTGAAATCGAGGGGCATCTTACAATCATAGCCTTTTTCGATTGGATAGGATGATGATGGTGGTGACAATCCCTGACTCTCTCCACAGACCTGTGGGCCTTCCCTCATCCCTATATCCCCAACCCCATGCCTCAGCTTAAAGTCCAAACCCCTGGAAGGAATGTGTCCCCCCTGCCTTTCTCCCTCCCTCTCTCCTTCTCTCTCTCCCCTGACTGCAAATTTAATGCTTTCTTTTCCAAGCCAAGATAACTATCCTCAAGTCCAAATGACACAGTGCCGCAGCATCAAAATGCCCTGTACCCGCTGAGGGTGACCCCAAAGAGAAGGCTCACTCAGGTGCAGGCAGGTAGCTCCGGGATAAGCAGCCCCCTGAGACAGCCCGGTACCCAAGCCATTCATCACAACGCCAAGGTCCCTGAACCAGTGGCCTGAATAACACTGGAAGCCACCACACCCTGTGAGTGTCAGGGCAGAGTGGGGTAGTGATCTTTAGAAGAACCAAGAAAGACCCCCTTATTATAAGACCCAACCCTCCTCCAAATAACTGCCCGGACTTCACTGCCAGAGGGTAGAGCAAAGTGGCTAAAGATGTTAGCCCTAAGGATGATAGAATTTATTTATTTATTTATTTATTTTATATTTATTTTTGGCTGTATTGGGTCTTCGTTTCTGTGCGAGGGCTTTCTCCAGTTGCGGTGAGCGGGGGCCACTCTTCATCGCGGTGCGAAGGCCTCTCGCTGTCGCGGCCTCTCCCGTTGCAGAGCACAGGCTGCAGACGCGCAGGCTCAGTAGTTGTGGCTCACGGGCCTAGCCGCGGGGGATCTTCCCAGACTGGGGCACGAACCCGTGTCCCCTGCACTGGCAGGCGGATTCCTAACCACTGCACCACCAGGGAAGCCCAGGGTGATAGAATTTTTGAGGCCAGAAATCCCAGACAGCGTCTCCAATGTTAAGCCACTAAATCAAATAACAACCAGCTTTCTAAACGTTTGAAAAACCACAACATCAAAAGCAAACAAATAGGGGTAGAATTTTCTCAATTATCAAGCTTTTCTCACATAAACTTTGTTAAACCGTTGACACAGTGATGCTTGACATATATATGAATAGCTATATACATACATTGATATATAATACTAATATCTCAAAAATATTAATAGATCATGGTGATTTCTAGGTGATCCTCCACCTGACCAAGTCTGAGGTTATTCCTCCAGCAGAAGGTCAAGGAGGTCAGCATCCTGGGAGCAGGACCCAAGTCCATAAGAGTGAGGATGGAGGAAGCATCTGCTTCTAAGAGGTTCTGATGGGAGAAGTAAGCTCCTGGATGTCCAAGGTCAAGGGCAAGTGACTTCATGGAGAGGGAAATCAGGACAGAAGTGGGAGGGCCAGGGAAACAGAGGGAAAGCACTTCTGGCCCTTCACTTCTTTCAGACCTCAATAAACATCAACACACGCTTTTCACGATAAGCATAATTGAGCTTCAGGGTATTTGGAAACAGGCAGCCCAATGTCGAACTTAAACTTAAGTAATTAAACTTCTTTGTAATTAAACTTTTTTGTTTTAACATCCTGACCTTTACTATGCTGGCCCGTGCATGTAGTCAAAGCTTTTGGCTTTACTGTACTGGAAACTTTAGTCAAATCGAGAAACCAATTTTTAGTTTCAATTTTCTTTTATACTCTTGCTTAAGCCTAGACTCTTCCTTCTTGTTAACAGAAATCCCCAAAGATATTTTATTCCCCAAATCTATAATGTATGGGGGAAAAGACATAAATGATTTCTGGCTTCAATCCCTTAATGAAATAACTGAAGGGCCGAGACAGCAAAAAGCAAATGGTTTTATTCAAAATTCAAGCCTTTTCTTCAAATGTCTATCGGAAATAAAAGGGACTGGGCTTCCCTGGTAGCACAGTGGTTAAGAATCCGCCTGCCAATGCAGGGGACACAGGTTCAAGCCCTGGTCCGGGAAGATCCCACACGCCGCGGAGTAGCTAAGCCCATGCGCCACAACTACTGAGGCTGCACTCTAGGGCCCGCAAGCCACAACTACTGAGCCCGCGTGCTACAACTACTGAAGCCCACGCACCCTAGACCCATGCTCCACAACAAGCCAAGCCACTGCAATGAGAAGCCCGCGCACCGCAACAGAGTAGCCCCTGCTCGATGCAACTAGAGAAAGCCCGCACACAGCAACGAAGACCCAACGCAGCCAAAAATAAATAAATAAATAAAATTTTAAAAAAAGAAGACATATAAGGGACTGATTACTTAGGGTTGACCTTATGTGACCATTATCTGTGGTCTTCAATCACAAATAACCATTTGTAAATAACCATTCCATGTGCCTCTCAATGATCACTGCCGGTGATAATTGAGGGTGCGGTGACCCAAGCCATTCAGAAGCAGTAGGTGATCCAAAACGTCGCTTCTGGTCAGCTGGGACTGCTAAGCAGGCTCCTTGAACATTTAGCTTTTATCTCCAGTGACATTTGGCCTCAAAAGTTACTCAAACGACCTTGCGTCTTGTGAGCACAGCGGCAGAATCGGGGCTGGGAGGGCAGGGATGCAGCCCAGGCGATTCATCACCAACACACCGCAATCGGAAGTTACCTGTGTTGGAATGGACGCATTCTCTTGAAACTCCATTGGAGATGAAAGAGTAAAATAGCCCATTCCTGACACGGGATGAATAACAATGAATACCTGTTTAGCTGTCTGCCTATTCCAGTGGGCCTTCCACACACATCCTCACTGCCTCTTGTTTTAAAAAGGAGAAATCCCCCATCACAGAGGTTCAGTGATGTACCCATGGTCCCAAGATGAATCATGGCGTCTCCATTCTATCAGTGAGGAAATGGAGGCTCAGGGACATACGTGACTTGTTCAGGGGCACAGAGCTCAGTGGTGGAACAGAGACTCAAACCCAGGTAATACAGGCCCAGGTTCAGTCTTATCCCTCTGCACAAAAGGTGCCTCCTTTATGGAAGTTTGTTCTAAAAAGGTGGGGGAGGGGTTGTGCATGGAAAGAAATATTCTTGGAGCATCCACACTGTCCTGGGACCACAGAGGCGAAAGAGAATAGATCAGCCTTCACTGAGCTTCAAGGCTCAGTAGTGCCCTTTGTTGTTCTTCTAGCAACTTTCTCTGATTCTTTAAGGGTAACAAGAAAACAGAAGCATGTAATTAAGCCCCTTAACAGATACCTGGGCACCAACTCATGGCTTCTTCCTTATGTCAGAGACCATGTTAAATTCCTTTTTGTACCTCCTACTCTGAGTGGGGTCAGTACAAAATAAGTCCTCCATAAACACAATATTTAGTCAATCAATTAATCCGATTTTGCAGCTGAGACGATTGTACATCACAAGAGCCCAGAACCTTCCTAGAAGTTTTTACTCGGGAATGTGAGGGGTCTGGCTCTCAAGCGATGGTCGGTGTCCAAACAATAGAGCCAGCTTTCCATGTCTCCTCAAGAACCCCTATCACAGAGGGCTCTGTTGAGTTCTTTGTGTAGCTTATATCTGAATCATTTCCCAGACTGAAAGGACAGTGACTAAATAACATCAGATGGGACTTCAGAATTCTGGGAAAGGATAAGGCACGCCAGAAAGCTGATGACTCAATATTCCACTTTTCAAACCAGCTGTGCTGCCATCCTGGAAAGAGAGCCTCGGTACCCAGGGCTGTCATCAGAACAGAGGCAGGGGGTTCCAAAACGTAATCAGGAAGATAAAGATCTTAGGAAAGAAACTGAAATGTCTGCCCAGGAGCAAAGATTGATTCTACCCTAGTACAGGAAAAGGCAAATGGAGAAGGCACATAATCTATAAATAATTTTGGAAAGACTTCTCATTTCAGGAAAACTTATATTCAGGTTTTTTGTTTTTTTTTTTTTTTAATATTGCAAGCCAACTGGTCAATGGAAGCCAGAGTTCAAGGACTAGAGAGGTCTGATGCAGTGGAAAGTCAGTGGGCTGGGGACCAGGAGGCCCGTGTTGGGCTGGGTTCCTAACTAGCAGGGTGACCTTGGGTAAGCACCCACCCTCTTTTCTGGGTCTCAATTTCCTCATTTTTAAATAAGGGGGGTTATTCTATAGAAGTTCCCTTCCAGCTGCAAAATTCAATCCTTCTGTAACTCAGTCTACGTGCTGATCCAACGCCCTCCCCTCCACTGCTGTGAGGCTCACCAAATTCCTTTGGCAACGTGCTCCACCAGTGAACAGGCCAGCTTTTGTAGGCCTCCTCAGAGTGGTAACCACAGAAATGAACCCAAATGCACCAAAAAATGTAAATGGGTCTTGAGCGCTCTCATACGTATGAAGTCAACAGTGTGAAATTTATAACAAGATGGTCTACAGATCTTTTGTTGACACACGGTGTAAAAAAAAAAAAAAAAAAAAAAAAAAATCTCCTTTTAAATATAAAAAGGCCCATTTGTTTGGTTCTCAACTCAATCAGTCTTGAGCCGTCAGCATTTGAAACCCTAGTCCCAGTCGTGACCGTGGGTTGCCTCTTAGCGACACACACATAGGAGGGAAACTTGGATTCTTTACAGAGATAGCCTCTATTCTGCTGGGGAACTGGGGGAGGCAGGGGAAGTTGCCTTTGGCATCGACCAGCCCTTGGCATTGACCAGACAATGAACTCATCATCCTGCCTGGCCCAGAAATAGAAATTGAACGTTAAACATAGCTCACCAGCATCTCCTCCACCAGCATCTCAGACTGAGGTTAAGTGGCTCACAAGAAAGTCTGAAGCGGGGATGCTTACTTAATGCTTAAGAATTTATCCCATCACCCCAATAACGCCCGCTGCTCCACTGTCATCTGAAAGAAATTATTAAGCACCTAATGTGTACACAGCCCTTCCGTCCTAGACTGTTCCAAAAGGAACCCTCTGGATTGGGCTGCATGCCCCAAAATGTGAATGTATTTCATGCCACTGAACTGTACACCTAAAGATGGTGAAAATGGTCACTTTCATGATATGTATATTTTACAATTTTTTTAAAGATACCAAAAAAAAAAAAAAAAAAAAAAAGACTTAGACTGCAGCCCCCAGACACACCTAATCATACTGATGCAAAATAGAAACACTCAGCCAGCGAGCTATTTCCAGCCTGTCCCCAAAATGTCTGGGGCCGATGATAATAGCCTCTCCCCTGGCCAAAGCAACCACGAAATTTGTTTAAGCATCATGCCTAGAGCCTCAGAGTAAATCCACAGCCATTTCCACCCTTCCCAGAGGGCTCAGTACTGAGACCTAGACTAGCGGTTCTCCAACCTGAACGCCCCTCAGGACTGCCTGGGGGGAGGTCAATGCAGATTCCAGGGTCCCATGACCAAGATCCTGATTCAACAGGCCTCTCTCAAAGCCCAGGAATGTGCCCTTTTAAAAATATCCCAGGTGATTTGGAGGAACTTGGGGTGTACTAAAGGGTTGAGCAGGGGGGTAGGTGGACAGGATGCAGCCCTTACGTGGGCTTTAGAATCAGCCAAAGGGGTGTGGCCACAGGGACTGCCCCCAGCTCCTGCTCCCCAGTGAAGGCTGCCAGGGGCTCTTTCCCAACTTCAAGGAGGCCCTTGGCTTTGAATCCTTGAATAAGTCTGGGCGAAGTAGAGTGTGCGGTTCCACCACCTTCCCCACGGCTAGTGGACCTTCTGCCAGAACCAGAACACCCAGAGTCCAGGCCCGACTCTCTTCCACACCCTTTTCATGACCATGCCTCAGTCTTCTCCCTGTGTAAAATGGGGCCGATAGTACCTGCCCTGGCTGACTCCTCGGGCTGTTGCATCAGGGGTTCCAGGCCCCGTTCTCCCAACTGTGTGGCCTTGGGCTCTTTACATTTCACCTCTCTAGACCTCAGCTTCCATATCATTCAAACGGGAATAAAAAGAGTACTAAGCTCACAGAGCTCTCATGAGGACTAAAGGAACTAATGCAAGAAAAGCTCTCAATCCACTGGAACACAGAGAAGGAGCACTTAAGAAATATTAACTATTATTGTATTTATTAATACGCTGCACTTGGGGGTGCTTGGTAGGGAACAAATCTAAGAGATGACCGTTTTCACACTTTTATTATTTAAGAAAAGACCAGAACTTGTGTGTGCCATCCACCCTGTGATTACACATCACGGCCCTTTGGCTTAGAGGTGACAAGCATGACTTTGAGAAGCCAACCCTTTTACTTCAAAAGTGAGTTTCTCCACTCTCTATCGGAAAGGCCTCCAACCCTGCTGCTCCCGGAACAGCCTCCCTCAGAAGGGAGCCACGTGGGGACTCCGTGCCTCAGGCAGGACAGTCTGCAGACTGCATTTCACCTCACCCACTGATGTCACCTTCCAGCCACACAGAACCACTCAGAGATCTCAGAAGACACCCAGGAATTTCTGTTCTTTCCTACGGTCAAGCTGTTCCTGCTTCCAGAACTTTCTATGCTTCAGCCAAGACCCTCTTCACCCAGATTGTCACTCGGGCTGCAGCTCAGTTGCCCCGCCTGAGGGAGGCCTTCTCCAGCATCCCTTTCATCCCATTATCCTGTGTGTCTTCCTTAGAGCACTGGCCCCCCCACCCCCGACCTGAAGGGACCGCATCACAGTCCCCTCCCTCCTGAACATCAAGCTCTAAGAGAACCCCTGCCCTGCTCACTGCAACAACAGTGCCTGGCACGCTGGAAAAAACTTGATGCCTGAATCGTACATCTCAGCCAGGGTGAACATGGAACCCAGGTACCCTGAGATGGTCCCATTCATGCCTGTGGGCCTGGAGCCAAGTTTAAAAGCTCTTCCTTTCATTCTAACAAGTGGCTCGTTTGATGGTGAAACTTGCACTGCTCTAATGAGAGGTGATACAGCCCAGGGGTTAGGAGCCTGGAAGTTCTAGAATCAGACCAACTTTGGTATCAGTCCCAAGCTGCCACTTCCTACCGTGTTGTCCTCAGCAGGTCATGACTGTCTGATAAAACCATCCTCGGAGTATTTCAGAGAGACTGAAAGACAGCACGTATGTAGGCACCTGAAACATGGCACGTGGTAGATAGTCAATAAATGTTATTATGAATAATAATAATAATAATAGCATTTTTTTCTCCTCTGAAGACAGAGGACCGAGTCCACCACCTACCAGTCACGTGACCTTGGCCAATTTACCTACTATCCCTGCCACTTCTCAGCTCTAAAGTGAGAAGACAGCGCTCCGCAGCCTGGTCGCCGGCCGCGCCACGTCCCGGGCCGTGGTCTTCGGTCTTCTGGCCGCGCGGCTGCTGACCCACCGGCACACGCGGTGAGGAAGCAGGCGTAGGGAAGCAAAGTCACCCGGCCAGCAAGAAGCCCGCCTGGGATTTGAAGCCAGGAAGTGTGGGGCTAAAGTCAGGCTCATAACCATCCTGCCCTCCTGCCTCTTGTGCAAAGATCGCCGCTCCTGTGTCCTGTCTGTGGGCTCAGACCCGGAGCGGGAGAGGGCTGGTGCACACTGGGCTCCTCCGGCCCTGTGCTGAGCCAGCCCTTAAACAGAGCCTTCGGGAGAAGCCGGCTCACAGGGAGGCGACCTGGAGAGCCTCCGCCGGACCTGGGCAGTATCCCCCGGTTGGGCTATGCTCTGGAGTTTGGAAAAGATGCTGCCAGCTTCCTCACTAGGATGAAGGAGAAGCCCGGTGATATCTTTACTGTGCTGGTGGGGGGCAGGTATGCCACTGTCCTCCTGGACCCACACTCCTATCACATGGTGGTGTGGGAGCCTCGCACCAGGCTGGACTTCCACGCCTATGCCGTCTTCCTCGTGGAGAGGATTTTTTCGACGCGCAGCTTCCGCATTACAGCCCCAGCGATGAAAAGTCCAAGATGAAACCGACTCTCCTCCACGAAGAACTCCAGGCGTGCACGGAAGCCGTGTATGCCAACCTCCACACTGCCCTGCTGGGTGACACCAGGGAAGCAGGCAGTGGCTGGCATGAGACGGGACTCCTCGAATTCTCCTACGGCTGCCCGCTCAGAGCCGGCTACCTGACTCTGCATGGTGTCGAGGCAGCGCCCCACACCCGGGAGAGCCAGGCCCGGGACCGCATCCACTCAGCCGACGGCTTCCACGCCTTCCGCCAGCTCGACCTGCTACTCCCCAAACTGGCACGTGGCTCCCTGTCACTGGGGGATAGGGACCAGGTGTGCAGGGTCAAAGGTCGCCTGTGGAAGCTGCTGTCCCCAGCCAGGCAGGCCACTCCGGCCCACCGGAGCAAATGGCTGGAGAGTTACCTGCTGCACCTGGAGGAGACGGGCGTGTTGGAGGAGATGCAGGCAGGGGCTCTGGTGCTGCAGCTCTGGGCCACGCGGGGGAACATGGGTCCTGCTGCCTTCTGGCTCCTGCTCTTCCTCCTCAAGAACCCCGAGGCCCTGGCTGCTGTCCGTGGAGAGCTGGAGCCTATTCTCTTGCGAGTAGAGCAGCCCATTTCGCAGATGACCACCCTCCCACAGAAGGTTCTGGACAGTGTGCCTGTGCTGAACAGCGTGCTGAGTGAGAGCCTCAGGCTCACCGCTGCACCCTTCATCACCCGCGAGGTCGTGGCGGACCTGGCCTTGCCCATGGCAGATGGGCGGGAATTCACCTGCGATGTGGCAACTGCCTCCTCCTCTTCCCCTTCCTGAGTCCCCAGAAGGACCCGGAGATCTACACAGACCCAGAGGTATTTAAATACAACCAATTCCTGAACCCTGATGGATCAGGGAAGAAAGACTCTTACAAGGATGGTAAGCGACTGAAGAATTACAGCATGCCGTGGGGAGCAGGGCACAACCAGTGCCTGGGGAGGGGTTACGCCATCAGCAGCACCAAACAGTTCGTGTTCCTTGTGCTGGCGCACTTTGACCTGGAGCTGATCAGCCCGGACGTGGAGATGCCCCAGTCTGACCTCAGCAGGTACGGCTTCGGGCTGATGCAGCCGGAATGTGACGTGCCTGTCCGTTACCGCATCCGGCCTTGGGCTCCGGGGAAGACGGGACTCCACGCACCCAGCCTTGCCCCTAGTGGCCCAACGTTCTGTGCCTGCGTTCGAACTGGGTACAGAGCTTTGAACACCCAAGGGTGCCAAGCATTATCCCTTCCCTACTGTTTTTCCTAGAAGGCTGTGTCTGGGGGAGGGGAAAGAAGGGGAGTGAAGAAAAGACACCAAAAGCTCTGCGGATTATCTGCTGCAAAGGTTAAGCTCCAAAATGAGGCTCTTTCCGCAGCCCCTCTTGCTGCTCTCACCTTTATGATATCCACTAAAGCTAGGGCAGACGGGGCAAAACTAGGAGACCCCACTGCCCTGCCCCCAACCCCCACGGGCTGCTGTCCAAGGCCCTGACAATGGTGTGGTCCAGACCCCAACCAGTCAAAGCAGATGCTGGCCATAAAAAGGCCATTTGGGGCCTAGCAGTGCGTCTGTTGAAAGAAATTCTGTCCCCCAATTTTTATGAAACGACCTAAAGCCAAAAAAATAAAAATAAAAAATAAAATAAAATGAGAAGACTTCCTAAGCTCACAAGGTTGTTGTGAGGATCAGATGAGATCATCTGGGTAAAGCACGGCGCCTCGTACATCCTGAGCACTCAATAAACTGCAGCAATTAGTAACACCCATATTGTCGCCTTTCCTCCTAAAAGCATGAGCTCCTTGAGGGCAGGAACCCTGTATACTCACTTCTCTATCCCTAACACTAAATGCCTGGCACATTTTTCTAGAAGGAAGGAAATGAGTGGGGTTTTTTTTGAGGTCATCTCACGCCCATCACCCTCCAGCTTGATTTCTGGTGTGTGTGGGGGGGCGGAGGGCAGGTAGATGGGACACAGAGAAGGCACGGAGCTTGGGTTGGTTGCACAGAGCCGCAAAGGTAGAAAGCGAATTTGCTGGAAGTGTGGAGGATGACAGATGGTAAAGTCCCCAGCTGGTCACACACCTACTAGTGGGAAAGGGAGGCTGGTTAAATGTTACAAATGAGTCAACTTTCTCTTAGACAATAAGATCAACAAGAAAGACAGTGATGGGGAGAGGAACAAACAGGGTGAGAAGGAGAGAAACAGGCCCCTGGGCCCTGCTCTTGTGTAACTTAACCCTTTGGGAGGAAGGGGTGAGGTGGGGGGCACACGGGACTGGAAAGCCGTCGAGCTGGGGGACGGCAGGGGAGCCACCGATTTAATTTAGATCCTCCCCAATGGGCTGCATCACAGCCTGGCTCGCTGCTCATTTCACGCTCCTCTGACACAGATGGGAAGATCAAACCCAGGACATGTCGGTTTTGTAGGCTACCAGATATGTCAAAACCGTTAACCGTTTCTGAATTTAGCGATTTGGCAGAATGTGGAGCGGAGCTGCTCGGATGGCCAAGCGCGCTGACTGCAAAGAGTTTCTTTCGCAATCTTGTCCTCTTCTGCCAACTGTAAGCTAAGATCATGAAGCAGAATCAACATGGCTACGTGGAGTGTCAGCCTTCAAGAGGGAAAGCCAAGTGTTGGGGGCTCCCAGCACCGCATGGTCAATGGCACCACCCCAATACTACCTGCACCACCATCACCGACAATGCTGTAATTTATCCCCCAATGATCCACGAGTGGGAGAATAGATGGATAAGGTATAGCCTGGGTACCCTGGAGGCACCCCAAAACTGCGGTCCCTAAATACCTAGCCTGGAATCTCCCCACTTCATTATCTTCTAATCCCACACATAACACCTGAATTTTCAATCAATCCAGCGTGGGCACTGTGCTCCCACGTGCCTATGATGTGCTCAGCTACAGGGCAACAAGTTAGGAAGATTACAAAATGGAATCAGACATCCTCTGAGCTCTTCTCTAAATTATAAAAGCAACTGCTCATAACAGAATATTGAGAACATAAGGAAGACTGGTTTTTAAGTAAACTGCCCACAAATCCTAATGATTGTTCCTTTAAGTAAATTTGACAGGTTGTATTTGTCATGTGTTTTTTTGTTGTTGTTTTTTTTTTTTCATTCAGAATATAAAACATTCTGAAAAATGAGGGGTCTCGGGCTTCCCTGGTGGCACAGTGGTTGAGAGTCCGCCTGCCGATGCAGGGGACACGGGTTCGTGCCCCGGTCTGGGAGGATCCCACATGCCGCAGAGTGGCTGGGCCCGTGAGCCATGGCCGCTGAGCCTGCGCGTCCGGAGTCTGTGCCCCGCAACGGGAAAGGCCACAACAGTGAGAGGCCTGCGTACCGCAAAAAAAAAATATGGCAACTCCCGGAGGGTTTTCTATCCCTCTCTATCCCTAGAATTTCTTCCCCACCAAGTCAAGAAGTTTGCCTTATTTTGTTTTATAAACTAGTAGAATATGGAATCAGACTACTGGGTTCCAATTTGGGCTCTGTCACATCCTGGCTCTATGACCTTGGACTGGTTACTGAATCTCCACCTGCCTCAATTTTCTCATCTCTAAAATGGGAATAATAGTAATACTTCTCAGGACTGTTGTGGGGATTAATGAGCTATTATAAGAACACTTAAAAAGAGTGCCTAGCAGTTTTAAGTATTTACTTTATTAAGTACTTAATAAATGTAGCTATATACGTAAGGCAGCACTGCCTTTAAAAGTAGGTCATTAGCTTTTTAAGATCCCCTAGGGTGGGTTTCAACTTTTATAAGTAGAAAGGCAGTATAGAATACTGGTTAAGAACACAAACTATAAAACCACACTGCCTGGGATTGAATCCCAGTTCTGCTTTTCTGCTGTGTGATCTTGGCTGTTACTTAACCTCTCTGAGATTTAGTTTCTGTAAAATGGAACTAATATTGCCTTCACGCTTAAGTGAATACAAACACATAGTAAGTAACATAACAAAGCATGACAGTTTGCGGCTGTCACTGTATTTCTAGGGGAGGTCCCATCAGCAACAAAGAGTCACATTCGTAAAACATCAAGATGCCATTCAAAGTCCCAGGAAGCAACTAGGTAACCAGCCATTAGCCACTCTCACCCCATCTTAGCTCTGTTCAAAGTTGCTAATGTACAGTTCATTAGTGAAGGCGTAGCAAGCAGAATTCAATTAAAATTGGCCCAGCTTTCTGCTCCAGGTCCCTCCATCCCCATCCTGCAGCAGGACTGAGAGCTAAGGGGGACAGACAGCAGGGCTGATGCACACAGTGGGAGGGGCCCACTGGCGTGGTACCTTTGGCTGTTGCATGGCAACAGGAGCTGCCAAGACAGAAGAGCATCAGTAAACTGCAAAGAGAGAAGAGAGCCTGGCCCCTGCATGCAGTCAGCATCAAAGCATCCATGAGGCTGGAAGGCAAGGAGACCCCAGCCCTAAATAGCAGCTCTGGTGACAGGGCCCAGCCCAAGCCTGTGAATCCTGGTGTGGAAAGGAACAGACACACCGGTCCTTCCCTATAGTGACCTGCCCTGGGGAGCCACAAATGCATGGACCAGCTTAGCCTCTAAACCTTCCACACAGCTCAGGGTGGGCCTGGAACCCCTCTCCATACCTCAGGAAGGGAGGCAGATCCGCAAGAGAGCTCGTGCCCAACTGGAGCTTGGGAATGTCTCACTGAGGACAGAACAACAGAACATAAGACAGTGTATCTCAGCAGGAATGTAACTAGAGGTGCTGTGGGCTGTCAGGAGAGGGCAAGTTTCCCGGAGAAGGAAGCTGGATCTTAAGAGACACAAGGAAATGGAAGAGGAGGCAGGGAAAGAAGGGCAGTGACACAAGTCCCACGCACCCAAGGAACACCTTTCTACACAAAGAGAAACCCACCATTTAAAACAAACCTTTCTCTGCCTTCTACAAAAGGATTCAATTTTCTGCCAGATCTGACTGAAGCTCAAAGGTATTTTGTAACTGCACTTCCCTGCCTATCTAAAGATGTCCCGACTTGTCAGTCACCCTGAACCTCAGATGCATTTCGCCTGTTCCACAAAATGTGGTCCGTCTGACCCACAAGGCTCAATTTCCTAAAGATTCTTGCAGCTTTAACGTGGCTGAATGAAGTGGCTATGATATTTTATCGGAGTGACGGTACTTTATTCTTTACAGACGTCAGAAAATTGTGCCTCTGGTGAATCGGTCCTGATGGAGAACCTCAGATTTAAAGAACTAGGGGGAGAAGTTTTATGTATATATTATTATACACACACACACACACACACACACACACACATACATGTGTGTTTATACATTATGAAAGCTGCTTATATAAACTTTATATGCATATAAACTTTATGTGTGTATGAACATTTGTGTGCGTGTGTGTGTTTTACCCCACCTAATAAGCAGATCTGCCTTGAGCTGGATATGTAAGGCTCGGGTCTCAATTTCTATAACTGCAAAGGCATAGGGTTTCTCAGTCTTGGACACTGTGGGGTGAGGATCCTAAGGCTCCATTCTAGTTCAGTGTGGAGAAAAGTGCTAGGATCCACTGGTGATGTCTGCTGTGGTCACACTAAGGAGAGACGGGAGGTGTGTTTGCTGGTACCTGGCTCAGCTCAAAGGACCCACCTGATAGATGATTTTCAGGATCTTAGAACTGAGTCCCAAACAGAGGGTTCTTTTAGAATCTCTAAAGGTCTATTAGTTCAAACACTCTGAGCACTGAGCTATAAAGGCCACACTCATGGGTTCAAAGCCATCCCCTTGCTGCAAGTAGAGAAAGAAATGCTGTTTGTGTTGGGAAGATCCCTCCCAAACCCACTCCTACAAGCTCCCTGTGAGCACAGGCCCCCAAGGTGTGGTCACAAGTTTCTCCTCCACTGGTGGGACAGGGGAATGGTTTCCCAGCATTTCTGCACAGCTGTTGCGTCACAATAATAACTTCTGTGAGGGTCTAAAATGATTTCCATTATGAGCAGCTTTCACTTTATAGAAAGACCCCCACTCCCCTCAATGCAACGAAGGAAAAAGAGAAAGGCGACACAAATGACAATAATGATGTCTATGGATTTTGAGACAGACCTTGGGAGAGGCAACGGAGAAAGAAAAATTTACAGGAACCCTGAAGCCTCGTGACCTGTCTGTGTGGGACATTCTAGATTCCCATACAGCAGTGACACCGAGGCCCAGAGTCATGATGTTTAACTCCATGGGACGGGCACACAGCCAGCGAATGGCTTCCAAGCCCTGTCCTTTCCACGCTGTAGTAACACAGACTAGACACCTCTAGGGGCTGCAGTGGGGCAGGGCCGGAGGATCTGGAATGCTGACAGGACCTAGGAAGTGAAGACAGAGAGGATGCACAAGGAAAGGAGAACGTAGTTTCCACAGGGCCCATCCCATGGCTCAGAGAAACTAAGTAAACATAGCCTGGGTGTTTCCATCCCAACTTCTCAGCCTCCGTTTCCGTTTCCCTCCAGCTTGCCCGGCTGAGAGAGGTGCGACGGCTGCTGAAGAAAGAACACTATGCTCTGCTCCTTTATCTCTGAAAAGATCTGGAGACCAGCCCAATCTCAAGGGACCGCTGACAAGAACAAGAAATCACCAAGTGCAGAATGCCCTCATTAGCCAGGCTTCTAACCGCCGCCGGTGGGTGATGTCAGGACCACACGGTTCCTCCCCTGGGCCCTGGCATCCTCACGCGTTCATATCTCCCCACCCCTGCCACGCTGCCTGCAGACTCCTAGAATACCGAATATCAGTCCAATACAGAAAGCAATTTACTAATGTCCTAAAAAATATGGGGGCTGCACAAGGTGGTCTCTGGAGTCTGTTCCAGGATGGCAGTTCAGAGACAGCTGTAGCTGGTTCTGACTTTTATCACCGTGTGCAGCCAGGAACTTTCAAATCCCACCATCAGAGGCCCCTGGAGGTAAAAGGCAAATGTCTTATTGGGGGAAAAATAGTACTTTAGCAAATGATCATTGAGTCTCATCTTGGACAGACTTGGGGAGAAAAAGAGATATGATAGGGGAGTGAATGTGGAAAGGAAACTAGGCTCTGAAAGCCTTGAACAGTCAGGGACGACTGGAACAATGGCATAAAAATAGCAGTTATGGGGCTTCCCTGGTGGCGCAGTGGTTGAGAGTCCGCCTGCCGATGCAGGGGACACGGGTTCAC
>NC_041219.1:37274280-37276301 GCF_002837175.3 Physeter macrocephalus | reverse complement strand
CTGCGCGGCCGGAGTCTGTGCCCCACAACGGGAGAGGCCGCAACGGTGAGAGGCCCGCGTACCGCAAAAAAAAAAAAAAAAAAAAAAAATAGCAGTTATGTTTTCTGCACACCTGCTACACACTGGGCACAGCACTCAGACTCCTATCATAAGCACTATCTCATTTAATCCTGTTATCCCTGCTTTATAGGTAAGAAACTGAGACACCAGGAGATTCAGTGACTTGCCCAAAGCAACACGCTGTTCACCCATTCCTTCAACATCTATGTATTTCACATGTGGCTCCAGGCACTGCACCAGATCGGAAGCCACAGAGTGGCTGGGCTGGGATCCAAGCCTAAGCATCCGGATGCTAGATTTAATACCCCAGATGGACCAATCCGCAAAGGGAACGCTGTGATGCTGAGCCATGCAGACACACGCAGGAGGCCCACCGGGGGGGAACCCAGGCCCCAGCCCACTTTGGGGTGTGCCGCCCCGTCGGAGCTGCAGGGAGGAGGGTAGGCTGGAGGGAGCCTGAGTCCCGCGGGACACAGCTTCTGGAAGGCAGAGACTCCTTCCTCTGAGTCTGCCTTGTCCTTGATGCCACCTCAGGGTCTACCCGTAGTAGGATCTCAAATAACTGTTCTTGAGGACACATGGCACCCAAGGGGCCACCCCGCAAAGCCGTTTCTACCAATGGATTCTATTCTGTGTAGACAACATGGAAGACTGCCAGGAAACCCCCAGGGTCATCCTCTGCGTCAACAGACTTCCTGGAAATGAAGCCAACCTCGACCTTTAAGAGCCTGCATGATCTAGCCCTTGCCGAGCTCTCCCACTCCACTGCAGCCACCGTTCCCCCAACCTGCCAAGCTCATCCGCACCTCTGGGCCTTCTGCCACCAACGCTCTTCCCTTAGAACTTCACCTGGCTCACCCCTTCATATCCCTTAAGTGCCTACCCAAAAGTCACCTCTTCAGAGAAGTCTTCCTCAACCATCCCTTCCAAAATAGCTTTCCCACTGTTCCCTAACCCTGCTTGAATGGCGTTCCTCATCACCCCAAATCATGTCATCTACCACACGGGTTCATTCATGGATAGTCTGTCTTGCCCACAGGAATGGAGGCTCCGTGAGAGCAGGCTTTGTCTCTTTGGTTCACTGCTCTTATCTCTAGAGCCTGGAAGGGAGGCCGGCACATAGCAGGTGCTCAGTAAGTATTTGCAAAATGACTTGGATACATTACATTACATTAATCTGTATCCACCAACATTTATTGTATACTTCCTACATGAGGCTCTGAGCATACAGAGATTTAAAAACAAGCAAGGCCATGTTCCTATCCCTGTGTTCACAGCTGAGAGAGGGAGATGCTAGAGGGAGGTGTCCCAGTCGAGCAGTGCTAGAGGAGAGGGAGCCAACGGTGTTCTGGGAGCACTGCCCCACCCCACTGCGTGACACGGAGGAACCACAAGCCCTGACTCCCAGTGGGGGGCCCCAAACCTGTGTGACATAAGCTCTGCCCTCAGATGCATAGCCTCGTCCACTTACAGGAGACGAGGGTTCCGCACCGACCCCAGACGGAAAATCGAACCACAGCGTTTCTTTATGCCGGGTAGGTGAAGATTCTGCTTCAAAAGTAGTCACCTACACAGAAGCTTAAAACTATTTTTAAAATTTTTCCATTTTTAAACTGACATAACTAGTTCCTATTTTGTAAACTGAGATATAACATTAGTTTCAGGTGTACAGCATAAGGATTCAATATTTTTCTATGTTGCAAAATGATCACCACAATAAGTCAACACCCAGCCCCACACAGTCACAGATATTTTTTCTTGCGATGAGAACTTTGAAAATCTACTCTCTCAGCAACTGTCAAACATGCAATACAGTACTGTCAACTACAGTCGCCATGCTATTCACGACATCCCCATGACTTACTTGTTTTTTTGTTTTTTTTTGCGGTATGCGGGCCTCTCACTGTTGTGGCCTCTCCCGTTGCGGAGCACAGGCTCCGGACGCGCAGGCTCAGCGGCCA
>NC_041219.1:37266245-37274174 GCF_002837175.3 Physeter macrocephalus | reverse complement strand
GCTCACGGGCCCAGCCGCTCCGCGGCATGTGGGATCTTCCCGGACCGGGGCACGAACCCGTGTCCCCTGCATCGGCAGGTGGATTCTCAACCACTGCGCCACCAGGGAAGCCCGACTTACTTGTTTTTTAACTAGAAGCCTGTAGCTTTGGAGCCCCTTCACTCATTTCACCTACCGCCCACCCCCGCCTCTGACAACCAGTTAAAACCATTTCTAGGGACTTCCCTGGTGGTCTAGTGGTTAAGACTCTGAGCTCCCAATGCAGGGGGCCCGAGGTCGATCCCTGGTCAGGGAACTAGTTCCCACATGCGTGCCGCAACTAAGACCCGGAGCAACCAAAACAAAACAAAACAAAAACTAGATAACGTCAATTAAATTTTAATTAAAAAAAAAATTTCTGAAAAGTCTCTAAGGTCTCTACTCGAGGTGCTTCCGGTGCCTGAGGGCTTGGGATGAAGAGTTTCTTTCTGAAGGGAGAGAAGGAGGACGGCACAACAGAATTAAGTTTACACCCGTGGGGAGGGGAGTTGAGGAACGGGGGGGACAAGCATGACAGCCCCCAGTTTGCAGGTGAAGGGACTGGGGGCTCAGTTTCCAGAAGTCTCATTTGTTACCAGTCAAAAACAAATGCAAAGCCTTCAGGGGCCCGGGAAGCGCCTCTGTCGTCGGGCCCACCGGCTGGGCCAGCGGCGCTTCTTCCTTTTATTTACGGAGGCCGCTGACAAAGGTGAAAGGCAGAGAGAGGCGCTCTGCGAAAGCGGAGACTAAAATATTGATGAGGGACAGTAATTGCACGTCCCGAGACAGGAGGACAGGCCCTGCCGCTGCCGGGGAAAGGTTCTCCGGGCTCATCAAAGCACTCAGCTCAGCTCTGGGCCTCAGTGTCAGCCGTCCCCAGCCCTGAAACGCCCTCCACATCCTCCCCCAAGTCAAGACCCCCTCCCCCACGAAGCCTCCTCTGATTGCCGCAGCCTGCACTGATTCAGAATCACAGAAACCTCGGAATGTTAGCGGTGGACGGCACCTTTCAGATGAACCAGGTCCCACATTCTCTGGGAGACGAATCCGAGGTCCACGAGGTGGAGTGGCCAGGCTTCCACGCCTCTCTCGCGTGCTTTTCCTCCCTTCGTGCTCTCTGCTCCTTCTAGGGCAAGCCCACCCTCCTCGACTGACTCCTTCAAATCACTCAACAGACACTCCCTCCTCTCCTGCCCTCTGCCTTCAAGATCGAGCCCTGCCCACTTGGCCACCTCAATTCCCAGTCACCCCCCACCCCTCCTCTCTCACCCTTCCATCCACGCCTGGGTTCAGGCCCTGCTCGTCTCTCCCCGAGGGGTTTTACAGAAGACTCGTGATAGCCCCCAGATCGCATCCTCTTGTCCTCGCCCCACGCATCCATCCTCCCCTCCCCACCCCATGCTCGCCACGCCCACCTGGCCGTCCTCACCCACACTCCACGCCCCCCGCCCTGCCCGGTGCCTAGTCCGGGACTAAGTCCGAAGTCCTCAGCAGGGTCCAAAAGCCCTTGTGAGCTGGCCTCTCCAGCTTCAGGGGTCGCAGCTACGCATGAGTCCTACCCCCCGCTTTCTGCCTATTCTCGCCTTAAAGGTATCCCCACAACTGTGGGTCCAGCTGTGTCCCCCAAAAAGATCGGTCCAAATCCTAACCGCCAGGTGCCTGTCTGTGAATGTGACCTGACTTAGAACCCCTTTTTGCGTCCCCCTTATGATCTTTTCGCTGGGGGCAATGGAAAGGGGGGGCTTTGAAACCAAATGTGGCTCCCAGTCTCAGCTCCATCACTTCCCAGCTGAGTCACCTGGGCCAGGTCCCTTGAGCTCTCAGAGCCTCAGTTTCCTTCTGTAAAATGGGGCACCACGTCATCCCGGTATTATTGATAATGTACGTAACTATCTTGCATAGACAGAAGATTCAGGAAAGCCTCAGTTAAAAAAAAAAAAAAAAAAAAAAAAGGAAAGCCTCAACTGATATTACTACAATTCCTATTCCTGGGAGGTCTTCCTTGTCCTTCCAGAGCTCATCCCAGGATCGCCCTCCACCTCTGCCAAGTGTTCCAGGGTCTGCCTCTGGGAGCACTTCCCCCTTCCCTGGCTCAGTAACCCCTTCTCCCAGAGGGCAGGGCTCCTCTCCCGCCCCGCGGGCTGTGAGAGGGCCCAGAGCCCCTGCCCAGGGAGCAGCAGGGAGGCTGGACCTCCCCGGAGACTTCCTTTGTGAGCCAGCCAAGCACCCAACCTGTTGCTTTTAAGGACAGTCCCCCTGCGGGCTCCATCTGCCTCGGGGGACGAGCTGTTTAATGAAGTGAGGGTTGGCTCCCGTGAAGACAATGAATTTTAACGCTTCTGGACACAGCAATCAGACAGAAGCCTACCTACCAGGAAAGGTCAGGAGGGGCTTCAAAATCATGCAGCCCAACCTCCACCGGGGCCCAGGGTGGCTGGGCCGAGGTCTCACAGCTGGTTAGTAGCAGTTAGTCCCTAAACCAGGACCCACTGTGGCTCTGAGTCCTGAGACTCTGAGCAATGTCTTTTATACAAGTTAAAAATATGCAGAGGGAGACAGGAAGTGAGGGGGAAAGAGGAAATGGGAAAGGTGTGTGCCTCTAGTCTAGAAAACCAGCAAGACTTCTCCCTGGGTTATTCAAGGTTCGTGGAATTGAACCCACAAGTCTAAAAAGTGAAAACCCTATTACCAAAATATATTTCCCGCTCCGAGGGGTCAAGTCCTCCTTACCCTACTAATCTGCACTGCCTATGCTTACACTCTTCCCAGAGGTACTCCCTTCTGGGGGGCGGGGGGGTCCAGAAAAAGGGAGGGACGATGACCCTGATGTAGTGAGATCAAAGGAACAGGGTCCCCTGGCCTCCCCCGGGGAGCAAGCCACAAGGTGAGCAGAACCTCAGTTACTACCCCTCCCTGATGTGGCTGGGATGGGAGTTTCCTAGGCTATGTGCTTGGCATTTACAAATCCCGCTGAGGGTGAACCTGAGAAGGCCCCATGGTGACACTGAACAGTGCTGAATAAACAAAGGAATGATGACTGAGTGAGTAGCGCCAATGAATGAAATAGACAGTTCTGATCACAAGCTTAGAAACTGGTTTTCCAATAACTCAGTAACTCATCTCCCCACCCACCCCAGTGCAGCCTCAGGTCCCTCTTTCCCATAATTCTGGATGGGAGAATGATGCCAATGTCATTAACTGGCTCAGGGTCTACAGTTCTGGTCTTGGCGCAAGCCACTATGAACCCTAAGAGAACCACACGGGGCCAGCAGAAGAGGGCCCTCCAAGGGCAGCTGGTGCAAATGGTTCCAACCTGATTTTAAGTCATGGAAGTCTCCGTTCAAAGAAAACCTTGAACAGAACAGCCAGTCTCCAACACAGGTTGAAGCCAAGCTGTTCTGATGGGGAGGGAATGTACACCTCCAACTCCTCTATCCTCCCCAGCAGCCCGAGATGCCTCTGTGGAACCCCAGCTTCCCTGGCACCCATGTGAAAATGCCTCAGCTCATTGTGTGCTGCAGAGAAAATGGAAGGCTAGAGCAAGGGGCATACCCTCGTTCAGTGCCAGGAGCAGTGGCGGCCGCACCAGAGCCCACGCATCCTTGCTCCCAGTCTTGCTCCCTCTTGTTGCCTTTGGTGGAGAGACTCTAAGATGACCACCAGTGATCCCCAAATCCTGATAGTCAATAGCCTTGTGTAATCTCCCTTCCCCCTTGAGTAGGGCTATCCTAGCAACTTCCTACTAATGAATAGAATACAGTAAAAATGTCACTTTTGTGATTATGTCACACAAAATTACAACTTTTATTTGGTCATCACTCTCTCCCTTGATGGCTTTGATGGAGCAAGTTGCCACACTGTGAGCTGCCCAATGGAGATGCCCACTGGCAAGGAACTGAGGGAGGCCTCCAACCAACAGATGGAAAGAACTGAGGCCCTGAATCCAAAAGGCTGCAAGGGACTGAATCCTGCCTGCAACCATGTGAGCTTGGAATTGGATCCTTCCCCAGTTGTGTCTTCTGATGACACCACAGCCCTGGCTGGCATCTTCACCATAACCTGAAAGAGACCCTGAAGCAGAAGACCCACCTAAGCCATGCCCATACTCCTGACCCACAGAAGCTAGGAGGTAATAAATGTGTGTTGCTTTAAGCTGATGAATTTGTGACAACTGGTTACACAGCCCTGGTATCTAATATACTGCCCTAAAGAATTACTACTTGCCTTTTGAAAGAGAGCTCAAAGGGCACTCTGAAAAGTGAAAAGTCAGGCTTTCCCTGCATAACCACCACCTTCACCATTTTCATCATCACAACTGGTATTGCTTCAGGGTCTACTCTATGCCAGGTACTGGGGTTTTAGTGTTTTATATCTATTATCTCTTTTAATCCTACAACAAATGTATGCAGGAGATACTGCTACTTAAGCTCATTTTACTGATGAGAAACTGAGGCCCAGAGAGATTTTTTTAAAGGCACACTACTCCATACCGATAACTCTTTCCCTACACTCTTTCTTAACACCACAGACACAACTAGTTACTGACTTTTCTATCTTTCCATCTAGCTGGTGGGATCCTTAAAGACAGCACTTCTGATCTTTCAAGCAACAAATTTTACTGAGTATCTACTATGTGCCAGGCATTCTGCTAGCACAGCTGAGGATGGGAGGATGAGACAGGAGTCAACAAAACAGCCTAGTGCACGTGCTTGGCTCTCCTAGAGCTCATTTTCTCACGGAGACAGACAGAAAAGACATATGAAACAAGATAATCTCAGAGAAATGTAAGAGGTAAATTAGAGATGGGGAGCTACTTTAGATTTGGGCCATCAAGGGAAACAAGTCTCTCCAAGGTGGTGACACTGCTGCTGAGACTTAAATGAAAGGAAGAAGAGAGCCAGGCAGAGACCCAGGGAAGGAGCATCTGGGTGAGTGGGTGGGAAAGTAAGACACCAAGGCGGGAAGAAGCTTGTTTTCACCTTGTCATATGTCACCAAAATGACACAGAGCTTTGACCTTGCGAATCAGGTGTGGTGCCTGCACCAGCATCAACCAGGAGCTTGTTAGAGATGCAGAATCTCAGCCCAACCCCAGACCTACTGAATCAGATCTACTGAGTCAGGATCTGCATTTTAACAAGATCACCCAGTAAGCTGAATGCACATGAAAATTGGAGAAACTTGCCTACAGCACTCGAAAAATGATTGTTGACTGAATAAATGCCATGCAGATCAGGTTTCTGACTCCACCTGTACCCATAACAGCACCCACACAGCCTCCCTATCCCAAACAACAGGGAGGGTGTCAATTTCACACCCTATGAAGCAGACCAACTGACAACTGTCATCAGAGCGTGGAAGGAGACCACCAACCCACTTCAGGATCAAATCACCCAACAGCTGTCCACATGCAAGTCTTCCACAGCCTTAGTCCCCCTCCACCTCCCACTGCTTCCCCACAGCCTCACATGAAGCTCCACATTCCATAACTCACCTGCAAATGGCTGTCAAACCCACATGGCTGGGTTAAAAATACTCTTCACACTCATGAAACCGCCCCACTGTTAAATCACCTGTAAATCACCCTGTTAAATCACCTGTAAATCACTGTTAAATCAGCTGTAATTAGCAAAAGACGTTAATCCAGCCTTTTCACAGAGAGGGCACCCATCTAAGTTACAATGGCACAGTGTAAGCCAGAAAAGAGGGGGTGAGGTTATGTTATTTCTTCTTGCAAGACCTCAAAGTGATTGCAACTGGATGGTTCCAGCAACATGAGGAGGGCTTTTGTCGCTTGAAGCTGAACTACTCCTAACAATCTATAACCAATACATGCATATAAAAGCAAGTAGACACAAGGTACAAGACCAGCCAACCTCCATGCATCCCACCCCATGGAACTGTGCTGTCAGCATTTGAACATTTTAACACTGAATGTGTAGGTCTATGAGGCATCAGCCTGACCCCAGTGTACCTCCTCTGGGTCTTCATGTGAAAATAGATTCGTGCAGTGTGCAATTGTGTGTTAATTTTTCCTGTTGGAAGTTTATCAAGGAAATCACATTTATAAAACTGGAAACTGCTTTCCTTTCTTCATAGAGTCATCCTCCATCCGGAAGGAAAAGCCAGTGAATCCCAACCCACACTTCAAGATGGTAGAGTAGGTTGCCTTTGAAATAAGACCAAAGCCTGAAAATTGCAGAGAACTAAACTACCATATGTGTCAAGTCGTCAGCACTCACCTTATTTTCCTCTTTATCTAGACTATTAGAAGGATGAAGGAAATAAGAGAAGGAAGATCTTAGCAAAGTCCTAGGCAGAAAGTTAAATGGTGGCCAACCAGCCAGCCAACACAAAACACACTAACACCATCGCATTGGAAGTCCCGGCGGCTCACCATCCAGACAAGAGCAGTGACATCATTAAAGTGGCCTGAAGATGTTCTCTGCCTCCACACCCCTTGATTAGCCACATCACCATCAATGGGACAAGAAGGGAGGGTCTACTGCACCTTTTCATCCCCACTCTCAGCTCAAGTGGGGAAGGGTCTTGTAGCATAATAACGCACTGACATTTGCAATGCAGTGTCATCCATATTGGCAAGAAAGAGGCTTCCACTCCATCTAAGACCCCCCCCCCCATAGAGCAGGGGGAGTAGAGCAGGGAGGGTAGAGCAGGCAAACAATGGCCCACAGGCCAAACCCTTCCTGCTGCCTGTTTTGGTAAATACGTAGTTTTACTGGAAGACGGCCACACCCATTCATTCACTTATCACCTACGGATGGCTTTTGCTCTATAACTGCACAGTTGAGAAGTTGTGACAGACACCATGTGGTTCCCAAAGCCTAAGATGATGTTTAATACCTGGACCTTTAAGAAGTTAGCCAGCCTCTGCTTTAGAAGAACGAGGCAATCTGCATAGCAGGGTAAAAGTACAACGTATTTTCCATTCTGCTTAAAGAAAGGTCAAAATAGTTGGCGGATGACCAATTCCCCAGATCCTGATGTCTAATTTATACGAATTCTGCCTTTATAACACAACAGGATGGACGTCATGAGAGGATGCCAGCCAACCCGGGAAAAACACTATAAATAACAAAGAACCAACACTGCTCCTCTGCTGTGGTTGTAGGTTCAACACTGGAAAAGCAGCAAAAGACTGATACCTCCTCCAAAGTTCCCCTGGAACAAAGGGGTCAGGTAGGGATCAACCCTGACTCCCAGGGTACAGTCTGCAGACTGCTGAGAAATCACAGCCTCTTTGAACTCTGCTCTTCTAGACGTTTCTTCCAGCTGAAGTTAGTCCTCATTTCAAAGCACGGTCTGGTGATACCTCACTGTAGTTCTGACTTGCATTTCTCTAATTATTAGTAATGCTGAGCATCTTTTCATGTGCCTCTTGGCCATCTGTAGGTCTTCCTTGGTGAAATGTCTGTTTAGGTCTTTTGCCCATATTTTTAACAGGATTGTTTGGTTTTTTTGATATGAGTTATCTGTAGTGAGGTGGATGGACCTAAAGTCTGTCATACAGAATGAAGTAAGTCAGAAAGAGAAAAACAGAACTACCAGAGGGCAGACAAGCAGAAGTAAGAAGAACACCAATTCTGAAGCCTGTTGAAGGAAAACCACATTAACAAAAAGACAGACAAAATGAAAAGGCAGAGGACTATGTACCAGATAAAGGAACAAGACACAACCCCAGAAAAACAACTAAATGAAGTGGAGATAGGCAATCTTCCAGAAAAAGAATTCAGAATAATGATGGTGAAGATGATCCAGGACCATGGAAAAAGAATGGAGGCAAAGATCAAGAAGATGCAAGAAATGTTTAAAAATGACCTAGAAGAATTAAAGAACAAACAAACAGAGATGAACAACACAATAACTGAAATGAAAACTACACTACAAGGAA
>NC_041219.1:37265497-37265947 GCF_002837175.3 Physeter macrocephalus | reverse complement strand
GGAGAAATCAAAAGCTTTACAGACAAGCAAAAGCTAAGAGAATTCAGCACCACCAAACCAGCTCTACAACAAATGCTAAAGGAACTTGTCTGAGTGGGAAACACAAGAGAAGAAAAGGACCTGCAAAAACAAAACCATAACAATTAACAAAATGGTAATAGGAACATACATATCGATAATTACCTTAAACGTGAATGGATTAAATGCTCCAAGCAAAAGACACAGGCTCGCTGAATGGATACAAAAACAAGACCCATATATATGCTGTCTACAAGAGACCCACTTCCGATCTAGGGACACGTACAGACTGACAGTGAGGGGATGGAAAAAGATATTCCATGCAAATGGAAATCAAAAGAAAGCTTCAGTAGCAATACTCATATAAGATAAGATAGACTTTAAAATAAAGAATGTTACAAGAGACAAGGAAGGACACTATATAATGATCAA
>NC_041219.1:37253542-37264378 GCF_002837175.3 Physeter macrocephalus | reverse complement strand
ACCAGACAAAAATACTACAAAAAAAAGAAAATTACAGACCACTATCACTGATGAATATAGATGCAAAAATCCTCAACAAAACACCAGCAAACAGAAACCAACAACATATTAAAAGGATCATACACTATGATCAAGTGGGATTTATCCCAGGGATGCAAGGATTCTCCAATATACGCAAATCAATCAATGTGATACACTATATTGACAAACTGAAGAATAAAAACCATGTGATCATCTGAATAGATGCAGAAAAAGGTTTCAACAAAATTCAACACCCATTTATGATAAAAACTCTCCAGAAAGTGGGCACAGAGGGAACCTACCTCAACATAATAAAGGCCATATGACAAACCCACAGCAAACATCATTCACAATGGTGAACAACTGAAAGCATTTCCTCTAAGATCAGGAACAAGACAAGGATGTCCACTCTCGCTCACTCTTATTCAACATAGTTTTGGAAGTCCTAGCCATGGCAATCAGGGAAGAAAAAGAAATAAAAGGAATCCAAATTGGAAAAGAAAAAGTAAAACTGTAACTGTTTGCAGATGACATGATACTATAATAGGTAATCCTAAAGATGCCACCAGAAAACTGCTAGAGCTAATCAATGAATTTGGTTGCAGGATACAAAATTAACGGACAGAAATCTCTTGCATTCCTATACACTAACAACAAAAGATCAGAAAGAGAAATTAAGGGAACAATCCCACTCACCACTGCAACAAAAAGAATAAAATACCTAGGAATAAACCTACGTATGGATGTAAAAGAAAACTGTATTTTATGTACTCAGAAAACTATAAGACACTGATGAAAGAAATCAAAGATGACACAAACAGATAGAGAGATATACCATGTTCTTGGATTGGAAGAATCAACATTGTGAAAATGACTATACTACCCAAAGCAATCTACAGATTCAATGCATCCCTATCAAATTACCAATAGCATTTTTTTACAGAACTAGAACCAAAAAATCTTAAAATTTGTAGGGAGACACAAAAGACCCCAAATAGCCAAAGCAGTCTTGAGGGAAAAAAAAACAGAGCTGGAGGAATCAGACTCCCTGACTGCAGACTTGGTGCTGGGAAAACTGGACAGCTACATGTAAATGAATGAAATTAGAACACTCCCTAACACCATACACAAAAATACTCTCAAAATGAATTAAAGACCTAAATGTAAGACCAGACACTATAAAACTCTTAGAGGAAAACATAGAAAGAACACTCTTTGACATAAATCATAGCAAGATCTTTTTTGACCCACCTCCTTGAGTAATGGAAATTTTAAAACATAAACAAATGGGTTCTAACGAAACTTAAAAGCTTTTACACAGCAAAGGAAACTATAAATAAAATGAAAAGACAACCCTCAGAATGGGAGGAAATATTTGCAAATGAATCAACAGACAAAGGATTAATCTCTAAAATATATCAACAGCCCATGCAGCTCAATATCAAAAAAACAAAGAATCCAATCATAAATGGGCAGAAGACCTAAATAGACATCTCTCCAAAGAAGACATACAGATGGCCAAGAGGCACAGGAAAAGCTGCTCAACATCACTAATTAGAGAAATGCAAATCAAAACTACAATGAGGTACCACCTCACACTGGTCAGAATGGACATCATCAGAAAACCTACAAACAACAAATGCTGGACAGGGTGTGGAGAAAATGGAACCCTCTTGGATTGTTGGTGGGAATGTAAATTGATACAGTCACTATGGAGAGCAGTATGGAGCTTCCTTAAAAAACTAAAAATAGAACTACCATATGACCCAGCAATCCCACTACTGGGCATATTCCCAGAGAAAACCGTAATTCAAAAAGACACATGCACCCCAATGTTCACTGCACACTATCTACAATAGCCAGGTCATGGAAGCAACCTAAATGTCCAAAGACAGACGAATGGATAAAGAAGATGTGGTACATATACACAATGGAATATTACTCAGCCATAAAAAGGAACGAAATTGGGTCATTTGTAGATACATGGATGGACCTAGAGACTTGTTATACAGAGTGAAGTAAGTCAGAAAGAGAAAAACAAATACTGTATGCTTACGCATATATGTGGAATCTTAAAAAAAAAATGGTACTGATGAACCTAGTTGCAGGGCAGGAATAAAGATGTAGACATAGAGAATGGAGTTGAGGACACGGGGTGGGAGGGGGAAGCTGGGGCGCAGTGAGGGTAGCATCGACATATATACACTACCGAATGTAAAATAGTTAGCTAGTGGGAAGCAGCCGCATAGCACAGGGAGATCAGCTCGGTGCTTTGCGATGACCTAGAGTGGTGGGATAGTGAGGATGGGAGGGAGGCTCAAGAGGGAGGGGATATAGGGACATATGTATGCATATGGCTGACTCACTTTGTTGTACAACAGAAACACAGTATTGTGAAGCAATTATACTCCAATAAAGATCTATTAAAAAAAAAAAGCATGGTCTAGTCTTTGAGCCCTTCATCATTCTCACATTCACGAGATACACAGCAGAGCCTAAGCTCACGAGGAGTCCTCCGAGCAGAATCATTCATCTCCTCCCATCTCTTCCCTCCCCGCCTTTGCTCACCCTCTCTGGGCCTCTGATGAGGTGGAACCGATAAATCATTTGTATTTTTTTTTTTTTTTTTTTTTTAAGAAACTGACACCTGGATATAAAATCTGCAAAAATCCTGAATACAGGAATATCCTTTAGTTCTTGCCTTTTTCCCCCCAACAATAACCCCAATGTTGGCATTTTACTTGATAATATATTTTCTACCTGCCAGAGGACAGTGGTAACTCTGGAGTCTGATAGGCGCAGTCTGCCCAGATAATATGTAAAGGAGGAAGCTGATCCCGTAGGAAGGAATTCTGCAGTAGGAACTCCCATCATTCTCGCCACTTCGCTCTGGCCATAGCTGGTCCCCACCCCAAACCCACTCAGGACTTCACAGCCCAAATGAAATGAGAGTCGGCACGTCAGAAGCACTTGTATTCTCTTCTGGATGTTTCCCTGCAATCATGTTTTGACTATCCACATGTATCTTTTTCCTTCCCACCTCATTTATCACTGGGGTTGGTACCTGTTTGGTTGAGAAAACCAACTGTTCTACTGTGAAGGACAAGGTCAGTTTATGAGGTCTGGAGTAGTATCCAGAGATGGAGGAAGGCAGGGGAGAACTTTATCATTCTGATGATAATGGAGCCAGTTAACTTTGCAGGAAAGGCAGTTGTTTGAAGTTTGAAAAATATCCCATTTCTGCTTGGAAAGTCTTGCCTTTTGGACACTCTTGGCTGCCCATCTGAGAGCTGTCCCTTATCACTGACAGATGCCTACCTGTGTTCAGAGAGGCAAGCAGCCCACCTCTAGAGAATGACACGTGAGTGGTCTAAGCCATTTATAGGAGGGGTCCCCATCCCCGGGGCCTTGGACCACTACCGGTCCACAGCCTGTTAGGAACCGGGCTGCACAGCAGGAGGTGAGCGGGCGAAGCTTCATCTGCCGTGCCCCACCGCTGCCCATCGCTCGCATTACCGCCTGGATCTTCTCCCCCCACCCCACCTCCCCCGTGGAAAAACTGTCTTCCACGAAACCAGTCCCTGGTGCCAAAAAGGTTGGGGACCGCTGATTTATAGCATTGCCCACTCCCCTGTGTTCCTTCTTCTTTGCCTCTCTTGTAGCTGGAAAAGATCATGTGACCCGCTCAGGACAAGGAGGAGAAAGAAGACCCCTGGGAGGGACTCAGAGCAGAACCTGGCACAGAGTAAATCCTCAATCAATTTTAGGTGCTATTATTATTACCATTATTACTATTATCAATTTTAATAAAACCTGTCCTTCCCTTTTCTCTCTCCCTCCTTTTTCCCTCTGTCCCTCCAGTGGTGAGCTGGGGCTGGTTTGTACCAGCTCACAGGAGTTGATCACAAGTGTCCCTCCCCATCACTGAGTTCAAGCTACACTGGTAGCTTGAAATCAGCCATGATGGGAATATTTACAACACGGAAATTGACGAATGCTACAAATCAGGACCTTTTTCCCCCAGAGAGCTAACAGTTAAACATTTACCAGCATACCACTTCAACCAGCCTCCTTCCCCTCTTTCCAACCATCTATCTTCCTCATAAACCACTCAGTACCTAATGTATGCAGGGTATTATGTTAGATTCTCCTTGAGAACTCAAAGGTGATTATGTCATTGCCCTGCCTTCAGTGAATTTACAGTCTGGCAATACATTTGTATGAATTAAGATACATTTGGCTACAAATAACAGAAACCTCAACCAGCAGTGGCTCGTTCTTAAATGGAGAGAGTCCAGAGTCTGGAGGTAGGCATTGGTCTGGCTGCCCGGCAGGGTCATTCATGATCCCAACGTTATCAGCTTTCCCCCTCATGCTCACTGCCTCATGTGTACGAGAGAGCTGCTGCAGTTCTAGGTATCGAGCCTGTGTTCAAAAGCAAGAAGCAGGGGCAAGTGGCCTTTTTCTTTTTATCCAGGAAGAAAATCATTTAATCCTCAAAACAACTTCATGAGGTAGCTACTAGAACTATCCTCATTTTATAGATAGGGAAATTGACACCCCCAACGATGAACTAATTTGCTCAAGGCCACACAGCCTGAGTAGCCAGAATATAAACCCAAACATTCTGACTCCAGAGCCTGTGCTGTGTCAGGTATACCACCAACTAGAGGTGCTAGCACTTGGGAGCAAAAGCACACAATCTACTGCTTAATTATCTGCCTTGGACTGTTCTCCATTGCTGCATGTATTTATCTTTCAGCCCAAGACTTTTGTTTGCTCGGGAACAGAAATCCTGTTTGCTCATTCCTCTATGATCCCCGCTCCCAATCATGAACATAGTATCAGGCGCTTGCATTTGTTAACTGATATGCACCCATCTCAGCTCTAAGACTAACCAACCTGAATGGAAAATCTTGCTGTTCCAGGCGCCAGCAGGCCTGCGTTTGGCTCCTTCCTGTGCTAATTACCTACTTGAAAACCTTTAGACTTGGGCTCCAATCCACTTGGCAATCAGACCATCCCCTTGGCCCATCTGCCTGTAACTGCACACCCCCTTTGCTGGGGCTGCATTCCTTTTTACAGATCTTACGACTTGTACTATTCCAATTACTCCCCCATCACAGAAAATTCCAACCCCACTGGCATCCCCACCACAAACTAGTCTCCCTAGACACAGCAGGAGAAAAAAACATCAGTATTTGCTAGAGTGGCCAAAAGACTTGAGTCCTTTATTAGCAATAAATTTTTAAATAGAAAATGTAAGTTCTCTACTTGGTTGCTCTGGTGTCTCTATGACATATGCCAGCTTTAGAAATCCTGATCTGCAAAGAAAAGCATCTATCTGGTTTGGAAATCTAAGCACCGCTTAACTAGTGCTTTAGAGGATGTTGTTAGAAAAGGCACAGCCTGGGGCTGTATTTGTCATGGCTAGTTTGGGCTCAATCCCTGAGCAAGTGCCAACTATCCAAAGGGAACATGGCTAGTCCGATCACCACTTCTCTCTGGACTTTTTGTTTCGCTTTGTTTTGGTTTTGTCCAGGAGAGAAAAGAAGTGGTTGGACTGAAGCAGCTGTAGGGACTTGACGTGACAGAACTGTTCCCCATCCTGGAAAAAAGGATCTCCAAGTGCTGCACACGCCTCTTTCTTGGGTGGCCTTGCAATTCCTTTTTCAATATGCATTGAAGCAAAGCCTGAGCTTTCTAAATGGGCACCCTGGGTGGCTCAGAGTATCCCCATTATGCTAATGCTAGCCAAGAAGACCTTGGGAAGGAAAGCTAAACTTTTCACTACCCCTGAGCAATCAGAAATAATGAGAAATAAAACAGGTCACTTATAGTCCGATGACCTTGGGCAAGTCACATGTGGCTCCTCATCCCTAGGGAAGTGGGTAAGTTCAGGCTTGGGCTCTGGAGCCAGAATACCTGGGTTCGAATCCCAGCTCTGTCACTTACCAAGTGTAATCTTGAACAAGTCACTTAACCTTGATGTGTCTCAGCATCCTGAGTTCTTGCATCTACCCTCAGAACACTGTTGAAAGGAGTAATCTGTAAATTTTACACACAAAATACTTAGAAGAGAGCCTGACACATAGTTTTGTTTGTAATTAATGTTACTCATTATTATCTGCCTCCCTAGATCTTGGGAGAACTAGGCAAAAAATTCTATTTAGAACACTGAGTTTCCATTCAATAAATATTAGTTTCCCTCTCAAAAAAAAAAAGAATATATTAATATCCATTTGTTCTATATTTAAGCCCAGGTTTCTAGATTTTCAATCAATCATCCAAGCGTGTACCCAGCAGACAGAGACAAGGACTGTTATTCTCAGAAACCTGACTCAGGGTGGTTTCTCTCCTCTGTCCTTCATCGGAACACAGTCCGCATTCATTCAGCGAAGGAAACCTGGACCGGCTCCACAAAGCAACACTGACATGATGGATACATTCCAAGGGTCACAACACCGGCGCTCAGGAGAGCTGGGAGACCGCCCGCTACCCTCGAGGGGCCGGTGGTTCACAGTCCTTAAACCTCACATGCACAACACAGCAGAGGAGTTAAGAGGGCAATAAATGGATTTCTTTTTCCAATCTGTAACAAAATCTGCCTTGGTCCTTTTCTCCCTTTCACCCTGCGGGGTAACAGCAAGGATGCTCAGCCAGAATTTGTGCCTCTCTCTAGGGATTCCCGCTTTCCAAACAGACCATCCAGACAAGGAGGACCCTGTACCACTGCCGACACCTCCCACTTCTCAGAACAAGGATTCTGCATCCGGATCTAACAAACTGCACTTCCCCACGTTCCAGCCACAGGGCAAACTGACAGTGAACTTCTAAACCACACGGCTGCTGTGAGAAGGCCAGGATCCACCACATATAAATTTACTGTAGTGATTCAGATGGGGTTGGAGAGGCCTTTATTATTTATTTCTGTCCTGCCCCTAGGTTCTTCAGAACCATTTTTTTAAATTTTAGATTCCACATATACGTGTTAGCATACGGTATTTGTTTTTCTCTTTCTGACTTACTTCACTCTGTAGGACAGACTCTAGGTCCACCCACCTCACTACAAATAACTCAATTTCATTTCTTTTTACGGCTGAGTAGCATTCCATTGTATGTATGTGCCACATCTTCTTTATCCATTCACCTGTCAGTGGACACTTAGGTTGCTTCCATGTCTTGGCTATTGTAAATAGTGCTGCAATGAACATTGTGGTACATGCTTCTTTTTGAATTATGGTTTTCTCAGGGTATATGCCCAGTGGTGGGATTGCTGGGTCGTATGGTAGTTCTATTTTTAGTTTTTTAAGGAACCTCCATACTGCTCTCCAAAGTGGCTGTATCAATTTACATTCCCAGCTGAACATGGACCACTTTGAATGGGAAGGGTCTTGCAGACACTGAGAAGAAACTCCCAAAAGGGATGTTAAGACAGATTGTCATTTAAGATGTTAACTTCTCAGCCTTGTGAGGAATCACTCTGTAGGTTGATACCACTCCGTGTACGTCACCTTCAAGAGCTTTGGCATCTACAGAACAAACCAAAGACTCACAATTAATCACGAAAGGAGGACAGCATGACCAGGGCAGATGAAAACTTTTTAACTGTGTGTGTGTGTGTGTGTGTGTGTGTGTGTGTGTGTTTAAAACAAAACCAAACCAAAAAGGGCTGCTGGATATAATCTCAGAGCTTTTCTTACTCTGAAAACATTCTGTGGAACAAAAATTTGTGTGTCTCATTTTGATCCTTGTTCTTACAAGCTAGTGTATTGGATACTTCAGGGATGCCAGGTCTTCCTTTCAAAGTCATTCAGAAGCTCTGTCACTGGCTCTTTGCTTTTGCTCTCAAAACATGGCAGATGAAAAACTATTTTTCTGACCTGATTTCAACCTTAACTCAGGAAGCAACATCTTAGAGGTAAAGTTCAATTTCCATTCCACTGCTTCAATCCAACTCACACACGAATAGATAAGACCATGTTTCCAGGATGAAAACATGTGCCATTTTAGGGCATCAAAATTCTTCCTGGCCAACCGCAGGCCATCTGCAGCCCTTGTCTCCAATTCTCATTAGCTTTGTAATTAGAGAGGATGGAGACTTGGCATTCCCAGACCAAACACTGTGGTTTACCCATTTGCAACTTTCCCCAAAGGTCCTTGACATGTTGACACGTCAACAGTTTCCGATTTTCCTGAGGCATAAATCTGAGTCAAGAGCATCCAGGTGACAGTGGAAAAGGCCAAGAGTGTGGCCTCCGGTCACCTGGCGACGGCATGGGGTTTCTGATCTCTTATACATTCTCTCTTCCTTTCATTCTTTCTTTGCAAAAATATGGCTCTCCCTGAAAAGCTGCCTGCCAGAGCTATTGATAGAAGCAAAGTTAAAATTTAAAAGTCTAGGAACTGATGGTCCTTAGCTTAAAAATGGTGACTCTCCCTAAATCTGAGATGCTACCTATCTATATTCCTCTTATGGATCTTAAATTGCAATAACATTTTAAAACATAGGTCACTTTAACGACAAGCTTTACTTATTAATGTTATTTGTGACCTTTACTCCTGTATTTAGATAATTGTTAAGAGTCTGAAAAGATAACTTAAGTTTTTCAGTTTATGCTTTACTATGTATTATGCTATTATGGCTGACAATTTTGGGGTATATGAGATGGTCTTGAGATACGTCCCTTCCGAACGACGCAGGTCCTGACTTGTCCCAGCTTCTCAGTCCCTTCCACCATTGAGCTCCTCCACCTTCTTTGTGAGTATCTTATAATTCCACTGGGCAGCCATCCTACTTTTAGGAGATGATCCCTATTTTAAATAGTTCATCTATCGTCCCTAAACTGACACAGTTTTTCATCTGTGTTTCCCTACTTTTAATTCAGAAAACATGGCAGTTGTATTTGTAATATATGCTAAATGCTAGGTTTGGTGCTTTACTTGCATTATCTTATCAAAGCTCTCAGGGAGGTACCAATATTATTATTATCTGCATTTTATGAATGCAGAGACAGAGAAGGGAAATAACTTGCCCAAGGTCACACAGTGGGTAGGTGCTGGAGCCAGGAATAAATGCAGGGCTGCTCTGCTCCAAAGCCTAGACTCTCCGCTGTCACAGGAGGAGAGGGATACTGGAGTTACTGGCTAGTGTGGATAGCAGGGAAGGACAGTTAGCAAACACACAGATAACTTTTTGCTCTCCAAATGCCATTGCCCAGCTCTGTAGTTTACTAGCTGTACAACCTGGGGCAATATTTCTCTGAGCACTACAATTCTCTGTGCCTCACTTTTCTCATCTGTAAAACGAGGACATTAATAGTGGCTGCTTTATAGGGTGAAAAAGTTAGCATGTGTTAAAGGCTAACACCGTGTCTGGCACATAAGAAGTATGTGTAGGGGTGAGCTTTCATTGTTATTACTGTGAACTCCTTAGGCCTCAATTATTCAAAAATCAGCATTTCTCAAAATACAGACAGTAAAGAGTCCCAATGATGGATACCATAATACTGAACTGGAGTAATGTTATATAATATGTATAATATTATATAAGCTAAAGTTATCAGGACTGCTATCTCTCACTCAAACCGAAGTTTCCAAAGACCAAAGATGGGAAATCAGAAAATCCCAAATGTCAAGTAATCTGGCCAACTGACCTATAATGTTTATACAAATCAGCCATGTTTCTTGCCATAAAGGAAATTACAACCTAGGGGCAGAAAGAAATAGGGTGGATTTTAATAAGATGTGGGATGTAGAAAGTGCTGGATAAAGGTATGGGAGAAAAAAAACACTTCTCTGGAACATACTCCTAAGTATAGGCTACAGATAATGACTCCCTGTCAAAGAACACAGTATGGAAAGGCGGGTGAGCGGAGACAACTCTCTAACGGAGAAACGTGACAAACATTAGCTCGGCCAGGTGCTCAAGGTCAACATCCACAGTTATAAGTCATGTTGAGCGTATGTACCCTTGATATGGTGTGAGGACAATGGCACTTCACCTCTGTAGTCTTCCTCCCCAAATCCCAAAACCCCAGTCAATTCATGAGAAAAACATCAGACAAATCCCAACTGAGGGGTATTCTACCAAATATCAGTAATTCTCAAAATGGTCAGGACCACCAAAAACAAGGAATGTCTGAGAAACTGTCACAGTCACATGCCTACGAAGACATGACAACTAAATGTAATGTGGTCTCATGAATGGGATCCTGGACCAGGAAAACAACATGAGGCAAAAACTAAGGAAATCGAAATAAAATATGGACTTCAATTAATGATAATGTACCGATATAGGTTCATTGGTTATAACAAGTGTACCACACTAATATAAGATGTTAATAGGGGAAACTGGGTCGGGGGTATATGGAAACTCTGTACTACCTTCACTAACCATACTAACTATTCTCTAAATCTAAAGCTACTCCAACATTTAAAATGCCTTTAAAAGGTCTTTTATTCAAGTATAGTTGATTTACAATATTGTGTTAAGTTCAGGTATACAGCAAAGTGGTTCAGCTATACATATATTCTTTTTTAATGATTCTTTTCCATTATAGTTTATTACAAGGTATTGAATATAGTTCCTTGTGCTATACAGTAAATCCTGGTTATCTATTTCATATATGGTAGTGTGCATCTGTTAACCCCATACTCCCAATCTATCCCCCACCCCATCCCCTTTGGAAACCATAAGTTTGTTTTCTTTATCTGTGAGTCTGTTTCTGTTTTGTAAATAAGTTCATTTGGGGCTTCCCTGGTGGCGCAGTGGTTGAGAGTCCGCCTGCCGATGCAGGGGACACGGGTTCGTGC
>NC_041219.1:37247984-37253219 GCF_002837175.3 Physeter macrocephalus | reverse complement strand
CCGCGTACCACAAAAAAAAAAAAAAAAAAAAAAAAAAAGTTCATTTGTATTTATTATATTTTAGATTCCACATATAAGTGGTATCATATGATATCTGTCTTTCTCTGTCTGACTTACTTCACTTAGTATGAAAATCTCTAGGTCCATCCATGTGGCTGCAAATGGCATTATTTCATTTTTTTTATGTCTGAATGATATTCCATTGTATATATGTACCACATCTTCTTTATCCACTCATCTGTCAATGGATATTTAGGTTGTTTCCATGTCTTGGCTATTGTAAATAGTGCTGCTATGAACATTGGGGTGCATGTATCTTTTCAAATTAGAGCTTTCGTCTTTCCCGTATATATACCCAGGAGTGGGATTGCTGGGTCATATGGTAGCTCTATTTTTAGTTTTTTAAGGAACCTCCATACTGTTTTCCACAGTGGCTGCACCAATTTACATTCCCACCAACAGTGCAAGAAGGTTCCCTTTTCCCCACACCCTCTCCAGCATTTATGGTTTGTAGACTTTTTGATGATAGCCATTCTTAAAGATTTTTTTAAATGTCTATTGATCAGCCAACTCAAAACCTCAGGGACCAGGCAGGGCATAAATTCATCTATTTAGTGAGATTCAGTGATCCGGCTGCTAGAAGACAGAGCTAAGATTTCAAGCCGGGTCATTAGACCTCAGAGCCCAACCAGTTAATACTTGACCTCATTATCCCCTAATATGATGAAAAGCCCATGTGACTATTGCAAGACCAGTGCTAATTCAATGCTGGGCCCTCGGGATGCCTGTGATTAAAAGTCCCACCTGATTGGTTGGCTGTGTCCATGGTCGACCCTAGCCCACCACGCTAGGATCTGTTGTTTTCGAGCTTCTGTGTCTCACAACCACACCCCATTCCAAGATGACATTTTCCCAAGTTGATATGCAATTAAAGCCAATTTAAGACGTATTCAGGCTCTTCATTTTCCATCTCATTCCAAAGTGACATGATGATGGAAACTGTGAGCTGGCCTTTTCTCAGCAACTACTCCTTTTCGTTCCACACACCTGTGTGCAATGTGGTATGCACCCAAAGAGCAGTCGTGGACTTGCCCGAACCTGACAGCAAAGGAGCTGTCTCATTTAATAGGTAGGCTTCTAGAATGCTTCCCGTGTAGCTAAAGTTATCAGGACTGCTGTCTCTCACTCAAACCTAATTTGCCAAAGACCAAGGATTTTAATGCTAGTGCTAGACAACAATTCCATCATCCATCAAATAGGTTCCAGGCACAGAGAAGGGGCGCGGAAGAAAACAAAGATGCAGCAGACGGGAAGCCTCTTTCAAAGGCATGTACGTACCATCAGCAAGGGAAATATGACATGAATATCACCACTGCCGCACTAATAACCACCACGTACTATCTGCCTGGCTCTTGGATGAGTATTTTACAAATATTCTCTTCTTAATGCTTGAAAAATCCCTATGAGGTGGTCGCTGCTCTCTCCACTTTACAGATGAGGAAAGCAAGGCAGAGGGACATGACATGCCTTTCAAGCAGCAAAGCCAAGATAAGTGCAGTTGTCATGATCTCAAGTCTGGACTCCTTGCCATCCAAGGAAGAAAGTGATACATGGTGGGCTACTGTGGATAACAGGGAAGGACGGCGAGGCAAAGGTGCAGGCAATTTACACAAGGACATGACATGGGCAGGCGAGGCCTGAGAGTCTGCATTTCTAGTATCTAACAACGGTGATGCTGGTGGTCCGGTCCTCAGACCACATGTCTGAGTAGGAGCCCTTACCAAGCAACAAAGGCCATAAGCTCACAGACCACTCTATATGAAGGAGAGACTGGCCTCATTAGACTTACATCCTGGGTTTATGGACACCAACACCAGACTTAAATTAAATGGTCTTACTCTGGCCCAAAAGGATGTGAGAAAGTACCCACTATCATTTTTCATGAACCCCAAGGCATCATTTCTCAGCCTTTCAGAACCTATGTCCCTAAGATGCCTTCCCAGTCCATCTGGTCCCTACTGGGCCAGAAGACTTGTCCAGCTTTACTCTCTGCATTTTATATATATATATAGATATATATATATATATATATAGATATATAGATATATGACAAACTGAATTGATATGCTTTATCAAATTACAGTCTCTCCCCCATTTCTAATGTACATCCCCTCTAAATATTGCTGACCTCCCACTGAAAATAGCTGAACTAATAGATGTCATAAAGGAAAGTTAATGTAATATAATAAAAAGAATTGTCCTTCACCATCTAACTGTATGTGGGATTCTAAAATGAGTCTGATTATTAGCAGTGAATCCAGAGCTAAGATCTCTTTCATATGTATATGTATAAATTAAATTTTCTATAGCACCATAAATGAATACATGATCCTGTTTAGGCAATAATGCCCCGGTTTATAACTCTGAGGTTCCCTCTGGGTAAATGAGTGTCATCCCAGATACATAAGGCAGTGTACTTTCCAACCCCTCCAAAGCTCCCCATCTGCTCAGCGTACTCATATGGATTTAATTTTAGTGCACATTGAGCCACCTTGGCAATAGGAGAGGAGAAGATATTTTCAAATGCTTCCATCCCACAATGTAAGGTTTATGTTCCTCTAGGTAAGCAACATTCCACAGGGTTTCTGGAATGCAGCACAGAGTCAGTGTGAGATCTGGCCCTGAGGTTTAAGGACATGCAGGCCTCGTCGGGATGGGCAGATTGGAACACCCAGACCTTAAGATCCTATTGTGCTGAGACAGTTTGCAGTTCAGACCCAGTGCAGGATGACCCATGGAGTGCCAAGGACAGACACTCCCAAAGACAAGCTGCCACCTGAACAGGAGAGAGTGTCAGACTCTGACATCTTCAGACTCCTGTCTTCCTAACCCCAATCCACCCTGAAGTCCAGGAGGATGAGGGAGTCTCTATGGGGATGTCAAGGAGACAGCCCCTGGACTGTAACAGCCCACAGACGCCAAAGGGCAGTGAAGCCTCTGAAAAGAGGCTGAGAAGGCATAACGTGCCATCTTTTCACATTTACAAGTTTTCTTACAAAAGGAAATAGCTCCCACCAGAAGTGATTTTACAACTCAGTACGGTGTAGTCTTCTCGCTTCTTCTTTGCTGCAGAAAGATGTTTTATGGAAATGCAAAGGTGTCAGGTTTTACCCTAATTAGCTACTCTCTAAAAAATGTATAATTCACATCTTAAATTGCCTAATGAAGATGGGTGGCTTCTATGAACAAACAATAATTGAGCTCCTTAATAAAATAAAAATAAAAAATCTTAGGCCTTATGTGCTGGCACTTAATAAGCCAGTATGCAAATAATCAAAACAAAAGCTCCCAAGAAATCAATCGACACATTCATCCCGTTCTTTAATCTGGCAGACTGGAGATGATCACTGCAGAAACCACGCAAAGCCAATACTGGACTACCCCCCGAAGCCTTCCTTCCTGGAAGGAAACACAAAGATGATCACAGTTTCTCTCATATCCTCCATGCGATCAGCTTTTCAGCGGATCCACCCACCCGGCAACCCTCAGATATGTGTTTCTAATGTGATCAAAACGAATTTAAAAGTCACTCCATGCTAAGCAAAAAGTTCAGCGAAATGGAAATTACTAAAAGAGAAGCCGTGAGCGGCAAGTGACTAATTGCCACTTGGAAAAATATTGTCGGAAATGTGTTCCTGCTCGAATTCCCTGGCTCTGAGGGAAGAAGAGTTAAGAAGCTACATCTTGAGAATCGCTAGGGAAACCACACACTGTTTCAGGGCCATGTCTTCGTGTGTGGTGTCTATTACACCATCAGAGAAAACGGGAATGAAAAGAACGGCCCTCGACACTCATTTTGCAGCTCTTCCTCTTTAATAAGATACTCTCAACTAAGAAACCCAACTGGTCACAGAAATTTTTAATAAGTTGATTGGCTCAATAAGCTTATTTGCCCTTAAAACGTTATATCATAGGACCTCCCTGGTGGCGCAGTGGTTAAGAATCCAGCTGCCAATGCAGGGGACACGGGTTCGAGCCCTGCTCCGGGAAGATCCCACATGCCGTGGAGCAACTAAGCCCGTGCGCCACAACTACTGAGCCTGCGCCCTAGAGCCCACGAGCCACAACTACTGAGCCCACGTGCCTAGAGGCCGAGCTCCGCAACAAGAGAAGCCACCACAATGAGAAGCCCGAGCACCGTAATGATGAGTAGCCCCTGCTCTCCGCAACTAGAGAAAAACCTGCGCGCAGCAACAAAGACCCAACGCTGCCTAAATAAATAAATAAAATAAATTTATTTTTAAAAAAGTTATATCACTATCACATTCATAATTCTGAAGGAGAAAAGAACTCAGTTCTTCAAAATGAACCCTGCCAAGTGCCAAGAAAACCGCATTTTAGGATTTGGGGGGTTTTTGTTTTGGTTTTTTAAAGAGCATTTCTACTAACCCAAGACCTTCCTTTTATTATGGGGTAACTTTAATCCCATTTAAAGGGTTGGGGGGAGAGTACATTTTAGTTTCATTCTAAAGAAATGCCTCGGGTGGGGTGGGGGGGATTGGAGGAAGGTGGTCCAACGGTACAAACTTGCAGTTATAAGTAAGTACTAGGGATATAACATGACTATGGCTAGCCCTGCTGTAGAACACATAGGAAAGTTGTTAAGGGAACAGATCCTAAGAGTTCTCATAACAAGGAGAATTTTTTTTCTTTTTCTTTATTCTGTCTCTATGGGATGATGGATGTTAGTTAACTAAACCTGTCGTGGTAATCGTTTCACAATATATGTAAATCAAACCATCCTGTACAACTTAAACTTATACGGTGATGTATGTCAATGATTTCTCAATAAAACTAGAAAAAACTGCTGCACAATTAAAATCAAAAAATAAATAAAAGAAGAAAGCAAGCAAGCAAAAGAAACGCCTTCATATTGCCAGCCTTAGGCCAATCCGGTGGAGATTTATATAAACAGGACGTGAGCTAGACCCAAAAAGGCTTATTCTGGAAAAGCTGCATGTGACTTGCAGGCCATTTCAGAGCACTTTCATGTCACTGCATATTGTTCGGCATTTGCCGCTGGCTCCTGCGCTTCCATTCTCCCCACCAAGCCTTACCGATCCACAAGCCACCACTTCAGTGTCTTACGGGAGCACAACTGGGAAGGAACCGTGTTAAGAATCCTTTCGTGGGCTTCCCTGGTGGCGCAGTGGTTGAGAGTCCGCCTGCCGATGC
>NC_041219.1:37240235-37247666 GCF_002837175.3 Physeter macrocephalus | reverse complement strand
GCCCCGGTCCGGGAGGATCCCACGTGCCGCGGAGCGGCTGGGCCCGTGAGCCATGGCCGCTGAGCCTGCGCGTGGGAGAGGCCACAACGGTGAGAGGCCCGCGTACCGCAAAAAAAGAAAAAAAAAAAAAAAAAAAAAAAAAGAATCCTTTCGTAATGCCAGTAACCCTCCCCCTTGTTTATTTATTCTATTTATTCTGTTTTTGTTGGCAAACCAGATAAAAGAGGGGGTGGGACACACAACCATCAAAATAAGACTTGATGAAAAGTGCTCTAAATTTTAGCCATCCTTCCCTACTCAATGTATCTCCGATGGTCATTACTTTTTCTGAATCAGGGAAAATTAAACTCATGAGACCTACCCTTACTACTTCACAAAATACCGACACTTTTATACCGGACGTCAAGGTGAAGTGTGATTAAGCGCAAAACAATAAATGGGTCTATAACGATGGGAAAGCGCGATCATGTTCACGGGTGAAACTTCTTTCAGTTCTAAACTCGGGGCCCCTAGGCTCCCTTGATTCTTGGTCTGTGATGCATGGCCAACTGGGGCAGGATGCAATAAGTACAGTAACAGAGGCAGGTTCAAAAAATATGATGGGAACTCATAAAAGGGTGATCAAATCTTTTGGGGGTGTAGGGGTTCAAGTGATTTGGGGGCTGATCAAGGAAAAAGATATAAACACGAGAGACCCACGACAAGCTTTACTGGGAAGGGAGGTCCCTCACGGGAGGAGACCAACCAGAGGCTTGGCTCAGGCTCCACCATTCAGAAGGGGAGGAGGACTAGGCAACTCCCGGGGGAGGGGAACTCCAGAGGAGGCTTACTTGTCTAAGGGATGTCATTCAGCAGCAGTGGGGGGAGCCTGTGAGTCACAGAGTTCCAAAGGGCAGTAGCAGCTTGGGGTTTTAGAACCACATAGCTCCATCTTACCAACGACCAACAGATGCTGGGTGCAGTTTCACGGGGTATGCAAAGCAGGCAGACAGACCCTAAATGGCTAAAAATCTGCTTGTCTGGCCTATTTTTAAAGCAATTGGATGTGTAAAAGTTTGCATTCGGCACCAGCAGGTTTTTGAGCTCATGGGTCTCAGCCTGCAGTGGAGAAACGAAAACCTTGGGGCCAATACACAGTGGCCATCTTTGGCTCACTTACATAACAGGAGGGGGAGGGGTGAATCCTCATAGACAAGGCTGTGAACTAGACCCTGAAGGAAAACTCTGCTGGTCAAAAAGACAAGGGAAGGCACTCTTGGCAGAAGGAACTGCAAAGGCAAAGGCATAGACACGGTGACATGGCCAACATCCAGGGCTTGCTGTTCAAGGCAACAAGACAGGCGTGAAAGGCGATTAGTGGGGCTGGAAGTCAGGGCATGAGGAAAAGGAGGTGGCCAGAGAAAGGCCAGAAAGAAATGAGTCCAACACATGATGTGAAGCTTGAGCACCAGTTCTGGAGACCAATTCTGATTTCACTGCTTTTTAGCAGGTGTCATGAGGTAGGTTACCTAAACTCCCTAGCCTCCATTTCCTCTGCTGTAAAAGAGGATTATACAGGATACCTACCGGGCTTCCCTGGTGACGCAGTGGTTAAGAGTCCGCCTGCCAATGCAGGGGACACAGGTTCAAGCCCTGGTCCGGGAAGATCCCACATGCCACAGAGCAAATGAGCCCGTGCCACAACTATTGAGTCTGCGCTCTAGAGCCCACGAGCCACAACTACTGAAGCCCGCATGCCTAGAGCCCGTGCTCCGCAACAAGAGAAGCCACCGCAATGAGAAGCCCACGCACCTCAACAAAGCATAGCCTCCGCTCGCCGCAACTAGAGAAAGCCCGCACCCAGCAACGAAGACCCAACTCAGCCAAAAATAAATAAGTAAATAAATAAATTTATTTAAGATAAAAAGAATACCTACCATCATGCTAACTATTCTGCCTGTTGTTGACATGCTAGCAGACAACCATAGTAATGGCCTGGTCTTGGACCCCATGCCAAGGAAGGCAGAGTCTGTGCCACTGATTGAATGGAAAGAGGTGACTATCTATAACCAAGAACATGACCCAGCCAGATCTATGCTGGGAAAACACACATGGGATGGGGGAGAGGCAGGAGGCAGGGAAACCGGGAGACTACAAAAGAATACCTACCATCATGCTAACTATTCTGCCTGTTGTTGACATGCTAGCAGACAACCATAGTAATGGCCTGGCCTTGGACCCCATGCCAAGGAAGGCAGAGTCTGTGCCACTGAGTATCTATAACCAAGAACATGACCCAGCCAGATCTATGCTGGGAGAACACACATGGGATGGGGGAGAGGCAGGAGGCAGGGAAACCGGGAGACAACTGCAACAGTCCTGGCAAGGGATGCTGAAGGACTGACTAGAACAGTAACAAAAGGAACATAATGGAGAGGAATTACCAAGAGATTTCTCAGGGAGCATCAACGGGGGCTGAGAGGAGAAAAGGATGAGCGAGAGTAAAAAAATGATGATGACATCAATGCTTCTGTCCGAAGCTATCCCAGTCCCTTGTCTCCATGGCCCATCATCTTTAAAGATAAGTGACTTGGTAGAAAGAAGCAACGTTATAATCTTGGCACAATTCCTCCTAGGAGAAAAAATGTCACCTTCTGACACAGTATTTTTTAAAGGAGGAGACAAATGATGCAGGTGAGACGTGGTTCATGGAAACCATGAAGGCTAGCCAGAGCTCCATTAAGTTAGCCTCACTGGGATTTATAGCAGGAAAGTGGCATCCGTCTGAGTCCAAAGCCCATGTGATTTCTCAATGAACCATCTCTACCGGAAAAGACTATTGCAGAGCATTTAAATCATGAATAAGGGTCTACGGAACAAATCCCCTCATTTATTTTAAGTGCTTCTGAATTAAAAGAAACTCGGCTTCCACATCCTTCCAGGGACAAGGATTTCGAGCCTGTTGCATCTTGGAATCCCCAAAGGAGAGTCAGGAGGCTGGACAGCCAGACTAAAGCCATGAGAAGAACTCCGTGGAGATTCAAGGCATCTTCAGTACAGGCCCACCAACATGTGAGTGGAAGTGGTTAAAAAGAAAACAAATTCTTAACCTACATGTAAAGGTTGTTAGACTTTTTTCTTCGTTTCGTCAACTTTTCCTGCAATATTTTAATTAAGCTGCCAGATGGATTATTAAGATTTTATGCTCTAGTCTCCCCTATTCCTAAATCGTCAATGTCTTCACCAGCTTTAATATCAATTTCTGCCACACAGATATTGGAGGGCTGTGGTTACATTGCCAACCTCTAGGTATAAAAAGGGGTCAGAAGTACCTGGACATGGAACAAATCGTGCAATGGAACAAAGTACAAGCTAAGATGGTCTAAAATGGAAAATAAGGGGCAAATTAGTACATGAGTTCATGGAGGACGATCTTATAGGCTAAGATCAGAAATGATGACCGTGAGGACTGTGGTAATGACGATGGTGGTCGTGGGTGATAATAACTAACATTTATTGAACACCTAACTCTTGAACAGAAACTGCCAGTCGTTCCCTAGTATCCGATCTCTCTTTTTTACATAGTAATAGGGCTTTTTTAGCTAGGTACCAGCTAAAGACTAAAATTTCCCTAACTCATTTTTGAATAAGGTGGTCATATGACTAAGCTCTCAACAATGGGATGAGACAGTGGGCAACCTTCAGACCACACCCTCCACTCCCCTTTTCCCCTTCGTGGCTGGAATGTAGAAAATGATGGCAGGAACTAAAGCAGCCATCTCGGACCAGGAGATAGAAGGCACATATTAAGGATAGCAATGCAACAAGGTAAAAGAAGCTTAGTCCCTGATCATTGTGGGACTTCTCTAAGCCTCCTGGGCCCTCTACCCTGGCCATATTTCAGAGAGAAATGAACTTTCATTTTTTGGAAGCAATTATTATTTTGAGCCTCTCAAAACAGCTGAACTGATAAAAACTCTGTGCCAGGTGTAATGCTATATACTTTACATGCATTATCTCATTCAATCCAGATGCAGCCCTATAAAGTAGGTACCATGGTTATCTTCATTTTGCCATGGAGGACACTGGGGCCCAGAGGGACAAATCACTTGTTGAGCAAATGGCAGGGCCCGATTGAACAAGACAGCCAAATTCCACAGGTTAGAATATGACACCTCCATGCACAGAGAACTATACTAAATATCTTATAATAACCTATAATGGAAAAGAATTTGAAAAAGAATATCTATATCTCTCTCTCTGTCTATATATATATATATATATATATATATATATAAAACACCTCCCTGCCACACAACCAGTCAACCTGAACCAAGGAAGGAATCTGACCAACTTCCAAAGATTGAGGCCAGCCTTAAGCTCTCCAGCCAAGGGGGGAGTGGCCACAACTCCTTGGCTGCCCTTGGCCATTTCAGTCTCTGGGGGATCAGCCTGCCCTTTGCCTCCTTCCCCAGATTCAAGGAAGCTCAGTTAGAGACTCTGCCACCTCTCCGTTTAAATCTCATTTCCTCTGCAGGGAGGATCTGAGCGCTGCAGTGAAACAGGAATACTGCTGAAGTGCTGCAGACACAGCTATTTCTTCACCTAAGTTGGGTCTCTCGATGCTAGACTGAGGTCCTCTAAGCCCAGCGACAGGCTTATTGCATTTCTACACTTCTTTAACCTTCTCACTTCCCTTCCAAAGGTACGTGCGGTTCCCCTCAGTGGTACAATGCAGAAAGAATTGCAAAGGCAGTCCCGGGGACACAGCAGCACAAGGAAACGCTGTCAAGTGCACTCGATCGCAAAACAGCCAAGTCGTCATTCTTCTTTCACCAGTTTTCAAAGTCAAGTACAACTAAAAAGTCCCAAGAGTACCAAGAGTGAGGAGTAAATTTAAAATTCTATCTGAAAGGAAAAGCAGCACAGAGGTTGGTTCACTCACTAACTTTTCTTAGGACCTGACAATGTATCAGAAATTTCTCCAGGTCTCAGTTTCCACATCCAAAAAGTGGCAGGGGGGAGAAGCAGCTCCCAAGCTCACTAACTTTTCTTAGGACCTGACAATGTATCAGAAATTTCTCCAGGTCTCAGTTTCCACATCCAAAAAGTGGCAGGGGGGAGAAGAGCCAGCTCCCAAGCGGCAGGGTGCCCAGGGAATTAATGACAGTTCTAGTGAACAGAGCTTTCGCTGAGAGCAAGTCCTTCCTACATTTTCAGATGAAGAGTGAGTTAAAGGAGGTTTCACTTTCTCACCAGTTTCACTGAAATTTTGCTATGCGATCGAGTATCTTCAGAAAATTCTGCTTTGGGTATCAAGGCCTCTGCCAGGAAGGACCTGGAAGCCTTTAACATTCGGATCTTCTTGCTCACAGCTAAGGCTACTCCATCCTCTAGGGAAAGTTGGCTCAAGTTGATCCAAAGATAAGCTTACTTGAAAGGGTGTCGAGATGGTTAGATGCGGTACATGCTCATTTGGAATATAGAACATGCATGAGCAACGCTAGCTAACATTACTGATTTTATCATTGTCACCTGGGGACACACCTGTGGGGAGCTAGCAACACTCCATAGAGAATCAAGGTCTACCAACTCTTCTAATACAGTACAAAGGTTGGGGAAAGAGGGCTTCCCAAGAAAATGGTATGTCTTAACTGACTCAGTAAATGTTGACTAACTACCAGACTCAGAGCTGCGTGTTAGGGAGAAGAGATAAACAAAATCCGTACCCTCAAGGTTCTCAGAATCTAATGTGGGAAAGAGACAAAACAACAGACAAGTCTAGAATGATCGATAAAGCTGCAGCTGAGGTAAGCGCTGGTGCTGCAGGAGTACTGGGGGGAGATCCAAGTGTGTGGGGACCGAGGGGGGTTGCTAAGAGGGCCTCACAGGGCAGGTGGCCCTTGAATTTAGCTGAAGGATCCATAGTTCATCAGGCAGGGGAGAAAGGCAGACAGAAGCCAGAAAACAAAGGACCTTCTGTGACATTCCTTGGGGTTGGAAATGTATCCCCGAGTCAAACGTAGCCGGTGTGTATCAGTTTGGAAGGGCTGCCATAACAAAATACCAACTGGATGGCTTACACCACAGAAGTGTATTGTCTCACAGCTCTGCAGGCTAAAAACCCAAGATCTAGGTCGTGGCAAGGTTGGTTTCTCCTGAGGCCTCTCTCCTTGGCTTGTAGACGGCTGCTCTCTCCCTGTGTGTTCACACGACCTTACCTCTTCGAGCATGCATGTCTGTGTCCTAATCTCTTCGTATTAGGACACCAGTCAGATTGGATTAGGGCCCACCTGTATGCCCTCCTTTTATCTTAATCACCTCTTTAAAGACTCCATCTCCAAATACAGTCACATTCTGAGGTCCTGCAGGTTAGGACTTCAGCATATGAATTTCGGGAGGTCCCAATTCAACCCCTAACACCATGAAAGGAGCTCCAAGGGGAGAGTGACATAAACAGGTTTTCACTGGATGAAAAGCACTCTGCTGAAGAGAATGGAATTTGGGGGGAGCCTCGAGGCAGGCAGGCCACCGAAGAGACAATGCAGGGACCAACCCCGGGCATGTGTTTAGCTGGAACTTGGTTGTTTTGTTCAAGACACAGTCTCTTCTTACCCAGGGTAAATCCCTGCTGTCCTCTGCTGGGAGGAGTTTTCCCGTCCATGTGGATTCGATTCTCTTCTTGGACCCACTGTTCCAGCATGTTCCCAGACTGGGCCTGGTCACCCACCACCAATGCCTGCCAGGGTCTGGGGGGCCCCAGAAGCTAAACAAACAGTGGTCTGGGGGACAGGAATAAAAACAATGCTGCAGTGTCTTCCAAATACAAGCTGGGAGCCTGGGGACCCAATGCCTGAAAGTGAACCCTTCAGAAGAACAAGAACTCTGGTGTCCCCAGCTGCCCCTTTGAGGCCCCTGTAACAAGCGCTCCTTACAAATAAAGCCCCGGCAGGAAACCCATTAACACCTCACAGGGGCAAACCTCAGGGCCCATAGGAGAAACTTCAAAACACATCCCAGCAGCACAAAATGCCAGAAACTCATCAATCAAGTACGCCATCCCAGGAAGTAGCCAGCTGATTTGGGGGAAGAAGTCAAGCACATAAATTAAGGGTCCCTGAGCCATGGCTCTCGATTTATTACCATGGAGGCCTTAAAGTTTAAAAAGGATCAAGGCCTCTATAAACAGTATACAGAACTACCTTCCATGGGAACCAAACAAAACAAAACACCAAGAGAAACCCCCTCCCCTCTCTCTTTTTTTTTTTTTTTTTTTTTTTTAAGAAAACGATCCTTTTGTGAAAATAATTTCCACTACACCGAACTTTTTGCCTCAAGTGTTACTATAAAATCCAACTTGCTAGTTGGCCCTTTAAAAAATATGTCAGCTGGGGCTTCCCTGGTGGCACACTGGTTGAGAGTCTGCCCGCCCGCGCCGGGGGAAAGGGTTTC
>NC_041219.1:37226388-37240225 GCF_002837175.3 Physeter macrocephalus | reverse complement strand
TGGTTGAGAGTCTGCCTGCCGGTGCAGGGGACACGGGTTCGGGCCCTGGTCTGGGAGGATCCCACATGCCGCGGAGCGGCTGGGCCCGTGAGCCACAACTGCTGAGCCTGCGCGTCCGGAGCCTGTGCTCCGCAAGAAGAGAGGCCACGATAGTGAGAGGCCCACACACCGCGATGAAGAGTGGCCCCCACTCACCGCAACTAGTGAAAGCCCTCGCACAGAAACTAAGACCCAACACAGCCAAAAAATAAATTAATTAATTTTTTAAAAAAATGTCAGCTACAATTACCAATTGCCTTTTGATTTGTTGAAATTAATTTCAGAGATTTCACCTGAGTAGGTGACCCACCTGAATGATACACTAACAGCTCAGGCCTGTTAGCTGAAAATCTATGACACTGCTCAGAGGTTTAAAGCACTCTCACCTCCCTGCTCTCTACATGCACAAACACTCACCAATCCTTTAGCTGCAAAAAGAGCTAGCTCACCATTCATGCCCGTCACACCAAAGATGCAAAAAGGGGCTATAGGAGCAGCATAACATTAATATTTCTCAGGGGGTTGTTAGCTGTGTAAAACCAAAAGGCATCACGTATCTCATTTCCACCGCTAAAACCTCAAGTTGCCCAGATTTATATATACATATTTGGAACGACCCCAATGCCTTTTCTCCTAATAATCATCAAAATAGCTAGACTTTCCAGGGCATTTACTACAGGCCAGGCCTGTGCTAAGCACTTGGCAAATCTTTGCTCTCACTTCAGCCTCATAAAAATTCTCTCAGGTGAATACCGTCGCTATTCCCATTTTACAAAGAGGGAAACTGAGGCTCAGAGAGATTAAGAAACTTGCCCAAGGTCACACAGGTTAGAGCGCAGCAAAATGGAGATCCAAATCCAGGTTGGTCAGATTCCAAATCTATGCTCTGAATCACTAATGGTAATGCATGTCCCTGTGCTAATTTGAAAGACAGGACTCTCTGCCACCCAACTGGCCTTCTAGTTTAATATATTTAGAAGATGTTTTGCACTTAAGTTTACCCAAGGCTGAAAAAGCAATTTTGAATATTATACATGATGAGGCTTTTTAAAAAGCTTTTAAGAATTCCAGTGGGTACCTTAATACATTTTTGCTGTCCTAAGATTTAATCTTTTTTTTTCTGGATTATGATTTCTTCCCTCTTTTTCTGTTTAATAATATAAACACTTACACTATGCTTAGAGTTATGCAAAACATGAAATCCAACCAGAACTTGGGTTTATAAAAACAAGTGAGAATGTCACAATGGTTACATGCTGTTCTTTGTTCAAAAGAGATGAGAACCAAAACAAAATAAAAATAGGTATGTGTCAAATAAGAATTTGACTTAAAATTTAGGAAAACATCCTGCACCCAAACTGCTGGTTCCTTGAGGACAGGGATCATGTCTCATGTTACTTCTTACCCCCAGAGCCTAGCACAGACTCGCACACATTAGCAATAAGAATTTGACCTAAAATTTAGGAAAACATCCTGCACCCAAACTGCTGGTTCCTTGAGGACAGGGATCATGTCTCATGTTACTTCTTATCCCCAGAGCCTAGCAGACTCGCACACAGTAACACTTAAAAACCATTTGCCAGGGCTTCCCTGGTGGCGCAGTGGTTGAGAGTCCGCCTGCCGATGCAGGGGACATGGGTTCACGCCCCGGTCCGTGAGGATCCCACATGCCGCGGAGCAGCCGGGCCCGTGAGCCATGGCCCCTGAGCCTGTGCATCCGGAGCCTGTGATCCGCAACGGGAGAGGCCACAACAGTGAGAGGCCAGCGTACCGAAAAAAAAAAAAAAAAAAAAAAAAAACCATTTGCCAAAATGGAGGATGGATGAATGGATGGATGGCTGCATGGGTGGACGGACGAAGAGATGCTTAGTCCAATGCTTAAATACGAAAATTATCTGTAAGGAACTTATTCTTGCTCTGTTTGTATGTTTAAGATTGTTTCTGGCCAGATACATATTTTTCAACAGTCCACCTGGACTCAGATAAACAAATGACCCAGCTTCAGGGCCCACTAGCACAGTGACAGTAGGACCAAACGTGGGCTGCTTCCGATCTATGACCTTCCCCAAGGAGAGGCAGACAGATGCCAGCAACTGCACTCTATAACTGCCCATTAACTAAACACATGCTGAATGCAAATAACTCTTCTGGAAGGCAGCCCCATTTATCGGCCCCAAAGTGTATTTGTCATCTTCTCCCCGCGTCGTTCCCATTCATCAGTCACCACAGTGGGAAGCAACAATTAGTAACAAGAAAGACACTTTGGGTCAATAACTACTCCAGAAAACAAGTCCTGCAGTGCCACTTGATTCTGATTGAGGAACAAAGAGAAAGAAACAATCCTCTGGCTTCTGTGAACACTGCAGCTCTGAGGCCGCTGGTCAGAGCCAGGGCTCACAGGCATCTATCTTCTCTCTCCAGCAACACAGCACAGGAGATGGACTTATAAAGATAGCCAGGGCAGGGGTGGGGACCCATGTGAGATTCCCAGAACACCCTTCTTCAAAGTGCCTGGGTGCAGCAGGGTTCCCAGGGCACTAGAACGCAAAAAAAAAAAAAAGAAAAAGAAAAAAGAAAAAAGAAACATACAATTTGCCTCGTTAAACAGAGAGAAATAACAGGCAAACAATCAGCAAAAATTCTGAGTAAGTGCCAGTGTTCTAACAAGCAACAAAACATTCCTTACATTCCTTATACCAGAAGGTGACACCGCTCTGTGGTTTTATAAAACATCTTTACATACTATTTCATTTGGGAAAGCTAAGGACAGGAATGTGAACACCCCTTTTAACCAGGAAGAGAACCATAGCTCACTTGATTAGGTTCAATTTCTTGTCTCAGGTCATAGAACCAGGAAGGGGAAAGGGGCACGTTTTACATCCAACCATGATATATTTCTCTTTGCTCAACAGAAACATTTCAAGGTCTCACGATAAGTGCCAGGCCGTACTCAGGTAAGTTCCAAGCTGGGAACAGTTCCCATCTTTATGAAGTTTCCAGCCATTTAAGGGTTGGAGCCAGAATTTAAGCTGGCTTCCTTGACTCCACAAGCACCAAGGTCCTGCAGGAGGTGGTTAAGAGTTCTCCCAGCACCCAGCCAGCCGGAGGAGGAGGGAGAGAAGGAGTGGGGGGTGGGGGGAGGGGCAAGGGAGACAGAGGAGAAACTCCACCCACACATCTCAACACAGATAGGAAACTGCAAGCTGGCTGACTCCATCTTAAACCTTTTATCTCAGAGACAAACCTCTGTGTCTAGCAAGTGAACCCAGGGGCACCAGAATAGAGACAATCCAGTTGACTTTCATGCTATGAAAAAGACCTTTTTAGGAGCGAATTATCCATTTCCAATTAGTCAAGCATCACATCTTCTCTTACTAGACAATTTCTTATAACTGTCCCATTTCCCACCCAACGCGTCCCAACCCATTGAAATAACTTGCTATGAAAAACAGAGCCCAAATCTAACACCAATACATGGCCAGAATATTTAAACCCTCATATCATTTATACCACACCACCATATAGCCTTGGTCAAAGATGATTAGGAAAAAACCCATCCTGCAGAGGTTCCCAAACATGGCTGAGGATCGAAAGAAGCAGTAGGGGGCCTTTTTAAATGATGGAATGCAGGGCCCAGCTCTAGAAATTTGAATGAGTGGGTGGGTGGTCTAGAGGGGCCCAGGTATCTGGTGCTGGGGGTGCTAGTGTCTGAAAGCACCCCGGTAACTGTGATGACCAGCCTGCTTGAAAACCCCTGCAATACGCCTACACAGATCACTCTGGAGTGAAGGCTGTCTGGACAGCACCCACCGCAATGTGTAGACCCACCAAGCACCAAACACTGAAGGAGACATATTCCACACAAAGTATAATGTCAAGTCATCTTTACGACATCTTTAAGACTGGCACAAGACACCCATTTACAGATAAGAAAACTGGGCCTCACTGTAATACAGTCGTCTCTCGGTTCCCGCGGGAATTGCTGCTAGAGCACCCTACCCACGCCCATGGATATCAAAATCCCCAAAAGCTCAAATACCTTACAGTTGGCCTACGTATCCGCGGGCTCTGTATCTGCGGATTCACCCACCCGCAGATTCGATCTGGAACCTGCAAATATATACTGATGTGCCCAGGAGGTATGAATTCCCAGGCTTTCCCAAGAAAGCCTGCTCTGTGCTCCTACGATGCAGAGAAAAATCTTCTGAGGAAAAGAGCCAGGGAGAGTATTAGAACATAGAGCCCATAAAAGTATTTGAGAGGCTAGTGCGAATTCAGGGAACTTCTTAATTTCTTATTATGGATTAATAAAACTGAGAAAGCAATGCTAGTGGAGACAGACATCCCAATTTTATCAGCTTTAGGAGAGTCAAATTTTCTGGGCGTAGGGAGGGTGTGAAGATCCTATCTGGGATTTTACCACCAAGCAGGAACTGGGCCAAACAAGTCCATTCGCCAGCAGGGCAGCTCTGCAGGCCGCAGCCTGGGCGTCCCATGCAGCAGGCAGGAGAGGGATAAAGGCAGAAAATGCCCACCAGCAGGGAAACAGGATACCATTCCCCAGGTTGGGGGAGGGACAGCTGCATCTTAATCAGACGGTAGAGAAGACCCAAGCCCATTTCCCCTCAGTGTCCAAAGAATCAGAGTCACCCAGGTCCCCGAGAGGGGCAGAGTGGGGTACTCTGACACCCCCATGCAGGACATCGCCCTCCAGGATATCATCTCTGCCGGACCTTCCGGGGCAGAAGTCACAGCCTGCTTTCTTGGAATTAGGCCAGGGCTAGGAGGAGTCAGGAGACAAAAGGTTTCTATCTGGCCGCCCCACTAACTCAATGTTCTCGGGCAAGTCACTTCACTTTGGGCCTGAGTTTCCAAAATGCAAAGGTGGTATGAGGCCATCTTTGAATCCCCTGTCAGCTCTGACAACATATGAAACCCAGACCACAGTAGCCACCGGGCCGGCAGGACAGTCGGGGGGGGTGGGGGGGTGTCCCCAAGATTCTGAGCACAGGAAAGCTATAGGAGGGGAAAAACCACCCTGCTTGAAATCGGACTGCGGTGCTCATGGGTGGGAGACATGCACTGCCGTATGCATGTGGATAAGAAGAAAGTGGTTACATAGGAAAAGGAAAGGGTACAAATCCAGAGAAAAAGAACATCTGCCTTACAGATGGCCAAGGCCATGAAAAAATGCTCAACATCACTACTTATTAGAGAAATGCAAATCAAAACTACAATGAGGTATCACCTCACACCAGTCAGAATGCCCATCATTAAAAACTACAAACAACAAATGCTGGAAAGGATGTGAAAAAGGGAACCCTCCCATGCTGTTGGTGGAAATGTAAGTTGGTGCAGCCACTATGGATATATACAATGGAATACTACTCAGCCATAAAAAGAGAATGAAATAACGCCATTTGCAGCAACATGGATGGACCTAGAGATGATCATACTAAGTAAAGTAAGTCAGAAAGAGAAAGACAAATACCGTATGATATCACTTACACATGGAATCTAAAATATGACACGAATGAACCTATCTACGAAATAGAAACAGACTCAGGGACGTAGAGAACAGACTGTGGTTGCCAAGGGGGAGGGGGTGGGGGAGGGATGGATTGGGAGCTTGGGATTAGCAGACACAAACTTATAGAATGGATAAACAACAAGGTCCTACTGTATAGCACAAGGAACTATATGCAATATCCTGTGATAAACCATAATGGAAAAGAATACTTTTAAAAAGAATGTATAGGGCTTCCCTGGTGGCACAGTGGTTAAGAATCTGCCTGCCAACGCAGGGGACACAGGTTCAAGCCCTGGCCCAGGAAGATCCCACATGCCGTGGAGCAACTAAGCCCGTGCGCCACAACTACTGAGCCTGAGCTCTAGAGCCCGTGCTGCACAACTACTGAAGCCCGCGCACCTAAAGCCCGTGCTGCACAACAAGAGAAGCCACCGCGATGAGAAGCCCGCGCACCGGAACAAAGAGTAGCCCCCGCTCATTGCAACTAGAGAAAGCCCACACACAGCAACGAAGACCCAACACAGCCAAAAATAAAATTAATTAATTAATTAAAAAAAAAAAAGAAAGCCTTTCTTGGAAAGCATTCTGGGGCTTAATAACTTTAAAAAAAAAAAGAAGACAAAGAGTAGCCCCCGCTCATTGCAACTAGAGAAAGCCCACACACAGCAACGAAGACCCAACACAGCCAAAAATAAAATTAATTAATTAATTAAAAAAAAAAAAGAAAGCCTTTCTTGGAAAGCATTCTGGGGCTTAATAACTTTAAAAAAAAAAAAGAAGAATGTACATATATATATGTATGTATAACTGAATCACTTGGCTGTATACAGCAGAAATTAACACAACATTGTAAAACAACTATACTTCAGTTAAAAAAAAAAAAAAAAAGAATGTTTGCCTTAAAGTTCCCCCAGACTTGAAGCTAATGGTAAATCTCCACATCTTCCTCTGTAGGTCTCCAAGTCCAACTTCTCATGGAATAAATATATATGCGCAACTGCACTGGGGTAGGGGACACTGAGATCAACTATGATCAATATTATTATTATGATGATGACTACTATTATTTAATCAAATCAACTGGGGGAAAAAGACGTCTAATTAAGTGATGCCAAGATTCCTTTAATAGATGAAAGAAGTCCACCAGCAGGATTCGGAACATGTCCAACTCTTTCCCCCTCGACTCACATATTCCAAAGGAATATCAGGCAGTTGACTTCAAAACAAAAGGCCCACAGCCTCCAAGGCCAGAAAACACAAGGGGAGACGCATGTATCGGGGCAGTAGATTGTCTGACTTCCTGAGCAGAGACAAGTCAAGGTCAAGGGCTCTCAAGGGAATTCAAAACCTCCCCCTCCGATGCTCAGAGCCCAGGACAGATTTAGTTCCAGCCACAGAAGACTTTGCCACACTGGCTCGATGCACACAGCTGTCCACTGCGAGGGCTATGCTCCGGGAAAAAGATCCTATCTCGGAACAAAACTAGTACACCCTAAGAATCTCCTTCAAGTGCTTTGGAATGTCAGGCGACAGAACCATCTGTCTTACAGTAAACTCAGAGTTTAAAAAAAAAAACAAAAAAACCCCACAATTGGCTAAGTAGTAGCAGCGGTAGTACTCCTCCTAACTACCAGCCATGAACTAACTAGCCCTTCTTATTACCAACAACTACTACAACTACTCTGCTGACGTTATCTCCACTAACCATTAGGCTATACTGCCTCTCACTGAACGGACCCATATCTACTCCTTCTTGGTTTATAAAGCATTTACTTGTTGGTATCTTACAGGATATTTAAGACCATGTGAGATAAGCAGAGCAGGTATTATTAGACCCACTTAACAGATTAAAGAAACTGATGCTCAGCAGTTCAGAGACTACTCTAAGGGCTTACAGCTGATAAGCAATAAGTTTTTTTTGTTTTTTTTTTTTTGCTACTACATCCCCGTCACTGCCTGTTGCATGGCTGTGCAGAAAGACAAGTGACTGTGAAGACAACTCTGCACCCTTGTCCTGCTCTGATGCCAGCAGCTAGGAAGGACAGAAGGAGCTCCCATACTCTGACAGGGTCCCCTTCTCTCCCAGTGGGGGCCTCTTATACTAAATATATACACTCTCTCTCTCTCTCTATACTCTGACAGGGTCCCCTTCTCTCCCAGTGGGGGCCTCTTATACTAACTATAGACACTCTCTCTCTCTCTCTCTATCTCTGCCGGGAAAACCAGACTATCATCCTTCAGAAGTCAACCCCACACCTGCCGAAGAACCTTCAATGCAACCAACTGGGAAGGCTTTGCCGAAACAGCTCTCAAAACAGCTGTCCTGGTCCGGCTACAGCGCAGGAAATGTTCACATCTTGGCAAACCCCACTGCAACCGTGCTTCCACGCCGCAGCCTCACGTGAATGGAAATACCAACTTGAGCCAAGCAAATCCAACAGGCTATCACTCAAAATGCTGGTGTCAAACCAAACCTCATAGCCAGTAATTATCCATCAAGCCAGGACTGTAACAATGGGCTCCTTGGGGTCACCTCACTGGAGGGCAGGGAGATGGTTACTAAAGAGAGAGTTGCAATTGGACAAGTGTGATGACAGCCTTAAGAGAAAGGCGGTCCACTCGCTGTCCTGCATATATCCCCAGCCCTGATCTCCGAAAAAACAATCCTCTCCTCCAAGGTCAGAAACACATCACGTGACTGCCCCCAGGCACGCGTGAATGTGAGCAGGCTAGGGCAGATTTCCATCTATTAGGCTGTGCCCTCCTCGAATTTTAAAGGAAGCTGGCTTTAGATAACGGTCTGAAAGGTGCTTCCTTTCGAAACTGCTGTAATTAAACTAGAAAAACATTAATTTGTAACTTCATGGTAAGAGAGTTTCCTGGAAACTCCTTAAAGGAAGTCTGTAATTGACAGACCGGCTAAACGGTCATACACAAGCACAAAAACCCAAATTGAGTACAATTTGTGAAGGCTCAAATCCCCTGGTAGAGAAACAGTGCTTTTATCCACAAAAGGTATCGTGCCACACTTCTCTGTATGGCTGGTACTGTTATGAAGAAAGAAACACACACACACCCCTCAAGATTTGCAGCTCTGGGTCTCAAAGCTCCTACAGTATTAGCTCCAACTCTTATGATTTGATTGAAGAGAGAAGAAAGCATTTAAAAAAAAAAAAAAGACTTTTAAGAAAACAATAGTTTCTATTAAAATGCATAGCACCATCTTTTAAAAGATGAAAGGACTTAGTAGAAACACCATAAGCCTCAGAATTACACCATAAATTACTTCTTTTGTTTAAGGCAAATTAATATCAGATCACAGATAAAAAAATAAACCCACCCAACATCTCCAGCTGGATGCTACATTCAGGAGGCAGCTTGGCAGACAGCATGTTAACTATTTTGTAGAGAAGGAACGAAGGGTTGGTTATAGTCACCTGACCAGTCAAATCCTCAAGTCCTCAAATCCTGTCTCATTACCTGAAGTGTTTTTCCTGCAAGTGACACATAAATGATTTCCTAGTCTCCCATTTTCTTCACACAAGCCACCATATACAGAGCGAGGGGAAAGCCCGGGGTAGAGTGACAGTAACAGCATGTCTGCCCAGGCTCTCCTAAGTGCTGCCCAGATCACCAGGCACAGAAGTTACGGGGTCTGAGAGCGAAGGCCTTTCCAGGGGCTTCATGAAAATCTAAGTGAATCCCGCACAGAGGCAATTGACAAAGCTCCCTAGCATTCCTTACTGGGCCTCCAAGAAGCCGCCTCCCTCAGAATCCATATAACGAATGAAGGAAACACAGCATGAAACCGTGCGTAAAACCTAAATCTTACCCATCGGCTCCCGGCATGCAAATCGATGGCAGGCTTGCTGACTCACAGCTGGAGCTTTTTAGAAAGGAGTTGCATTTCTCATTGCCAAAGTGACCTTAGATCCAGGGATCCAGGGTGGAAAAAAGTAAAAGCACATAGTAGGTATTCAGAAAATGCTAGCTACTCTCTTAAGAGAAGGGACCAATTATAAAATGTCTGGTTTAATTTCACCAGGTTCATCAGTAGTCAACTTAAGTAACACCGCATCACGTTGACTCCATGTGCCGCTAAAAGATGGCACTCTTCTGGAGCCTGGTTCCTGAATCTCTTCTGGGCCAAAACTCCTAAGAATTTGGCTCAGCCTCTGCAGTAGGGACAAGAGCACCATCACCTATTGATATATCTGGTTACCCAGTGTGAGCAGTGGACAGTAGCCTCAGCATCACCCTGGAGCTTATTTGTAACACACAGACTCAAGCCCCAGGGCAGGCCTACAAAGGAATCACAATCTGCCTTTTAAACCAGATCCCTCAGGGGGGATTCTCCCACATCCAGGGGTGCTCTATAAAGGATGACTACACGGACAGGGGAAGGAAGGCTCCCTCATACACCCCGGTTCTCATAACTAACCTTAACTCTGACAAGCTTCAGAAGGAAGAGGATGGGCAGAAAGAAGGAGACACTAGAATACTGTTAAAAATAACTCCCCAGAAGGATGTCAATCCATCGTGAGTCCATCCTTGAGACGGACTTCAAGGGGCTCATCCACGTGCATACTGAAAAGTGGATTCAATGACAGGTGAAAGGCTTTGAGGGCGGAGCCCAGGAACCCCACCAGGCACCGAGCTTCGGCGTACAATTTTAATTTCTTTGGAGAATCGTCAGCCTCCCCGTCTGTTGCGTCCAAGATTTTGTGAAAGAAAAAAATCATGGGGATCAAATTCCAGCTTCTCCAAATTACTTAACTGCTGAGCCCAGGAAAGTTACTTAACCTCCTGGGAACTCTCTTCCCCGACTTTGAGTGGAGATAAGAGCCCTGATGGGGAGGAGTAAGAGGGTGAAACAAGATAATGCACAGAGAGCACTTCCCAGCACATCATAAGTGCTCCAAACATTAGTCATCCTTCCTTGGCCATCTAACAGTCTAGAAGGAAGCACCAACAGGAACTCTGTCCTGTGACCAGCACAGGCACGGGTGAGGCGGCGCAGGCGAGGAAATAAGCCCAAATGAGTCCAACACGGACACAGATTCTCAGAGGCACATCCTTCAGGCTCTCCCCACGTGCCCCTTCTAGGTGCCCTGAGCAGACTGGGAGATAAAAATGCCAGGTTGCCTAGTGTCTGCCGATTCCTCTGGCTGCCGTTCCTCTTTACAGCAGGTGTCTCATTCTATAGGAGGGCCAAGGGTGACATGAGTCAGCCAGCGTGTCCTGGGGACTCCCTGGGGCAAAGAAGCCCTTTTAAACGGATGTGTTAACAGCAGAGCCACAGAGGAATAGTGCCAAGGCGTCTCCCTTTTCCTAACTGCACAACCGGCCTCCCCTTTCACACCCCATTGGCCAGGCTACCCAGAGCCCGATGACCAATGACCGTGAGCTAGGGCTTCTTGCCCTTCGACTCGGGGACCTCGGGCGTGTTCCTTGGCTCGGAGGCCCTCCATTTCCGACCACTGCTAAAAGTGGAAGAAATCGTGTCCACCTCACTGCATCACAGGTCAATTTAGAAGTTGTCAAATGGCAGCCACACAGGAGGGATGGTGATTATTAAAGGAAAAAAAGCTCAAAAGATGACATTTTGCTGGCCTGTACTTTAACACAAGGATATGAGCCAATCACATAAATCATATAAATACACTTCTCACCAAGACATGAGTAGACAATGTGCTCTCGGCTGAAGAACAAGGTGAATGAGAGAAAAGTGAGAGCCAGGGTCTGTGCTCTCCCAGCTAACATCTGTCAACGGCCTGGGCCCCACCAAGCACCATGCTGTGCTGGGTGCATTCCCCTTTTAACCATCTCAACAGCGCTAGGATGGCAGGTGGAGGTACTACCTTCACTCTACAGATGATACAACTGAGGCCCAGAGAGGGTAAGTAACTTGTCAAAAGTCACACAGCTGGTAAGCAACCTAACCCCAGAGCAGTTGTTCTCAATGGGGGTGATTTTGCCCCCAGCGGATGTGTGATATCGTTTGGAGACATTTTTGGTTGTCACGACTGGGGGAGTACTACTGGGATCTGGTGGGTAGAGGCCAGGAATACTGCTAACCATCCCACAGTACACAGGACAGCAAAGAATTATTTGGCTCTCAGTGTCAACAGCGCAGAGGTTAAGAAGCCCCGCCCCAGAACTTCCAATCTTATCCACTGTACTATATCGTCTCCCTTCTTGTTTTCTCATGTGCCTGAAAAGGACAACAGATACTATTTTAACATGACCATAAATCAGATTACCACGCTCTGTGGCCTATGGTGAAAATAAACACACAACCTCACTGTGCATACCATGCTTTGCTTGACTTTCCCCAGTGCTTCCATCCCAAGGCTTTGCAGCTTGCTTTTTCCTCTGTCTGGGCAGTTCTCCCTCATTGCCCCCAACCCATCATGTGTGTTCAGGGCTCACACCTCACCTCTTTCACATTTCCTGACCGTGCCCTCCTTCCCCCAGAGCAGTGTTCACCCCCTGACGTGACAGGTACTTTTACCCGTGTAGTATCTAATTCCTCCCATTAGATTGTAAGCTCTATGAGGGCAGGGATCTTTTCCTGTGTCACTTAGCTGCTTTTCCCTCACCACCCAGAAGTGTGTCTGGCACATGGCAGGAACTCAAGAGATATTTGGTGAAACAATGAATGAACGAACAAACAAACAATCTAGCTTAGAGTCCTTCCTGAGGAAGTTGAGGGCTTCAGCTTTCCCCAAGCTTTAGCATCATCAGGGGAAAAGATCTCTGCGCAGAACCTGGTTCATCCTGCTACGAGAACCATTGTTCTAGGCTGGGGTTGGCACACTTTTTCCTGTAAAGGGCCAGGCAAACATTTTCAGCTTTGCAGACCGTTCTGTCTCTGGAGCAACTATTCAGCTCCACCACAGTCATGCAAAAGCAGCTACAGAAGATCCGTAAACAAATGATCAGGACTTCGTTCCAGTGATACTTTATTTAAGAACACTGGCAATTTGAATTTCATGGAATTTTCATGTATCAGGAAATACCATTCTTCTTTGATTTTTTTTTTTCCCCAACTATTTTAAAGTGTGAAAAGGATCTTGGCTCAAGGGCTATGCGAAAAGAGGAGACAGGCTAGATTTGGCACGTGGGCCATAGTTTGCTCATCCTAGTTCTAGGTCTTTGTGAATTCTGGTGATTTATTCAATAAAACATTACACCCTTGGGATGGCCCAGAGTCCTTTCATGATCATCATCTCATTCATCCTCACGACAACCTTGGGAGGGGTGGTACTTCACATCCTTCTCTACCTCAGTTTACCTTCAGGAAACTGAGGCCTGAAGTCACAGAACTTAGCCTTCTGACTCCACTGCCAGAATTCTTGCCGCATGGAACAGACTGTCACAAATCCTTGCCAATATGGATACAAAAACCTCAATTAACCCGTTATTGATGTTTTTTAATTGAAGTATAGTTGATTTACAACATTGTGTTAGTTTCAGGTGTACAGCAGAGTGATTCAGTTATACATTATACACATATATACATGCTTTTTCATTATAGGTTATTACAAGATATTGAATATAGTTCCCTGTGCTATACAGTAGGTCCTTGTTGTTTATCTATTTTATATATAGTAATGTGTATCTGTTAATCCCAAACTCCTAATTTATCCCTCCCTCCATGCCCTTTTCCCTTTGGTAACCATGAATTTGTTCTCTGTGTCTCTAAGTCTGCTTCTGTTTTGTAAATATGTTCACTTGTATATATTGTTTTAGATTCCACATATAAGTGATATCATATGATATCTGCCTTTGACTTACTTCACTTAGTATGACCATCTCTAGGTCCATCCATATTGCTGCAAATGGCATTATTTCATTCTCTTTTATGGCTGAGTAATATTCTACTGTGTATATGACCACATCTTTATCCAGTCTTCTGTCGATAAACATTTAGGTTGCTCCCATGTCTTGGCTATTGTAAACAGCGCTGCAGTGAACATTGGGGTACATGTATCTTTTCAAACCATGGTTTTCTCCAGATATATGCCCGGGAGTGGGATTGCTGGATCATATGGTAACTCTATTTTTAGTTTTTAAGGAACCTCCATACTGTTCTCCATAGTGGCTGCCGTTGTTGGTTTCAGAGTATTAGCAGGGAGCATTCCAGTAAGGCGAGCACCAGAATCAGCAAAGATTCGTGTATCAAAACACAAATACTGGGCTTCCCCGGTGGCGCAGTGCTTGAGAGTCCGCCTGCCGATGCAGGGGACGCGGGTTCGTGCCCCG
>NC_041219.1:37152953-37226297 GCF_002837175.3 Physeter macrocephalus | reverse complement strand
GAGCCTGTGCTCCGCAACGGGAGAGGCCACAACAGTGAGAGGCCCGCGTACCGCAGAACAAACAAACAAACACAAATACCAAATCAAAAGGGCAGCCCATCTCACAGCACAGATGGTTGTTCAACTTGCCTCAGAGAAAGAAAATGTGGATACCAGCAGCCTCCTGCACTTTGGTGTTACAGGAAAAAGTTAACGACACAGAAAATTGGTTGTGCTGTCCAGGATGGCAAACAGGAATTCTAAAGGTGAAGCCTCCACAAAAAACACATAGTGTTATTTTTTAATACCTAAGCCAGCCGTGACTCTATTTCCACCTTAATTTCCTAAAGGTTCCCTGAACGGTAATTAAGACACTCAAACCAAAGGCAAACACTCGGGGAAAAAAAAATTCACATCCAAAATCCAAAAAGTCTGAACTGCATTCCACATGATTATTGCCTTAGAAATAACCTCTGGACAGATGGATATATCACCTTATAATGCTTCTCAAATCTATTGCAACCGATGTTTTCCCAGTGTATGTGAGACGTGGCACAAAAAAACCAAAGCCCTCCAATTTCAAACACTGTGTCAAGGAAGGGTTAACCACCTTGCCCCACCTCCACTCAGGAACCAGGTTATTTTGAATCCCTGGTGGAAATGCAAAACTAACCCTGAGCTTCACCTCTCAAGACCTGAGTACCTAGAATCAGAAAGGAAATGGCCATAAAAACCAGGGCAATAACTCAGCATAGCTCAGCATCTGAAGTACAGGCAGTAGATGTCCCTCCCTCCTTTTGCTAGGGAATTCTTTAGGCGAAAGTTAAAGCTTAATGGTTAAGGTCTCCATGAAAAAATATGGGGACCTGCTGATGGAGGAAACCTAACCAAAAAAACCTGAGCATCTGAGGCCGGTGCTTCACACTCCGGAATTCGATTCGATTGGATTCGGCGTCTCCAGTTGGGTTTCTGTTAATCCCACTGGTAGCGCTTAATCTAGCTCCAAAATGCCTTCCGTCTGCCACCTCCTCTCTGGTCCTACCTCTAGCCTGAGTTCAACTCACGGAGGAACAGCTTTCATTGTGCTCCTTCCTGCTCAGTGCTTCAATAGTCTTCTTCTCAAGCAACTCCCTCTGCCTCAATAACTGACTAGATTAGTGACCATATAATTGACTTCCCCAAACAGGACACTTTTGAAATGAAAGGGGCACTATTAATAATTATGCCAAGACAACCACAATAAACCAGGACTGTCCATGGCAAACTGGGGCATAGAGTCATTCCAACTATAAGGTCTTAGAGGGAGAGCACTTGTCTTACCTTGTTAACTCTGTCTCACCTTTGTAACCGAACAGCTCCCAGCATAGCACTGAAACACCAAAGGTGCTAAATAATAAACATTTGTGGAATTGAATCTGCAAATAATAGGTACCAAAGGTACCAGCTACTATGGATTTGTCTCTGCAAAGGATGCTGTAGATTATTACAGAATACAACCATACCAGAAAAATCCCTGCTTCTGATATTCTATTTCACTTCCACCAGGGCTATTTTTAAATCTCTCACCAATAGTGATTTTGTGTATAATAATAATTAATAGCAGTTATCACTGAGTCCTATGTATGTTAATTACAGTTGAGGAACCAGAGATACATTCTCCCAACAACCCTAACAAGGAAAGCATTTGTAGACCTAGTCTCTAAATGAAGCAATGGAGGCTCAGCAGGGAGAAATAATTCCCATAGGGTCACAGACTCTGGCCAAGCCCATTCCCTACCATTGACTAGAAAACTTACCAATCATAACATCTTAGTTCCAGAGTGTTACTTTTCAAAACCATTTCACCATTGAGACAAGGTGGCATAACATTCAGCAAACTATGCAAAGCCATGAAATGGATGATGCGTGGCCCAACTATACCACTGACTGTCTATTGTACTTCCTCTAACGTGACGTGGATTCAAACTAATTGAAAAAGAGGAGACCTGGAAGAACGCTGGCAAGAACCTATGATAACATACAGCACAGCCCTTCTTTGAGAAAAAGCAGGAAAGCAGAAACTGGCATCTTGATATCCAAATGTCAAATAAGCATTGCTGGCCAGCCCCACAAATGGGACCCACAAACAGAATTTCCTAAGTGATAAAAAGAAGTGAGCACCTGCTTTTCTGAGGAGAGGTGAGGGGAACAGTGGGAAGAGGGGAAAGAGATGCTATTACTAAAGAGAAGCGATGAAAATTGCTTTTACGGAGGAAAGGGAATTTAAGCTGTCAACTCCATGAGGGTGGAGACGGGTTGAATCGAGCGTTCTCTGGCACTCTGTCCAACTTCTTGTCAGTGAAATTCCACATACAAAGCCTAGAAAATTCATCTCCCATAATGCTTTGATTGACGGCAGTTTCACATCTAACGCAAGAGGTTCTTTCAAGTGAGATGTTCGTCTTTAACGTTCCCCCTCCACCCCACCTATTTTACAGTATGTACAGATTTCCCAAATCCATAAAACTAGGGACTCTCGTGGGTACATTACTCAAATTACAAGCTACCAAAACACTTTCCAAGAACACAATGGGTTGTCGACTTCTCCATTTAAAAAAAAAAAAAAATTCAGGAACCTCACATATACACTTGCAAGAATCACAAACCACCTTCTTTCTCATAAATACACTCCCAGGAAATTAGCTGAGCATCTCAACCCCAACAAAGAGAAAGCTTTGTCTGCTGAACAAGAGACCCTCTTCATTAATGCCTCGCTTATATTGATTATGGAAGACATGCCGTACCAACGATGTTTCCACGACGAGGAGAAAGAAGCTGCAGTCACTAAACTCAATAGTCACCAACTCCCTGCAGACTAAATTCTGCTCCCAAAAGCACATTCAGCCATCACTGATCTCAAAGGCTTTAAACCAAGCAAGTGGGGCACTGCGTCCCTGCAGCTGCCAGCCAGCAATACCACACATACAAACATTTAGCCTAAAAATTAACTGTGTTCTAGGAAAGGCACAGAGCGGCAATCATAAATCATAAACAGCAGCTCACATCTCCAACCCCTCCTTCCTGGTTCCAAGATCCTCATTTTTTGTCACAGGGCTGCAGACCAAGACCCAGTGTTACATGAAATGGAAGTAGGATTTGGTTAAGATTGGCTTAACAGTGAAGAGGTGTTAAAAAAAAAAAAAAAAAAGAACGCTGCACATCTCTTACATAAACACTGTCATGGGAGGTCTTGCTAAACAGACAACGACCATACAGCTAGCTACATTTCTCTGCCCCGTAGAGACCAAGCTCTGGCCAGCAGAACGGGAGCAAAACTGATGGGAGGCGGCTCCAGGCCTGGCTCAGTAAACTCGATGTCCTTATCCCTCTGCCTGGTTGCCTATAAAAAGATGACCTTCAGAATGACCTTGGGCCCCTTGGGTTGAAAATGGCGGATCGACAAGACGGAAGGAGGCTGGGTCCCTGAAACACCAAATGGAGGAGAGCCGTCCCAGCAGGAACGCCTACTCTAGACTTCTGCGTGAGAAATTTTTCTTGGGTTCATTTACTGAGACTTGGTGATTTCTGTTACAGAAGCTAGTGTTACCTTATATAATACAGGCAGTCATGAAGAGTCCATTTATAAGCATCTAAGAGCCCCTACTTGCTCTGGGGCTTCCTAAAATGTGCCTATCCACAGAACCCAGTGTCCTGTGTCACCTGTGAATGCTACTCTTATTATGAGCCTCTGAAACCATGGCAGCATGGGGGCCTTCTCCCACAGTCTTTGGTCTTAGAACAAGGGTATCACAAGAGTGATGTAAAACTCCTCTGTCAATAGTTTCTCAACTGGTATTGATGGATGGCATGTGAAAGGTTCTCTTCTAGACACTATGGCACAGAGACATGTTTTCTACCCTCTTAAAGAGGGGCAAACAGACATTCATCAACAAATACTGGACTTCAAACACACTATGATAGAATAGAAGCATGTAGAAAACACAAAATAGTAGAGTACTATTACTTGTGTGGGGGAAGCTGGTTAGGAACGTTATCCAAGAGGGGATGATCTGGCAAAGGGCAGAAAGGATGACAACGATAATTCTGGTTGTGCCTTAGGTGGTGGTGGTGATGATGGTAGGTCAGCTATTCGAAGGACTGTCCCATCAAATGAACAATCACAGGAGATACTTTCCACTGCCACCCTCACATTTTCTCACATGATCATCATATCCACACACACACACACACACACACACAAAAATCATACATCCTATGTCATAAGAATGATAAATGGGTGAGCGAGGGTTTGCCTGTGTAAGAAATGTGAGGTTAGTCACCGTGGTAAGTCACCAAAGTGGCCCTGTTTCTTCACCCCAGCCTGAGGTACTCCTTTGGCCGTGGAAGTCTGCATGCCACTCTGGGCAGCACATTCTGCCCGAGGTTCTGACTCTGAGCTCGGCCAGGGGACTTGCTTTGGTCAATGGGATGTGAGCTAACATCCCACAGTGGATTTAAAAGCACTTGCATGACTGGCTCACCGGCTCTTGCACCTCTGTCACAACCATGAGAACTTGCCTTGGCAACCCTGCCAGGGGATGAGAGACACGTGTGGAGCTCAGTCCAACTATCTCACTCATGCCAGCCAAGGCCACTGTGGATCAGTGACCCTCAGACATGTGAGCAAGGCCAGCTATGATCACAGAGCCCCCTGAACCACCAGACGCGTGAACAATAAACGGCTATGACCGCGTGCTACTGAGGCTTAGCGGTGGTTTGCTAGGCGGCATTATTACAGCAATAACTGGTGGAGTACTACTGTCATCATCCCCGTTTTACAGATGTAGAAACAGGGGCAAAGAGAAGTGAAGTAACTTCATCAAGGTGACACAGCTGGTATGTGGCAAAACCGGAATTTGAAAGCAGGCAATGGCTCTATAGTCTTTGCTCTTATCCATTTCATTCACCATAACTTCTCTCCATACAGCAGTGCGAGCTGAATCCTTATCAGAAGGCAAAGCGCTCTGCCGGGCTCCAGGTGGGGCCTCCAGGCTGGGAGGGAGGGATGCTGGGTATCCTGCTAATTGGTGGCATTCACCTCCCTCTAGTCGTTGATTTAGTGCTGACGGCGATGGAGACCATCTGCTCTCCCCGGGAGCTCTGCAACACCTGAGCTCTCCCTGCCTTTCCCTGCACTGCACTGTCACAGCTCAGATCCTTTTCCTCCACAGATGCCTCCTCGGGGCCAGTGAAAGCCAGTCCCCCTAAAACCGAATTCCCCTGCCGAGTTTATGATTAACCTCTCTACCCAAAACTTTATTCCCTTTCTTGTCCACCCCTGTTCCCCTCAGGATTGAGGAGTATCAAAGAAAAGGGGGGAATGAAACCAAGTAGGACCCTGCAGGGCCTTCCCGGGTACAAAAGCCCCTCCATGGCTCCCCGCTTTTTGTTTGGCCGTCTGAGTTCCAAAGAGCAGACTCAAGCAGTTAATGATCAGGGCAAGAGAGTCACAGTTCCTCCTGAAGGGATATGGAAAACAATCTGATGCATATCTTTGCGTTGTTCTGCAGAAACTAAGACCCCTACCCGGTGGAAGATGATGACTGCTTGCTGACCTCAAGCATGGAGACCCCGGACTGGTTGGAACCATAAGGTTGATGATGGAGGTTCCCGAAACATCACCCTGTTACCTCACCACCAATCAATCAGAAGAAGGTCCACAAGCTGCAGCCCTCACCCTAAATGTTGCCTTTAAAAACCCTTCCCTGAAAGCCATCGGGGAACTCGAGTCTTTGGAGCACAAGCCGCCCATTTTCCTTTCTTGGCACCCTGCCGTAAGCACTGTGTTTTCCTTCACCACCGCCGGTGTCAGCAGATTGGCTTTGCTGTGTGTCGGACAAGCAGATCCAAGTTTGGTTCGGTAACACCCACACCTGGAGCCGACAGGGGCTTCCTCTCCACTCCTCCTCCTCCCCAGGCTCACCCCGCCAGACTTTGCAGCACCATCTTTGCACCTTTACCAGGAAATCTGCAGAAACGCCTCCAGCACCTGCCTCTGCCCTCACCTCCCTTACCTCCACTTCTTGCTTCCGGAGCGCTTAAGCCTGGCTTTGAGGTTATCCCATTTGGAAGTCAACTGTTCTGAGAGCCAGCTGTATTTGTCCCCTCTTCCCTCCCCAACACCCTGCCTCCTATTTCCAAGTAATGAATGACGGCTTGGCAAAGAAAGCATAACCCTCTGCCAAAATAAAAAGTCTGTCAGAACAACTCGCAAGAGTTACTGTGTCCTCTTACCCCTCCGCCCGGCCCGGTTTCCTGTGTGTTTTTTTTCATCTCTGCCGAACACCATGGTACCAAAGGTGACCACTCTAACCTCAGCACTAGGAGTACGTTTCTCAAAGTGGCACACCAGTACAGAATCCTCTGGGCTACTTATTTGAAATGCAGGTTCCTGAGCTTGGCCCCAATGAATCAGACTGCCTGAGGGAGGCCTTAGAAGCTGTGTTCATACACAGTAAGTTTCCCACATGATTCTAATGCACTAACTCTTGAAAACAGTCTTCCTGCAGCTGCAGGCCTAGAACGATACTGGTCCACAGTCAGCAGGTAATTTATGCTTCACCTCACATCAGCCTCATTTCAACTCTAGAAGTGGGTACAATTTTTCTCCCATTTTAGAGATGAGGAAACTGAGGCTTTGAGATATTAAATAATTCCCAGGTCACACGGCTAATACGTGGTAATGTTGGCTTTGAACAAAGATCAACCCCATGCTCTAAACCTGCTCTGAAATCCTCATACGGTAGACGACTTCGGTATTTCCAAAAGCTGATGATACTGGGTATCTGTGTTCACTTGGCATGTTTCCCTATTGCCCATGAAACCGTCCTTAGAATGAAAACTCAGAAAACAGGCACCGTCTTTTTAGGAAATTCTCTCCATACTCACTTTTGATGAGCAAGTGTAGTATAACTGTGTTCCATGGATGTGAAGAACACTGTTGATTTTACATCTATTCCAGCCTCAATTTCCCACCCAGTGCCAGAGGGTGGAGTGACTTACAAGGAAAATTGACACTAGTTGTCTTTATAATGCACCATCACAGACATAATCATTTGTGCCTCCTTCCAACTAATCCTATTTTAGCAAAGCATTAGGCACAAAGTAGGTAAATAATGAAACTCTGGAAAAATAGAGCTGAATTGCTAAGCAAATAATAACAACGGTAATAACGAAAATAACAGCTGCACTTATTGACTGCTTGCCAAGGCCAACTTCTTCACAGATATCATCTCATTTGAGCCCAAGTAATATTTCTCCCCAATTTACAGACGAATGAATCTAAATGTATAGAGGCTGAGGAACTTGCCCAAGGTCAAACAGCTAATTAAGTAGCAGAGCTGTGATTCCAACCCACATCAGTGTCACTCCGAAATCAACTGCTGTAAAAACACTTTCTATACAAAGAGGGGTCCCCAGAAGGGCAGCATCAACATCGACCAGGAGCTTATTAGAAATGCACAATCTCAGGCCACTCCCCAGACCTACTAAATCAGGACTGAGTACACAGTTAAGTCAGAGAAGCATTTGTCTAAACCACGGTTTCTCAGCCTCAGCGCTCCTGACATTTGGGGCTGAATAATGCTTTGCTGTGGGGTTCTGTCCTGTGTTGTGTAGGATGTTTAGCAGCATCCCTGGTTTCTACCCACTAGATGCCAGTAATAACCCCCCTTCCTCCCCAAGTCATGATGACCAAAAATATCTACAGCTGTATCCAATGTCCCCTGGGAGAGCAAAAGAGCCCCCAGCTGAGAACCACTGGCTAGATGAGAGTGCTTTTCTGCTGGGCTGAATTTCTGGCACGGAGTAGAGGTTTGTATGCACAAATGAGAGGCCTGTCTGTCTCCTAGGGGTCTGTAAGCCAAAAAAGAACCTCTGGGTTCCAAGGACTGGGTTCTAGGTCTGTCATTGCCTGCCCTGTGAAGCTGGGAGTGACAGAATCAGATCTGCACCTCTGCATCCAGCCCCACCACCAAAAAAAGCTGACCTAGAGCAGGGCTCCTCCAAACCTCGCTGCGTATGAGAATCACCCGGAAGCTGTTTTGAAAAATACAGATTAGGGGCTTCCCTGGTGGCGCAGTGGTTAAGAATCCGCCTGCCAGCGCAGGGAACACGGGTTCGAGCCCTGGTCCGGGAAGATCCCACATGCCGCGGAGCAACCAAGCCCGTGCGCCACAACTACTGAGCCTGCACTCTAGAGCCCACGAGCCACAACGACTGAGCCCGTGTGCCACAACTACTGAAGCCCGCGAGCTGAGAGCCTGTGCTCCGCAACAAGAGAAGCCACCGCAATGAGAAGCCCGCGCACCGCAACGAAGGGTAGCCCCCGCTCGCCGCAACTAGAGAAAGCCCGCCCGAGGCAACGAAGACCCAACGCAGCCAAAAATAAATAAATAAATTTATTAAAAAGTAACTAAAAACACAGATTAGGTGGTGCCCTCCCCACAAGGCCCCCCCACCCCCGCCGGGCCCTGGAATCAGCTTCTCTAATAAGCTCCTCAAGATATCTTAATGCACTTCATACCTGAACTGGTTTTTAGGAAGCACCAGACCAGAACATTTCAAAAGGCCCCCAATTCTAGGATTTTACCCTCTTCGTCGGTGACTCAGGCCTCCTCCCCACCCAGAGGTGCTACTGACTCAAAGAAACCAAATCCTACCGAGAGTCCTCAGGCTGCCCCACGCGATGGATCCAAGCAGCATGAAGCACACACCCGGCCCCAGCAGGGGCTGCGGGCACACCGCGGCCGCAGCCCACCTCCAGCGCGGCCCTCGGCAGGAACGAAGGCAGCGCGCGCGCGCGCGCGCAGGGCCTGACCGTCTTAAGTGCTGCGGAAAGCTGCCGCTAATTACGTTAGCACAGTCAGATGGCGTCGGGGAGGCGGGGCTGCTCCAGCCACGGGCAGTCGTGGGAAATGAGACGCCCACGTGAGGCTCTTTCCACAGCTGCAGAACTGCATGCGGTGCGAGCGCGGGCCCGTTGGAGAGGTTCCTTCCCAGCCGCTGACTCTCCGGTAGCGAGACACTGATTGCGAGGCTGCTGCCCTGAGTGTATGGGGTATCCCCAGGGAAGAGAGCCAGAGGGCCGGAACCATTTCCTGACGACGGCACGCTCAGTCGAAGGTACTCAACAGAGCCAGGAAGACACAGCTGACGTTTACGGAGGGCACCCAACACGCGTGCACCGCCTCCTTCACCCCAGCACAAGCCACGCTGCGAGGAAGCCTGAGAGCCTCTATCTTACAGATGGGGAAACTGAGGCTCAGAGCTCAAGAGTAATTTGCTCCAGGACACCCAGCACTTACGGTGGGACGGCAACTGGGCTCATTTTTAAGAACCCCAGAGGCCCCATCTTGTTGCTTTTTTACTTCCTGTATCTGAAGGGAACTTTCCTGAACCAACTTGAATATTCAGCCAACACCCCCAAGGGTGTAAGTAGAAGCCGGGACTGCTGGGGCACCTGGCCCCAGGAACAGACCTGCAATTCCTAGAGTTGAACACCAAGTTACTATGACCAAGTCTCTGCCCTACAGCAAAGCAACCGAGGGGCTTTCTGAGCTCAAAAACACTAGGTTGAGCCCAAAAGCGTTTTACCACTTTTTTTTTTTTTTTTTTTTTTTTTTTGCGGTACGCAGGCCTCTCACTGCCGTGGCCTCTTCGGCAGGCGGACTCTCAACCACTGCGCCACCAGGGAAGCCCCGTTTTACCACTTTTAATTCATGAATCTGCCCAGTGATATTTTTTCTCTCTCCTTACAAGGATTTTCTTTTTCTTCCCATGAATCCTCATCCATTCAGTCACAGCCCTTCTTTTCGGCTTTTCCCATCAGTTCCTGAAACAGAGAAAGGGGTTAGCGGTCCTAATGGGTCCCATGTGCTGATGGAGGCCAGAATCCCCAGGAGGGATCAAGGTAGCCCTGCCATGAACCAGGTGAGAGGAGGCCAGCTTCCCAGTCCTGAAATACGTGCTGGGGACAGAGGGCCACAGGCCGAAAGTCTCACTGGTCAAGTCCAATTAAGTAGAGATGCTCCCAGATGAGAGAATGGAAAGAACCTTGTTGGCTACTTTGTATGGGCCAGGAGCTGTTGTAAGCATTTACACAGATTTGCTCTTTTATTCCTAAACTCACACACACTTTTAAAGGTGGGTTACTCAGCCATAACAGAGAATGAAATAATGCCATTTGCGGCAACATGGATGGACCTAGAGATTATCATACTAAGTGAAGTGTCAGATAAACATCATTTGATATCACTTATATGTGGAATCTAAAAAACACAAATGATACAAGTGAACTTATTTACAAAACAGAAATAGAATTCACAGACATAGAAAACAGAAATAGAAAACAGAAATAGATTCACAGACATAGAAAACACATGTATGGTTACCAAAGGGGAAAGCGGGGGAGGGGATAAATTAGGAGTTTGGGATTAACAGATACACTACTATATATAAAATAGGTAAAACAACAAGGACCTATTGTACAGCACGGGGAACTACAGTCAATATCTTGTAATAACCTATAATGGAAAAGAATCTGCAAATAATATACATACTTCCATTTTTAAAAATTTAATAAATAAATAAAGGTGGGTACTAATTACCGTTCCCGATTTGCAGGTGGGCAATGAGACGCTGAGAGGGTTAATGGCCGCCCAAGTTTTATGGTGTGAGTGTTTGTTTCCCTCCAAAATTCATATGTTGAAATCCTAACTCCCAAAGATAATGGTATTAGGATGTGGGGCCTTTAGAGGTGCCTAAATCATACGGTGGAAGCCTCAGGAATCGAATTAGCGCCCTCATAAAAGGGGCTCCAGAAAGATCCCCAGCCCCTTCCATCAGGTGAGGGCCCTCATCTGACCATGCTGGTACCCTGATCTCAGACTTCCAGCCTCCAGAACTATGAGAAATAAATTTGCTGTGTATAAGCTACCCAGTCTGTGGTGTTTCGTGAGAGCGGCCCAAACAGACTAAGCCACCAAAGTCGCACACCTAGGAAGCGACAGAGGTGGGGTTTGAACACAGGCCATGCGAGGCCACTACACCACCGCGGGGAACGTTTGGCAAGGCGTTTAGATTAGTCCCGTGCACCCACAGTTCCTTCTCCCTTGTAACTAACACCTTTAATCACATGATACAGATCTGTAGGTAATGCCTAATCTATCATCTAAGACCTGGCCACACGAAGGGTGGTCCTCAGACCACCCTTGCAGGAGCATCAGGGGGGAGCTTGTTAGAAAGACAGACTCCTCAGCCCTGCCCCAGACCTCCTGAATCCAGTTTGAGAAGCGCTGATAAGAGCCTTATCTTCCTGCTTCAATATAAGGAGCTGCCTCAGAGTTCTGTTCTCCTGGGGTCTGGGCCTCAGGAGTTTTTGGAGTCTAACAGAAGATTTTTTCATTTGCGTTGCTGTACTCCCTTCAAACTCTTTCCCGATGACTCCCCTCGGTCTCTCCCTTCTCCGCCTCATCGGTGCACGTGATGGTTTGAATTGCACAACGTCTGTCAGCTGCCCAATTTAGCACCCGCCGCTGCCTTCCAGAGAGCTCGCATGTTCATTGTCTCACACATGCAGCGGGCGGTGGCTAAAAAGTTCAAAGGCTGATTGCAGGGCAGATGGAAATTATCACTCACTAATCAAATGATCTCCATCCAATTAAATGACTGGCAATCTGGGGAGAGGACATGAGCTCTGTTTGGGGGCTCATGTCTTTGTCTGTTTTGCTGCATAGCAACCAACAGGTACAAGTGTATTTCCATTTACTGAATTATCTGGCCAATCCAGTCTGTGGTTAAAAACCACGCGTGTAGAAGGAATAGGAAGGAGCAGCTGAGGTCCTGGAGGTGCTGTCAGGGGAAGAGGGGAAGGTCGGGTGTTTGCTCACAGCTGTGCCTTACCCAAACCGGCATTAATACATTCCCCGGTGACTGACACCAGGGTTTGGTGGAAGGCACTTAAGACTCGCCCTGGGGACGTCCCTGGTGGTGCAGTGGTTAAGACTCCATGCTCCGTGCTTCCACTGCAGGGGACGTGGGTTCAATCCCTGGTCCAAGGAACTAAGACCCTGCACGGCCAAAAACACAAGACTCGCCCTGTGTTCTGAGGGGGAGATTGACTCCTTCCTCCCGCATCGGGGGGCACCTGAAGGAGCTCGACACGTGCAAACTATAACTACAAGTTCACTCCCTCCTGGATGATGTTACGGCCGGCCCTGGGGCTGAGTGCTTTTCCTGCAGGAGCTGATTTAATCCTCACAAATGCCCAGAGGGTGCGCCCCATCCCAACCTGAGCCCATTTTGCAGGTCAGTTGAGTATCTGCAAGCTTAAATGACTTGCTCAAGGTCAAGGATCTAGTTGTGGTCGGGCAAGGATTTGCACTGAGGATTTGACCATCAAACGCTAGACCACATTCCCCAAGAGGGAGAAAGGTACTGAGCCCAGCACCTTCCATTCGGTGCCTACACAAGATTACCCAGCCAAATTAGGGTGTTTGCCTCCAGGGACCTGGTATTTGCCCTCTTGTTACTTCCTGGATCCCAGGGTCCCACTACGTATCCACCCAGGATGCACTCTAACACCTGTCCTTCCCCGGTAACTCCTAGGTGCGGGCTTTACAGTCAAGGGCGGGAAACCTGCAAAAGACAAATGGACTCATGGTCCAGCTATGAATGCAAGTGAGAGAGGTCCTATCTCGAGCATCTTTCTACTCCATACCCAGACCCTGGTCTCATCTCTTATTCCAGAATGCTCTGAAAAGCTGCTCCACTTTTCTGCCCCTCTCTCTATAAGACTGAGACGCCCAGAGCCCTTGCAATCCTCAAGGACTCCAAGAGGAATGAAGCGTCCTTACCAACAGGCCCTTGTCTACAATGAATGCCGACCCTGTGCTAGGGATGGAATCAAAGGGCTCTATTCAACCCCCTTGATCAAAACTACCTCCCCGCCCAGGACCCTACAGAGACCAGAACCTGAGGAACCTCCCCCCATTTTATTCCCTAATGTCCCAGACTAGCCAGCCAGCCTGCTGCAATAGTTCAATTCCTCTCCTTCCTTACTGCGGAGAATCACATGTATTGAAACTAAAAGCCTGTGGATCAGTGAGTCCCACACCAACCTAGGGTGGAAAATGACTGGCAGCTTTGTCATCCAACTGAAAACCCACAGTGCAAGGGATTTGTAATTCTTCTACCAAAGTAGGTTTTCTGGAGAAAAGTATACCTGCAACTTCAGTAAATCCAGCATCATAATCATCATGGCATTTTATTCCTCTTCCCCTTTCCTGTTGAACGCTCCTCTCTTAGCTCATGTAATCCTTTCTATCCCTTCACAGAGAAACACCACGCCAAACACAAATCAGTCTTGTATGAGTAAGACACCAAAGGGCAGAAGACGTCAGAAGTTCATTCACCTTCTCCCTCTCGCGTCCATTTCTGGATCCTTGGTTCATTTTGCCCCTGCTAATCATGTGGCTTAAAACAAACATTTAAAATCCCCTGTGCCGCTTATCACTAAGCTAGGACTGATAAATCCACACCCTTACCTCCCAATGTAAAAAAAAAGAGGCCAATAAACCCTTAGCAAGCACCAGGCCCTCAGAAAGGGAGGCAATATTATACATTAAGGAAATAAAAGGAGAGCTCAGATGTAAACTGCCAGGTATTAATGCAAAGTAATAAACCAGGAAAAGGCCCAACAGCAATGTTTAATGGAGACAAAGCAAGAACTTCTCCCAAGGAGAGGGGAGGTCAAGAACAGAGCTTTTAATCTAATAAATCAAAGCGGAAAAAACAAACTATTAATAGGCCTGGCAAATGTATCTCAGAAGATAGCTACAGGGAAAAACAGTAAGAGCTTAAGGGTCACCTGGGGTGTTGGATTAAAAGTCCACAATCAAATCCTGCAAAGCCATATGAATCTTACTTAGCTCTATCAAAAAATACTGATGGAGAGCTTCCCCGCTGGGCCCCAGGCTGCCTGTACCAGGCACAGGGGGCTCAGAGAATGCCCCAGACCCTATGGTGGCAGCCTCGTGGCCAGGGAGGATGCCCAGAAAATGGTAACAAGAGAAAAGGGGGTGCAGAATGAGAGGAGGGGGCGCTGAGGACCTAGACCATGGCAGGAGGCAGACTGAGGCCCCGGAGAACCCACGCTTATTTTTGATGATTCCTCTTCCTGTCTTTTTTTTTTTTTTTTTTGGTCTGAATTCTCCAGTATTGAGCTACCGGCTGTCCAGACTTAAGTGTATATTTGATTTATACAATAATGACTACGTTATACTCACAAAGCTGTCATGACCCACCAGCGTGGATCTGTATCCATTTATCAGGGCACATTGTCTCCAAGTCTTCCCTCGTGACGTTTTCTTGCTGAAGCCAAGGTTAAAGAATGCAGAGTCTGGCCCCAGAGCTGCATAAAGTTAATGACCCAACAAGCAATTGCTGTTCCAGGCTTTGGGGCGGTGCGGGGTCGAAGAACAGTCCAGGCACTTGGACATGGGGTTCCCCCAGTTTCTGCCTTCTCACCCCGTTCAGCTGAGGAGCCAGAAGGAGGCTACAGGCATTTCTACCTCAACTGTTGAGGCTCCAATGGCTGGTTACCGGCCTCACCCCAGCTCTGATCGAGGCTCAAAGATACCCACCCCCGTCCCTCACCCTCATCTCCACCCCAGTGGCCTCTACAGAAAGCCCCGGTGCAGAGGAATACATCAAAACTGCCTGCTTCTCCACAGGAAACAAACTTACGATTACCAAAGGTGAAAGGGAGAGAGGGAAGGATAAGTTAGGAGTTTGGGATTCACAGATACAAACTACTTATACGTAAAGTAGATAAGCAAGAAGGATTTACTATATGACACAAGGAATTATATTCAATATCTTACAATAATCTATAATGAAAAGTAATCTGAAAACATATATGTAACTGAATCACTTTGCTATATACCTGAAACTAACATAATACTGTAAATCAACTGCACTTCAATGAAAAAATGAATGAGAAAAAAAAACTGCTTCTCTAACAGCCTCTAAGAAAAGGATAAAAAACCTAACACTCCTTCCCTCCCCACAGAAAAGATTCACCAATAAGTGTTTGCTAAGTGCTTGCTCTATTCTTTGGGATCCAAGTGAATTGAAAAACAAGAACCATGGACCAGATAGAGAGACCTAAATTAAACTAATCCCGGGGAAAGAAAAGGATGAGGACCGGCAATAGTGAGCCATTGAAGGTTGCAGAGCAATAGAGTGGCAGCCATGTTGAAAAGGGGTTAAAAAGATAAAGACACAATGAGAAGAAATTCAAAACTGAATCACCTCTTTCTTCTTACTGCTGGTAAAGAATATTAACAAAAATAACCCCTTCCTCCAGCCACCTAAAAACTATTAGAAGTTTTCTCAAAGAAAATTTTCACCATGTTATCAGCTGCAAAAGACTATTAAAATCAATAGCTAACTCAAGCATTCAGCCTTTTGAACTGAATCCTCCCCACATCCGCTTGAATGGGCTCTCGGAAATCATTAAGATTTGCACAAATAACCAAGAAGACCCCTTCCCGACAAGTCAGATAACCCAGAAGTGAAACTTGCTGAAATCTTCAATGAAAAGGGTCTCTTAGGGAAGTTTCCAACAAAAGCATCTTTGAAGGCCTGGCCCTCCTGTGAACTCCGCAGTAGATTATTGTGGTCATGAGACACTAACACTATCCCTATTCTCCATGTGCACATCCCTTTGTTCTTCTGGCTTTTTACTGGGCTGAAGTGAAGCTCACCCTGGCAGTTGAAGATTCCCCTAGTCACTCTTCATTCTATCTGCTTGTCTCCCAGTAATGGTTGGCAGTAAAGCCTTTAAAATAAAAATGGACACATATGCTTAGGGAAACATCTTACATCTTACCCATGCACAGACAAGGAGGGAGAGAGGGCACCCCTCCGCCGACAAAGATGGAGACGTTATTAAGATGAAACGTGGTGTCCAACATCCCTGGAGCCATAGGATGGAACGAAGTAGGGGACAGGAAGAATGACCCAGGAAATGCCCACCAGCAGCTCATGCAGGGCAGAGTGGCCACGGACAAAGTAAACGGCTTGTCAAGGAGCAGCTGGCTTCAGCACGCTTGCTGTCACCTGGCCCTCCTCCTCCCCATGCCATCTTACCCCTGTCACTGATCCAGGGCCTCAGAAACAGGGGGACAAAGAAGACAGAAATCAACATACAGGAGGAAAGGTTAGTGGAGGCCAACAGACTTCGGCCCCTCTTAGAAAAACCCAGGAAACAACTAAAGAAGAAAACTCCAAGGAAACTATTTGTAGAAAAAGTAGTTTGTGAACTTTTTTCTCATTCACAAGGTACTCAAGAAGTTGTGACAACATGAGAGGAGTGAACTCATGTATGAGCTTGCTAGGACTGCCATAAAAATTACCACCGACTGGGGGGCTTAAACAACAGACATTTATTGTCTCACTGTTCTGGAGGCTAGAAGTCTAAGATCAAGGTGTCAGGGAAGGGTTGATTTCTTCTGAGGCCTCTCTCTTCAGCTTGCAGACGGCCACCTTCTCCCTGTGTCCTTACGTGGTCTTTCCTCTATGAGCACGGACCTCTGCTGTCTCTTGGTGTGTCCAAATTTCCTCTTAAAAAGACACTAGTCTGACTGGATTAGGGCCCACCCGTATGACCTCATTTTAACTCAGTCACCTCCTTAAAGATCCTGTCTCAATTCAGCCCGAAACAACTGTTAATGACAGTAACTGTCCTTTAAGGCATATGACAATCATATTATGCCAGGTCTTTGATGCACCTCAGCTTGTTAAATCTTTGCAGAGGTCCCATGAGGGCAGATATTCTCCTTTATAAGTCATGGATAAGGGTTCCAGGTGTCACACAGTTAGACGGTGGCTAAATTATCCACAGCATAAGTATAAAGGTAGGTCTGAGTCCAGGACGGATGAGCAGGCCTGCCTTCCCCAGCTCCAGTGGAAATACTGTTTCTAGACGGCAAATTCTTTGACTCCCCAGTTCAGTGATCTTCAGAACACACCAAAAAACTCATCCTTCAAACTCTGTGTAGGATTTTGTGATAGGAAACGACACATCATGGGTTTTTCTGTCTTGTTTAAAACAAACAAAAAAAAGTTTTAGGGGATGAGTCTGTGAGTTGAGTTCTTAATGGAGACTTGATTTTATGGTACCAAAATAAGACAACTATAAACAAAACATCTCAAAGAGTGAGGAGTAGGCTTGCAAATTTCATTGGCCCTGTGCCATTATTTACTGATAGGATTAGCAGATGTGAGTGTGGAATTGCTCCCCTGGCTTGAAATAACATAATGTATTTTTCCTAATGTAATTTGAAGCGTTTGTTAATACAATAATCCAACACAAACATGAGAACTGATATGGGGAACTGTGGCCAGCAGTCACTTCAATAACATCCTAAAGGAAAATTGACTAATATTAGTCCTGATAAAAAAACACAATTAAAGAAGTTAAAGATTAACAAAAAATAAACCAAGTACGGTCAGCCCTCTGTATCTGCAGGTTCCACACCGGTGGATTCAACCAAACATGGAACAAAAAAAATTTTTTTTTAATTTTCTAGTCTCTCACCTTCTGAGAGAGACCACTTTCTGCCTATGGAATAAACTCGCTTCCGCTTAAAAAAAAAAAAAAATGTCCAGAAAGTTCTAAAAAGCAAAACTTGAATTTGCCATGCGCTGGCAACTAGTCATACAGTATCCACATTGTATTTACAACTATTTACACACAATTTACATTGTATTAGGTATAAGTAATCTAGAGAAGATTTAAAGTGTACAGGAGGATGTGCATAGGTTATATGCAAATACTACGCCATTTTATTCAAGGGACTTGAGCACGCGAGGATTCTGGTATCTGCGGGAGATCCTGGAACCAATCCCCCGAGAATATCAAGGGAAGACTGTACTTGACATTTATTTTTAAGTTGGCAGGCATTCCAATGCTTCCATGGCTTTCTAGAAAATCCAGGGGCTCTAAGAATAAACCCTCTAATGTAATAATAGCTCATTAACTCAACATCCCCCTCCCCCTAACACATGCACACGCAGAATAGAAACCAAATTCAGGAGTTGAATAGTGTCATGAAAAAATATTCAAAATTACGTGTCTCTTTCCTCATTTTTTCTATTATTTACTCAAGACTTAGGGGAATTCAGGCCAAAAAAGCACCGAGTCTTTTACAAGCCAAGGGCTTAAGAGACTTGGCCACTATTTGTGGAGTCCTGGCTTTGGGCTTTACACACTTCCATAACAACTGATGCATGGGCCTTATTCTGGAATCTTCAACTCCTGAGCCCATGAAGGAACTCTATTCTCGAGGAAGGATCTCATTATCTATTATACCTTTTGTGATATGGGTCAGCTCAGGATGTGAATTTTAAACAGCTTAGTTAGTTAGGAAAAAGGAGGCAGAGAATTCTCTGGAAGCCAGACAGCCAGGTTCAAATCCAGATGTAAGCCTTTACTAGTTGTATGATCTTGGGTAAGTTACTCAAAGTCTCCGAGCCTCAATTTCCTCATCTGTAAAATGGGGTAAAATGGAACCTTCCTCAGGAATTTCCCTGGTGGCGCAATGGTTAAGAATCCTGCTTCCAATGCAGGGGACATGGGTTCGAGCCCTGGTCTGGGAAGATCCCACATGCTGCAGAGCAACTAAGCCCGTGTGCCACAACTACTGAAGCCCACGTGCCTAGAGCCTGTGCTCTGCAACAAGAGAAGCCACCGCAATGAGAAACCTGCGCACTGCAATGAAGAGTAGCCCCCGCTCGCCGCCACTAGAGAAAGCCCAAGCAGGGCAACAAAGACCCAATGCAGCCAAAACTAAATAAATAAATAATTTTTTTTTTTTTTTTTAATAGAACCTTCCTCATAGAGTGGCAGTAAAGGTTAAGTCATGCGAGGTACAATATTTGGAAGACTTAATCAGCAGTTGCTATTAGTTTGGATTAGTACCAATGTATATATTGATTACAACATAAAGTATAAAGTAATAAAACTGGGGCTTCTGTCTTGTTTAAAACAAACAAAAAAAAGTTTTAGGGGATGAGTCTGTGAGTTGAGTTCTTAATGGAGACTTGATTTTATGGTACCAAAATAAGACAACTATAAACAAAACATCTCAAAGAGTGAGGAGTAGGCTTGCAAATTTCATTGGCCCTGTGCCATTATTTACTGATAGGATTAGCAGATGTGAGTGTGGAATTGCTCCCCTGGCTTGAAATAACATAATGTATTTTTCCTAATGTAATTTGAAGCGTTTGTTAATACAATAATCCAACACAAACATGAGAACTGATATGGGGAACTGTGGCCAGCAGTCACTTCAATAACATCCTAAAGGAAAATTGACTAATATTAGTCCTGATAAAAAAACACAATTAAAGAAGTTAAAGATTAACAAAAAATAAACCAAGTACGGTCAGCCCTCTGTATCTGCAGGTTCCACACCGGTGGATTCAACCAAACATGGAACAAAAAAAATTTTTTTTTAATTTTCTAGTCTCTCACCTTCTGAGAGAGACCACTTTCTGCCTATGGAATAAACTCGCTTCCGCTTAAAAAAAAAAAAAATGTCCAGAAAGTTCTAAAAAGCAAAACTTGAATTTGCCATGCGCTGGCAACTAGTCATACAGTATCCACATTGTATTTACAACTATTTACACACAATTTACATTGTATTAGGTATAAGTAATCTAGAGAAGATTTAAAGTGTACAGGAGGATGTGCATAGGTTATATGCAAATACTACGCCATTTTATTCAAGGGACTTGAGCACGCGAGGATTCTGGTATCTGCGGGAGATCCTGGAACCAATCCCCCGAGAATATCAAGGGAAGACTGTACTTGACATTTATTTTTAAGTTGGCAGGCATTCCAATGCTTCCATGGCTTTCTAGAAAATCCAGGGGCTCTAAGAATAAACCCTCTAATGTAATAATAGCTCATTAACTCAACATCCCCCTCCCCCTAACACATGCACACGCAGAATAGAAACCAAATTCAGGAGTTGAATAGTGTCATGAAAAAATATTCAAAATTACGTGTCTCTTTCCTCATTTTTTCTATTATTTACTCAAGACTTAGGGGAATTCAGGCCAAAAAAGCACCGAGTCTTTTACAAGCCAAGGGCTTAAGAGACTTGGCCACTATTTGTGGAGTCCTGGCTTTGGGCTTTACACACTTCCATAACGACTGATGCATGGGCCTTATTCTGGAATCTTCAACTCCTGAGCCCATGAAGGAACTCTATTCTCGAGGAAGGATCTCATTATCTATTATACCTTTTGTGATATGGGTCAGCTCAGGATGTGAATTTTAAACAGCTTAGTTAGTTAGGAAAAAGGAGGCAGAGAATTCTCTGGAAGCCAGACAGCCAGGTTCAAATCCAGATGTAAGCCTTTACTAGTTGTATGATCTTGGGTAAGTTACTCAAAGTCTCCGAGCCTCAATTTCCTCATCTGTAAAATGGGGTAAAATGGAACCTTCCTCAGGAATTTCCCTGGTGGCGCAATGGTTAAGAATCCTGCTTCCAATGCAGGGGACATGGGTTCGAGCCCTGGTCTGGGAAGATCCCACATGCTGCAGAGCAACTAAGCCCGTGTGCCACAACTACTGAAGCCCACGTGCCTAGAGCCTGTGCTCTGCAACAAGAGAAGCCACCGCAATGAGAAACCTGCGCACTGCAATGAAGAGTAGCCCCCGCTCGCCGCCACTAGAGAAAGCCCAAGCAGGGCAACAAAGACCCAATGCAGCCAAAACTAAATAAATAAATAATTTTTTTTTTTTTTTTTAATAGAACCTTCCTCATAGAGTGGCAGTAAAGGTTAAGTCATGCGAGGTACAATATTTGGAAGACTTAATCAGCAGTTGCTATTAGTTTGGATTAGTACCAATGTATATATTGATTACAACATAAAGTATAAAGTAATAAAACTGCATTGTTTAACTATAATGAGATACCACCTCACATCCACAAGGATGGCTACTATCAAAAAAACAGAAAATAACAAGTGCCAGAGTAGATGCAGAGAAATTCGAAACCCTTGTGCACTGTTCGTACGAATATAAAATGGTGCAGCTGCTACAGAAAACAGTACAGTGGTTCCTCAAATAATTAAAAGTAGAATTACCATATGACCCAGCAATCCCACTTCTGGATATAAATCCAAAAGAAGTGAAAGCAGGATCTCAAAGAGATATTTGCATACCCGTGGTTAACACCACTGTTCACAGTAGCCAAGAGGTAGAAGCAACCCACACGTCCACTGATGGATGAACGGATAAAGAAAATGTGGTATATATATATACAATAGAATATTATTCAGCCTTTAAAAAGGAAGGAAATTCTGACACATACTACAACATGGACGAACGTTCAGGACATTATGTTAAGTGAAATAAGCCAGTCACAAGACAGATACTACTTAATGAGACACTTAAGTAGTCAAATTCAAAGAGACAGAAAGTTAAAGGGTGGTTGCTAGGGGTTGAGTAGGCGCGATGCGGAATTGTTTAATGGATACAGTTTTGCAAGCTACAAAGAGTTCTCGACATGGGTTGCACAATGATGTGAATATACTTAACATTACTGAACTGCACACCTAAAAATGTTTAAAATGGTAAATTTTATGTTATTTTTTTTACAATCAAATTTTTTAAAAAATCTCTCCACCCAGAAAAGCAACTTCATCGTTTACATGTTTTTAAAAAATGACCTCTAGATGCCTCCAAGTCAGTCAGCTAGCCCCCATCCCACCCCACCCCACCCCAGGGTTATTATTCAGAGTTCATGGCAATTTGCAGAACGCCTATGCTTGCCTACAAGATTGCTCTGAGAAGTGCAGGAGCTCGCCGTGGGAGTCTGCTGCTAGCAAGAGGATCAGGAGTGGAGGAGTTTGAGAAGGTAACTTTAAAAGAAGTATTCTGACTGAGAATGGATTGGGCGCTTCGTGACCACCTAGAGGGGTGGGCTAGGGAGGCTGGGAGGGAGGGGATATGGGGATATATGTATACGTACAGCTGATTCACTCTGTTATACAGCAGCAACTAACACACCGTTGTAAAGCAATTATACTCCAATAAAGATGTTAAAAATATATATATTTTTTTCATGCTCTGAGACAAAATCCTTCCCCTGGGAAATTGCCTCGAACTCACTTATCACATCCTCAGAAGTGGAGACCTTTCACTTTGGAGATGTTATCACCGAGCCATTCAAATAAGAGCCTTGATAAGGCACATTTAACATGTGAAGCAATGGCTCCAAGGCAGTGAGGCCGCAGCCAGAGGGGCCAGCCAGCAAGCTACCAAGTTCCGGGGCTCTGGTGGGTGGTGCAGGCTCTATCTTTCGTCTCCAGGGCATGCCTTCAGAGGGACTCCTGTGGGAGATTGGGGGAAATGAGCCCAAATCTATCCACCGGCCTCTAGCCCCAAATCCTCACACAGCGGCTGGGTCATAATAACAAAAAGCTCATCTCTGCGCATGTCAGACCCCAGGGAGCATCACACCAACTGATGAAATGCTTCAGAAGGGACTGCCCTCCACAGACCTTAAACCCATCTTCTTATGTACAAGTCCCTCTTGTTTTTCCCTTCCTCCCAGGGTGAGTCACTGCCAGGGTGAGTCACCGCCAGCGCTGAGTCTGAACCAGAGTCAGGGGAGGGAAAAGGACAGCGGGAGGGAGGGAAGCTTCGCTGGCTGCTCACACCCTCAGGCCTTCAAATGGTCACTCCATTGCCACCCTGATGTCTGCTTTCCTGGCACAACTCCCACGTAAGTAACAAAACGCCTTTACCATTTATGAAGCATTTGACATATCTGCATATATTATTTCCACCTCTCTCACACAGGACAGGTCCAAAGCCACCAGATTACAAGCCGGCATGTCTGTATTATTCACCAATGTACACCCAGCACCTCACATCTAATAGACGGTATTCAGTAGCTGTTAAGGGAATGCCTGGGGCCCTCTGAAAATACCTGTGTCTATTAAAGAGCCAATTAAATGTCCCAAGGCCTACCTGGTTCCAGGTAAAAATGTTCTCTTCTACATCCATCATCTGATGAGAAAGCAGTAAAGATCTTGAGACGTCAATAGACACCAGTTCCCAAGTACACACAGATCAGAAACTAGCCCCATGCATGTGAAGAGCCTGTACGTGTTGCCAGCAAACCACTGAGCTGTAGCACACCATTTAGATCACTGTCTTATTTCACTTTCTGATCTTTTTTTTCTGGTCAAGAAAATCTAACTTGGCTGAAAGCAGGAAAGAGAAATATGGGTAAGTGTGGCACAGGGTTTCAACTCAAAATTTTCCTCAGCTACATCCTGGGTGCTTGTCAATAAAACCTTAATCAGCGCAACTGATGTCATACCCCATGGTGGTATCTCAAAGCTGAGTCTTGCTCCAGAAGCACCATTCAACAGCCAAAAGTATAATTTTAAACAGGAATTCCACTCTTTATTCACAGCTTCCAAAGGGCATTAACAGGGATTTATTCATTCAGTGAGTCAACAATAATATTCACTGAGTTCTTACTTTGGAGGCGGCAGTTAAGTATATGCCAGAGATACCCACGGAGGGATGAAAAGACAAAGGCTCTGCCCTCAGGCAGCCTCTATGCTGATTGGGGGGAAAAGGTAAGAATAAGGAAAAAGAAGAAAGAAACAAATTTAAGAGCATGATACACGCTTTGAAGGAAATAAAAGAGAGTGATGTAATAAAAGGGGGAATCCTTTATAACAGATGGTCAGGGAAGGTGTCTCCAAGGGGGGTAACATGTAAGCGGAGACTGATTCATGGAAATCAGGCAGTCTTCAGGAAGAACAGCATTTCGGTAGAGGGAATAGCAAGCACAAAGGCCCTGAGGCAGTTTTTGAGATAGGAAGATCCATGGAACTGAAGCACAGCCACTGAGGCTGCGGGTAGTAGGAAACAGTCAGAAAGGTGGGCAAGGGCTGGGTCTTGAATAGCCTATAGACCCTAGTAAGTGGTGGTCAGAATTTCATCCTAAGTACAACAGGAAGCTCTGGATTTTTGTTTTTAAAACCCTTTCAGACTATTGTGTAAAGAATAGATCTTGGGGATAAGGGGCGAGTCTTCATCATGCAGATTTTACTTAGATGCTCTTGCTAAATTCTCCTGTCCGTCCTACCCCAGGTCACTCTCAGAAAAGTCTGGATCAAATGAAGTGGGTATGGTGGATGGGGTTGGCAATGCCCGGATTCTCTCTAATGGTCACGAGAGGACATATCTGGAGAAAATCTAACAGGATGTGCATTCGCTATGTACCGAATGAGCGAATACTTGAAAGCTTGGAACCATGCCTAAATGCAACAGGCTCTCAGAAATGCCTGTTGGATAAATGATTCAGTATACTGTTTCCCCTAAGCTCCATGCGAAGACAGAGATCAAAAAAAGTCAGAGACTTCCCCTGACATGCAGCAAAGGACCTGGTCCACAGCAGGGGCTCACAACAAGTTAGAGAAACGAGTGAAATGTAAGCAAAATGACAAGCTTTGCCATAGATCACCCTGTATGTTTCTCTTTGAACGATGGTCAATATTTTATTATTTCTCAAATCTTGCTCCAGATTTTGGAAACAGTTCAAAAATAGGTACTCCTGAGATCTGTTGTCTCTTCAGACTCATCACACATACTAAAGCATTTTTTTAACTTTTATTTATTTATTTTGGGGGGGGCTTTGCTGGGTCTTTGTTGCTGCACGTGGGCTTTCTCTAGCTGCGGTAAGCGGGGGCTACTCTTCGCTGCAGCGCGCAGGCTTCTCATTGCGGTGGCTTCTCTTTCTGCAGAGCCCGGGCTCTAGGCACGTGGGCTCAGTAGTTGTGGCTCACAGGCTCTAGAGCACAGGCTCAGTAGTTGCGACTCACGGGCTTAGTTGCTCCGTGGCATGGGGGATCTTCCCAGACCAGGGCTCGAAGCTGTGTCCCCTGCACTGGCAGGCGGATTCTTAACCACTGCGCCACCAGGGAAATCCCTAAAGCATTGTTTTTGGAAATGTCAGCTCTTGAAATGAATCTATCCTTTCTTTTTAAAGGCTGAGAGAAGGCCCATCTCTACTTCTCCAATTCCCCTAACCAATGTTCAGCAAAAACAGTTTCAAGATTTAATAAAAATGCAGCATCAAACCCAATCTCCCTCTTGGTTTTGTTGAAATTTTCAAGGAAGGAAATAAATCACTGTGCTTCTGTCTTGATCTGGGAACAGGGCAGGCTCAAGACACCATGTTGATATGGTGAAGTTTTCTGACAAACCCTATATTGTCTGCAATTTACTTTAAAACACTTTGGCACCAGTTGTGTGACATAGGGTACGTCTATTTTAATCTCGGTGCAGTCAGGTAACATCTAAGGTCCCTAAACAGGAAACATACACTGCTGGGGATGGTCAGTATTTGACAGATGACCATCAGAATCTCACTCCCCATTGTCTGTCTACTGGCGCGTCTGCCATCTTTATTCCCCACAGCCACCAGAAGGTAGGAAATGTAGCTTAGTGAATGTTAGAAATAATTCTGCATCCATGAAGTGAGGGGTGTACAAGATGTGTGGTTTGGCTAAACTTATCTACTTTTCCTCAACAAACTGTAGGCCAAGACCCACATATTTCAGAGTACACTCTGGCCCAGAGCATCACCTGCTCTGTGAGCAGATGTTTGCAGAGGATGCGGTTGCCTGATTCAATTAAACAGTGAGCTGAATGCTGCCCCAGAACTTTCTCATCTGCCATGTGGGAAACTTCCATGCAAGATGTAGTCAGAGAGCCTAAAAGTACAGACAACTGGACTTCACCAGCTTCCAAGGCCACGCTGTAAATGAATGTTTATGTGGCTGCTTTCTGGAAATGGACATGAGGCAGAATTTGGTCTAAGACTCAATTTCGTCCTCACGCTCCCGCGACAGATTATATGGGAAGCCCGATGGCCCTCGGCTCCCTTGAAATGCTGGAGGCACAGATCGCTGCCACAGTATGCCAGTAATGGCTGTTGAACGTTGAACCGCATCTCTCCAAGAGACATATGTTTAAGTCCTTACCGCTAGGACCTCAGGATGTGACTGTATTTGGAGACTGGCCCTTTCAAGAGGTAACTGAAGTTTTAAAAAGGCCATTAGGGTGGGTACTAATCCAATCTGACTGGTGTCCTTATAAGAAGAGGAAATTTGCACACAAAAAGAGACTCCAGGGATGCATGTGCACAAAAGGAAAGACCATGTGAGAATACAGGGAGAAGACGGCGATCTACATGCCAAGGAGAAAGGTCTCAGAGGAAACCAAACCTGCCAACACCTTGATCTTGGGCTTGCAGCCTCTAGAACGGTGAGAAAACTTCTGCTGTTGGAGCCACCTAGTCTGTGGTATTTTATTATGGAAGCCCAAGCAGGTTAATACAACAGTGAAAAAGAAGCAGGCTTAGGTGTACACACACACACACACACACACACACACTGCTCCACTCTGAGGATTCTCTAGCTGGTGGAGCAAATCCTCAGTCTCCCGGGTGTCTTGACCTGGACCTGCCTCTTGGGACAGAACAAGCCTCTTTCTCCTCCTTCCCTCAAGCGCTATTCCCACATGCACAGCCTGATTCCTAGAAGTCCTGGCCCCTCCCTAGCTAACCTAACAAAAAAGAAAAAAATCATCCACATCAAAAGTTTAGCTGTCAGATAATATGTCTTTTTTTTTTTTTTTTTTTTTTATGATACGCGGGCCTCTCACTGTTGTGGCCTCTCCCGCTGCGGAGCACAGGCTCCGGACGCGCAGGCTCAGCGGCCATGGCTCACTGGGCCCAGCCGCCCCGCGGCATGTGGGATCCTCCCGGACCGGGGCGCGAACCCGCGTCCCCTGCATCGGCAGGCGGACTCTCAACCACTGCGCCACCAGAGAAGTCCCAATATGTCTTTTTTAAACGTTTACCAGTATGCAAAGAATACATACAAGGAGGCAGAAACAATAAAATGACCTATAACCCTACCCTCCACCCAGGAAGATTTACTTATGTTTTTAACAAAAAGAGATACATACTGTTCCATCTGCATTTTTAACAGGTTTCTTAACGCAAAAGGAACCAGCAATCTAAGTTCCACGGGTGACCTTGAAAAAAATGTCCCTACCTCTCCAAGCCCAACTTCCTCATCTGTAAAATAAGGACAGTGAAGACCTCTCCAAAGTTGTGTAAAACAAGACTGCTTCTAAAGTACCTGGCATTGCATGTAGAAGGCACTCAAGAAGAGGCGCCACTACTATGAGCCTAGTAACTGCTGTGAACAATGGGTCATTACAAGCAAGAATTTTTGACAAAGCCATGGGATAGGGAGACGACTATTTGTAGGCAAAGAGAAATGAAAATCACCCAAGGCCGGGTCCTTCGTTTACCCAGTCTAACGCATCCATCAGTGGATTCACCAAAAACAAGGTGAGACTTGAAAACAGCTCAGACCGGAAATATGGTTGGCTTATGTTTAGTCTTAACTCCATCTGGGTCTGCCTCTTTTTAAAAACCTAGCTCTACCAGATTGCTAAATTGGACCATTATTAATTTGTGCAACAAAAGTAGAAGGCTGGCAGGTCCTCTCTCTGGTGCTTCTAAACATGCTCCTCCATCAGAAAGCCGGGAGTGGAATCGGAGCCCCGAGTGGGGGTCTCCCTAGTCCTGTGGAAGGTCTCCTCCCTCAGATTTGCTCGGGGGCTCTTTCCAGCTCTGAAATTCCATGATTCGGTTTGTCCCGGGGAGCGGCCCTGGCAGTCAGGCCTTTCATGTGTGGTCATTAAATACACACCACAGTGAAGCCTGACTGAAAAGTTCCGGGAACACACCCTCTAGACACTCTCACCATCCAGAGGAATGAAGCAGAACAGGCAGCCCACGAACTCGGCCTGGCTCTCTCCAACTCCCCGGCACGCACGGCTGCGGGGCCCTGGATCAGGCTCTGGCTGACCAACCGCACACTCCAGCCACACTGCGTCCCCAACAGGCCAAACTCCAGACCCCCGCAAAGCTGAAGTCATCATTTCCAAAAGCGGGTATGCCCATCTGAATAGCCATTAGTCACAGAGTGGTCCTCTCATTAATATTCATTTCTGTAACTCTGTTCAAGTAATAACCTAAATGGGAAAAGAATTTGAAAAAGAACAGATACATGCATATGTACAACGGAATCACTTTGCTGTACACCTGAAACTAACACAACACTGTTAATCAACGATACTCCCATATAAAATAAAAATTTTTTTTAAATGTACATGGACTTTAAAACACTTTTCTTCCATGGGTGTGAAATGAGGTGGGAAGACGCCCTGTGATTCAAATCCATCTGCTGGGGAACACAGACTAAGGATCATATTTTCCCTAAAGAGAAAAAATCTAAAGGTCAAGCACGAATGACTAGCGACAGTACCATGGCCTGGAAGCAACCCAGCAAAGTGAGACTCACGCGGCAGGAAAAGCACCGAAGCCCCAGCAGAGCAGAGAAGGCGGTGAGAAGTAGAGGGGAGACACACACACACACACACACACACACACACACAGACAGCTGCGTGAACATTTATGCTCCAGCTTTAAACCAAGGCAAGCTGTGCAAAACCCCAATTCACCTTAGATCGCTGCACCACCTAAAAACGGCGTGTCGGTAATTACAACTCGAGGAGTATCCCGAGTGGAGGAGGAAGGCGGCCAGCAGGAAGTCTGCGGTCAGAGGCCTTTTCATTTTCCCACTGTTTCCATTTTCAGCTCAAGGGCTACGATGAGCCCCGCTGATCAGAAAACCGCTGTGCAACGTTAAAGAGCAACCTCTGGATCTGAATTCAAGGCTCCCCGTGACCCAGCTCCCAAGCCTGACAATGGATGGGAACATGAAGAGGAGCCTGTGTAGGTCTGCCCTTTGCAGGGAAAGTGGAAACTCAGTCATTTTTACTGTTGTCACAGCTGCACAGAAGCCAAACGACCAGCGGTGTTAGATGTGCTGTGTCCACCCTCTGGGGTGAGGTGAAGGCCAGAAAGGGCGGAGTCCCCAGTGGCCATGGAAACCTTCAAGAAGGTTTCAACGGCCAATTCCAAGCCTCTTATTTCGGTTGCAAGGTAAGTCTTGGAAGCTCTTACCTGAACTCTTCCATCAGGGCGTCATGAAGTTAGAGGATTCCAGGATCTGGCTAGAATTCCTGCTGGCCCGGTTATTACGCTTATACTCAGTAGTCATCTTGGTTTTGCTAGGTGGCTCCCCCAGTGCTCTCATATGGGCCTGATAGCATTGGTACAGCTCAACTGAAACGCTGGGTGATTTCTGTCTAGCATTCAATGCCCCATCTTGGGAATCAGCACCTCCAGTTTGCTTTGGGATCCATCCTCCCCCACTCCCAGCCCAACTCTTGGACGAGACACCTGACCCCAGCAACACCAAAGAGATTTATTCATTGAACACATATGAAGCCGAGCACTGTTCTAGGAGCTGGGGATGTGACAGTAAACAAAATATAAAAATCCCTGGACTTCCCTGGTGGCGCAGTGGTTAAGAATCCGCCTGCCAATGCAGGGGACATGGGATCGAACCCGGGTCCGGGAAGATCCCACATGCCGTGGAGCAACTCAGCTCGTGCGCCACAACTATTGAGCCTTCGCTCTAGAGCCCGTGAGCCACAACTACTGAGCCCGTGTGCCAGAACTACTGAAGCCCGCGCACCTAGAGCCCCCGTGCTCCACAACAAGAGAAGCCACCGCAGTGAGAAGCCAGCTCACCTCCAGGAAGAGTAGCCCCCGCTCGCCGCAACTAGAGAAAGCCCGTGCACAGCAACGAAGACCCAATGCAGCCCAAAATAAATAAACAAATAAATAAATTTATTTTTTTTAAAAATCCTTGCCCTCATGGAGTTTCTATTCCAGGACTTCTGTGGAAACTAGTGAGAAAGAGAAGCACCCTTTCTTTGTACGGGGATTGCTGAGAGGATGGGATGGAGGGTGGAAGTGCAGACAGCTATCCTGCCACCACGAGGAGAGATAAGGCATAAAAGACCAGATCCTAGAGTCCCTGAATCCTGCCCTACTGACGCTCAGTTCCCTGAGCCAAAACAAAGTCTCTTTTTGGCTTGAACCAATTTGACTGGGGTTAGGAGGAGGAAGATTTGCATCTAAAAGACTCCTGACCCATATATATATACACAGTGGACTATTACTCAGTCATAAAAGAAAATCTGCAGCAACGTGGATGGACCTAGAGAAGATCATACTAAGTGAAGTCAGTCAGACAGAGAAAGACAAATATCGTATGATACTGCTTATGTGGAATCTAAGAAAACGATATAAGTGAACTTATTTACAAAACAGAAATAGACTCACAGACATAGAAAACAAATTTACAGTTACCAAAGGGGAAAGGGCAGGGCGGGATAAATTAGGAGTTTGGGATTAAAATATACACGTTACTAAACATAAAACGGATGAACAACAAGGACCTACTGTATAGCACAGGGAACTCTACTCAATATCTTGTAATCACCTATAATGGAAAAGAATGCTAAAAGGAATATATATATATCATATACATAAAGAATATATATATACACATATGCATATGTATAACTGAATCCCTTTGCTGTACACCTGAAACTAACACAACACTGTAAATCAACTATATTTCAATAAAAATTAAAAAAAAAAAAAAAAAAAAAAGACTCCTGACCAATCCCTTGAGACTTCCTCAGATATCTGAGGCAAGTTTGGAAATGCCGTACAGACGGGTAACTTTTCTGAAACTGTCCCTTGAACAGTCCTCACCCCCAGGCACTCACCCTCCTCCCTCCCTGTGGTCATTTACAGTTTGGAAAAAACCTCCCTCCAGTGACCTCCTGGAACAGAGGGTCCGGTTCACGGCCTCTCCCACTGTGCGTTAGGAACCAGACCATGTCAACAGCCCCAAAACGACCAAGAGACTAGATGATTCCAGCCACCTCCTGGAGCTCTTGAAATTGCGGGCTACTGCTACAGCTACAGGGAACATCGCCTTCATTTCCCAAAGAGCTAAATCACAGAGGCTTTTCTCAAGGTGGCTACTGGGTCCCTGTGCTTCTTAAATTGCTTTCAGCCCAGGCAGGACGCTCCGGGGCCCTCTGTACACCCACTGTTGCAGGAGGGCCTGAACGAGACACACATATAACCGAAGTTAACTGACCACATCCTATTTAACAGGAAACCTAATAGCCAGCTATTTTAGACTCATCTCACTTCCCCATCATCCACTTCTACCACAGCGCTAGGTTGATGGAGAGTCAGGGTGTGTGTAAAAAGAATATGGGAAGGGAGACAGTGATGACTCCAGAGTTCAGAGATGAAAAGGCTTTGGGGAGACTGTCTCGAGGAAGAGAGGTGCCAGGCACTACATCTGCATAGCAGACATTGCATTTTTCCTTAGTGTGTATTTTGGGGCGATCCAGTGCAGGCTGGTGGAAATTATGGGGGTGGCTACAGTTTGCCCTAAAAACTGCCCCTTGCTGCTGCCACCAGAGTGGCTTATGTCCAGTCTCACTCTAATATCAAGAATAAGTTACTTTCCATTCTTGTTTCAAAGAAATAATACAAAGATGAACGTATAAAAATGTTTATTGTGGCTTTTTTTTTAAGGGAAAATCTTGTTTTAAAATACCCAAGAAAAGAGAATGATTAAATATATCCAGGCCTCCCCTCTGAAGGCAGAGGCAATGCAGAGAGCACACAGGAAACCCCCATCTGGTGTGTGCGTGTGCGTGTGCGTGTGCGTGTGTGTGTGTGTCTCTTTCACTTTTGCAAAAGGAAAGAAATAGTCATGAGCTGGGTTCGGTTTTGGTTTTCTCTGCCCACCCCCTCTACTCCTGCTTCCTGTTTAGGGGAGCCTGTTCCCCCAACCCTGAGAGCATCAAGGCATAGCTTCCCAGGAAGAGGCTTCCTTCTCAGGGCACTGCTGTCACCCTTCTGGGAATGGCGCAAGGCGTGTAAAGAATGGCTCCACGATGCCACGATACCTAGGTTCTGGTCACTACACAAACACCCTCTCATCTGAACTCCTTCTTCACATTGGTTGAGGACCATTGAGAGCACAATGCCTCCTAGAGTTATTATTATGTCTTATCAACCGTTGAGCAGTTGTCCATTTTCCTTCCAGCTCAGGGATCGCCCTGCTATCCATTTTTCCTCCTCAATCACAGAAAGGAGGTTTTCACACAGACACTAGCCCACGTTTGCACACAGAAGTTAAGAGCATCTGAAGTCCAACAGACCTGGGAATCCCAGCTCTACCACTTACCAGCTGTGTGTCTTCGGGCGGCTGCAACAAAATCCCGCAGACTGGGGGGCTTATAAACAACAGAAAATCAATTTTGTGCAGTTCTGGAGGCTGGAAATCCAAGATCAGGGTGCCAGCATGATCTTCCTGCTTCATAGCTGGCACCTTCTCTCTGTGCCCTTACCTGGTGGAAGAGGCTGAGAGCTCCCTTAAGGCACTAATCCCATTCCTGAGGGCTCCATCCACATGACCAAAGCACCTCCCAAGTTCCCTCCTCCTGATACCATCACCTTTGGGAGTTAGGATTTCAACATACGAGTTTTGAGAGGACACCAATGTTTAGACCATAGTGCTGTGTTACCTTAAGTTAATTACAGAATTTCTCTGAGTCCCACCCAAAAGTGAGTGCTACCTTCACCAGCCTGTTGAGATGACGAAATGATTTAACAAAGATAAAGGGCGCCCAAGGAGTCAGCAGTCAACGCATATCTTTTAAGTGAATTTCAACCCCATGGATGATCTACAGGCCTCTCGGACATGCATGGAGATTGTGGAGGTGGCTTTCAGATAGGCACTTGTGTATTGATGGGTTTCCCTCTCCCTGAAAGTCCATTGATAAGGTGCTTTAGGACAAGGACGGGAGTTCTCTTCCCAGTTACCAAGGGAAACTTCCCTCCTACCCTTTGGGGCTCACTCGTTCAGACACAAAAGCATGTGTTCAACAAACCTTCATTTTATTGCAAGCCTATGACAGACTTGCAATGACCACTTGCAGTCACCAAGTGACTGGGGACTCACGCGGTGCTCTCTGGAAGCCTGTTATCTAGTATGGACCAAAAACTAAACAAGACCATCCATGCTGAGTTTGAGGGAGGTTCTGTTAGGAATCTGGACAGCAGCCAACTCAAACTGGCCGCCATCAGTACGACCGACACTCTCATACACGCAGTTGGAGCATAAATAGATACAACCATCTAGATAACCCTCTGGCCACACCAAGCAAGAGCCTTTGACAGTTTATAACCTGTGCATTCCCCTTCTGAAAATTTATTTCAAAGAGACATTAAGAAACTCAGACAAAGGTTTAGGTACAGAAAGGTGTACTGTGGCAAGTTTTCAAGAGGGAAAATCATTTTCAAAAATGTTCAACAAAAGAGAATGACTAAGGGCTTCCCTGGTGGTGCAGTGGTGGAGAATCTGCCTGCCGATGCAGGGAACACGGGTTCGTGCCCCGGTCCGGGAAGATCCCACAAAAAAAAAAAAAAAAAAAAGAGAATGACTAAATTACATCCATATGGTGACATATCCCTACAATGGAATATTATGATATCCTTATGATGGACTATTACAGTGTTTTCAAAGAAAATTGGATGACATGAGAAAAATGCCTATGATTCAGTACAGAGCAGCAAAAGCAAGACACACTGTAATATATGCATGATAATTTCTATGCATCTATACAAATACATATATTTGTAGAGATGCAGAAATATATGCATTTGTATGGATGCATAGAAAAACAGACTAGAGGTTAACAGAGATCCTTCCTGGGAGGTAGGGATCAGGGGTGACATTTTTGGAAGTGGGTTTCATTTTTTCAAAATTCTCCATAATATGCCTGAATTAAGTTTATAATCTGAAAAAAAAAAATATATATATATATATATATACAAACCATTGCTTTACTTTGATATGGCAGGGAAGCAAGAGCCTTTGACAGTTTATAACCTGTGCATTCCCCTTCTGAAAATTTATTTCAAAGAGACATTAAGAAACTCAGACAAAGGTTTAGGTACAGAAAGGTGTACTGTGGCAAGTTTTTAAGAGGGAAAATCATTTTCAAAAATGTTCAACAAAAGAGAATGACTAAGGGCTTCCCTGGTGGTGCAGTGGTGGAGAATCTGCCTGCCGATGCAGGGAACACGGGTTCGTGCCCCGGTCCGGGAAGATCCAAAAAAAAAAAAAAAAAAAGAGAATGACTAAATTACATCCATATGGTGACATATCCCTACAATGGAATATTATGATATCCTTATGATGGACTATTACAGTGTTTTCAAAGAAAATTGGATGACATGAGAAAAATGCCTATGATTCAGTACAGAGCAGCAAAAGCAAGACACACTGTAATATATGCATGATAATTTCTATGCATCTATACAAATACATATATTTGTAGAGATGCAGAAATATATGCATTTGTATGGATGCATAGAAAAACAGACTAGAGGTTAACAGAGATCCTTCCTGGGAGGTAGGGATCAGGGGTGACATTTTTGGAAGTGGGTTTCATTTTTTCAAAATTCTCCATAATATGCCTGAATTAAGTTTATAATCTGAAAAAAAAAAAATATATATATATATATATATATACACAAACCATTGCTTTACTTTGATATGGCAGGGCAGGTGTGCAGTGATGATGGAAAGGAGCCAGAGGTGTCGCCCACCTTGCCACTTGATGGATTGCATGCCAAGAAATGTCAGCTCCATTGAGACAGGGATCTTGCCTGTTTCGTCCCCTGCTGTCTCCTTAGCACTTGGTAGGGTCCTGGCACACAGGGAAGGCATTCAATAAATGCCTGTTGAATAACTGAATGAATGACTGCAGTCCAGCTCCAATGTTCTTACTCTGTGAAGTTCCCTGACCTCCCCTAAACGAATTACTCCTCTTTTTCTAGAGGCCCAGAGCCGTTATTACAAAGCTTTACAGCTCACAATTATGGGTCTGTCACCACTCGCTAAATTGCAAGTTATATGAATGCAGGAACTACGTCTTATTTAGATTTGTCTCTGTAGTCAGATGAAAGTTTGGTCAATACATGTTTGAGCGAAGGATGGAGGGGTGGAGAGGTGTCAGCCTGTTCATACTGGATTAACAGTAATTATTCACTTCAACTGAGACTTAACTGCAAATGGGTATCAATTTTGAGAATTGCTAACAGAATAAAATCTGAGTTGGGAGAAACCGTCTTAGAAATAGTCTCAGCAGTCAACTGCAAAGTTGTTGATGGTTTTAGCCTTGAAACACTTTCTTCTAACAAAATTTTACTCAGAACCCCAAAATATAAAACAGGCACAGAGCCACTCTGAGGAGGGTGGGGTTCTGGAACCCTCCTTGACATTACCTGCTCTGGACCCTCTGGGACTGAAGCAGCAGTTTAAAAACTGCCAACGTTGACATCCGTTAGTAACAGGTGAGAGGGTCCCCGGAAGGGAATGGAAGAAGCAGGACCAGAACCCCTGTTTCCTGACCCCTCACCCAGTGCCCTTTCTACTTACCTGCACCTCCTCTTCCAGTCAGGGTTACCCTTGTTTTAGAACAAATCAAACCCTCAGCTATGGCAGCCAAGGCTTACATGCTGAGAACTCAGGGCTCTGAATTCATGGCTCTTTTATTTCCTATGAAAATAAAGGAGGAATGTCGCTGTGACTTTCCAATGACAACATCCTTCACATTGCTTGAATCCCACTTTCAGGAAGGCACTTGCTATCAGACCTATATTTATTTTTAAATTCTCCATTTGCTTTTACAGACACAGGAAACAAAAGTCTGCACAAGCCTCAAAAGAATTCCTTCCAGATTCCTGTAGAAAAGAACCCTGAACCACTCCCCTCCTGAATTAAATGGATTATGCTAAACTGAGCAAGGCCACCATTACTAGTTAATATTTTTAAGCACATAATTGTCTTTCATAGGATGGCCCACACTCTCCCAATAAAAGCTGTTTTATTACAGGTGACTAAAAAATTGCCTGTTCAGTTTCTGATTTCAAACCTGTACTTCTATTTTTGAACAGCAAAATTATACAGAGAGCCCTACATACCGTAAAACCTTGGCTCTTAAAGGATTCACGACCTACCTCTTCCATTTTCAAAATAATCTCCATTCCAGTGCTTTGGCATAGACTCCCAATAATAAGTACTGTCTTAATTAGACCTTCCAATCCCTAATCCCTAAATCCTTACAAGTCTGCAAGTGTAAATCCCAAAACCACTGTAGCTTACACAGCCACACGCCCCCTTTAAAAAGTGCTGCACGTCTGTAATGACATTGTATTGCTTTTTCTTTCTTTCTTTCTTTCTTTTAATTAAGCATTTGGGAGAGTTCTCCCTGTGGGTTGTTATTTTATGGGGAAAAAAAGGAGATCAAAGGTGATGAGATACCCCAATGAGGAAACCAGCTCTGAGGATATTTACCAATGGATGTCAAGTGCCACTGGCTAGCAGAGAAAATGAAGGGGGCCCTCAGTCTTCTACCAAGCACAATGACCCCCAGAAGTGATTGTGAAAGCGAGAGATGGCTTCTTCTGTGGTGCAACAGCTCTACAGTTAACCCATCCTCTCTCCCACAGCCCAGGAGTGGGGACTCAAAAGAGGCGGCCTTTTGATATGAAGATTACACAGGGCAGCGTCTTTCAGGGAGACAAAGAGATCAGACCCCACACACAGTGCCCAGGGCGAGTCTCTACGGGGCCTTAAAGCCTGGGGTCTTGGTTTCCAGGAGGAAGGGTCTGACTTTGGCCCAGCCTACACTGCTCATCTCCGGGACGGCCCACAGCCGCAACCTGACGACCGCAGACAGACCCAAGAGCCCACACTGAAGCGAGAAATTCTCCGCCCTGCAACTATTTACACACTTTCCCTTTCTCCTGCCACTTCTCCCAGGACCCTCCCAGGGTGAACTGAGGGCACCATTAGCAACTAACTGAGAGACTGAAGCGTAACCTCCTCCGTGGCCTCTGATTTCGGCAGGAGCAAAATGCAAACAGCGGAGTTTTCAGTCCCGTCCCAGAGCGCTTTTAAGCTATTACTTACTTTGCACTTTAGACATTCATGAATAATCTTCTTCCACCCCTCCCCCATTAAATAATAATAATAGAAACTCTTTCAAAATGGCTCCAAGTTCATTTTGAGAGAGTGAGTTGAAAACCTCTGCCCTTCTAATGAAACAAGAGAGCTTCATTCAAACAACCCAGTCGAAAAACGGGCGGAAGACCTAAATAGACATTTCTTCAAAGAAGAGAGTTTCATTCAACTGAACTTAAATTTCATCATCTGAAAAACAGGAGACCCTAAACCTTCTATAGCCCCCGGGTCCCAAGAATAAAATTCAAACTTCAGAGCCTTCAAGAGTCCTCCAGGTTGGTGGCCGACCCACCTCTCCAGCCTGGAGCTTCCTGTGTCCCCAGACATCGCTCTCCTTCCCACCCCACCCTGGTTGTGGCAGGTACCCTCACCTGAAGTGTCTGTTCTCTCCTCTTAAATCCCCCCAGCAAATCTCCAGTCATCCTTCAGGGCCCAGTGCAAAAACATCACCTCTCCTGTGAGGTGTTGCGCAACACCCCTCTCTAAATCAATCACCCCTCCCTTCCTTGGCTGTTTCTCTCTCTCTTTGTAACCCCAATCACATTTGGCCCCATTAGACAGTTAATCATGTGTGCTTCTGTCCACCTCGATAGAATGACTCTTCCTTGCACCAGTCTCTGCACGCAAACGTTTGCTTTAGAACCCATTTTAAACCAAATTTAAGCAGTTCCCTGAACCCCTCTGAGTTTCCACTACTTCATCTGTAGAATGAAGTTGACAGACTCTCTCTCGAGGTTACAGAGTTTGTTAGGCTCTCATCAGGAGAGTCAAGCTTCAGATGGCAACTGATTAGCTAACAAGACTTTGAAGATGCCTTAGAGGCCTGAAATTACGTTAGCTATACATAGGCGACTCCACAACGTATATCTCTTATTTAACACCTAGAGTCCTAAGAGAATCAACAGTCTTCCCAAAGGGTACAGCTTAAATCCAGGAAGGAAAACATCCCCTTAAAAAAGGGGGGGATGGGCTTCCCTGGTGGCGCAGTGGTTTCGGGTCCGCCTGCCGATGCAGGGGACGCGGGTTCGTGCCCCGGTCCGGGAGGATCCCACGTGCCGCGGAGCGGCTGGGCCCGTGGGCCATGGCCGCTGAGCCTGCGCGTCCGGAGCCTGTGCTCCGCAACGGGAGAGGCCGCGATAGTGAGAGGCCCGCGCACCGCGATGAAGGGTGGCCCCCGCTTGCCACAACTAGAGAAAGCCCTCGCACAGAAACGAAGACCCAACACAGCCAAAAATAAATAAATAAATACTTTAAAAAAATTAAAAAAAAACAAAACAAAAAGAGGCCCCAGACTGCTCCCTCACCCCTTCCGCCCAGTGGAGATACAATGAGAGGTCAAATGTCTGTTATTTATAAGCCACCCAGTCAGTGGGATTTTGTTGCAGCAGCCCAAACAGAGTAAGACAACTACTATTACCAGGCTCTATTCTAGGTGCTGGGATACCGTGGCACACAAGACATGGCCTGCTCTTGACAAGCCAATACACCAGTGCATGTAATGACAGAGGTGTGCACATAGGAAGTATCCTGGGACACAGGGGAAGGACACCCGTCTGCTTACCTGGCCAAGAGGAGATGGATGTTGGTTTCACACAGGAGGTAACATATGAAGTGGAATTTTACCTCAAGACGCAACCAAGTTGAAGAGAGGTGAGTGTCATCTGAACACAGATGATAGCACTGGCCCCAAGACGGGATGTGCTCACCCAGAAGAGAGTGGAGGTAAGAAGAGAAGGAGCTATCACTGAATGCCCCACAGGGAATCTACAGCTGTGCTTGAGGCCCTTATAAAATAATTACTTCTTGACCTAATTAGCTAAAACCAAGAACATGTAGATGAGATACACTGGTGAGGTGAAGAGAATAGTCTCCGGTGTCAGTTAGACCTAAGCCAGGATCTTGTCCCAACTTTCCAGCTCTAAGGCCTCAGGCAAGCTTCTTAACCTCTCGAAGCCTCAGTTTCCTCATCTGTACAATGGGATTGGTAAACATCCATCTCACCAGGTTGCGGTGAAGAGTAAATGTGATTATCCAAGTACAGCAGTTGGCATACTGTCTGATACATAGTATCACTAAGTGATCATCTCATTAGTGTTATTTTTAGTAAAGTATCAGCAACGTATGGAATCTAAATAAGGATTTCCCAACTACTGAGATTTGGGCCTGGAGTAGTCCTTGTGGGAGGCTGTGCTGTGTGTTATAGGATGTTTAGCAGCATCCCTGGCCTCTACCCACTGGATGCCAGTAGGACCCACCTCCCCAGCTGTGACAACCAAATTGTCTCCGGACACTGCCGAATGTCCCTGCACTGGGGAGGAGAAGGGAGCAAAACTGTCCCCGGTTGAGAACCACTGGTCTAAATCAGTTAGATGAGGTGGGATGTTCATCAGGAGCGCCACGTGCTTAAAAAGATAAAGTTCTTGTAAAGAACTGGGAGCACTGACAGACACCCACCCTCCCTTAAGTACTAAGCCCCAGCAGGAGCTGTCTGAGGGGCCAGAGGTGGAGTGGAAGAGCATCAGGTAGGCCCTTTGTCTCAGGCTGAAGAACCCTGGGCCTCGCGCAAATCAGGATCACGGTCTTTCGACTGAATTTCAGTACCTGCTCTGGTGATGACGGGCAGAAATGGGCCTCTGCCCCTGCTACGAGTGCCAGCCAGCAGAGGAAGCCCCACCGGGCCTGCAGTTAAGAGGGGCGGGTGACCGGCCCCTGTGCAAGAAGAACTCAGAAAGTCCTCCTCCGCATACCGCAGGCTCGGAAGTGGAGACCCAGGCCAATCGGTCCTGGCCTGTGCAATGCACCCAACCACGGCTCCTGTGAGGGCTGCCATTCCTCAACGGCTATTCTTCTGAAACGACTTTCATCCTCCTCAGAGTTCCTCTGCAGAAATGGCACTGACGGGTGCCCTGTGTTGTATTTTTTCAAGTGTCACTTCTTAAAGCTAACGGGAACCTGAGGGGTAATTTATGTGCATAACTGGGGTGGGGGAGAAAGCTATGTCCTTTGCATTCAGCATGGAACCGCAAGCTGATTTTTCACCAGAGAAACTCAGCTTTTGCAAAACACTACACAGAGGCACGGCTAAGCTTTGGCCTTGGCATGGGAGGTGCGACAACACAGCAGACGGAGGGTCAGGGCATCCAGAAAGACGATATCATAGGAGTCTAGAAGGAGGACCCTTTCGGTAAACCTCACAGGGTAGGTCACACCTACGAAACGGATAAACATGAAAACATTTGCTCAGGATTCCAGCAGAATGAAACACAACAGCGTTGTTGTCAACACAAAGATTACAATCTTAGAATGAGGAAACACAGTGCATTTATTTTAACAATATGCATACACTGTTTCTGCGTCCATTTTCTATGTATTTTCACATCTCATTTCTCATTTAACCCTCACCGCCACCGCAGAAGAGAGATAATATTACTACCTCCCCTTGGCAAACGAGCAGAGCAAATCTCTTGCGTTTGTGACTTGTATTCAATCAATTATTAAGCCCCTACAATGAGCCGGGCACCCTCCCAAGTCATCGAGTGTGGCCAGGTACCACACCAGATGTCGCTGAAGCGTGTAGGGTCTTGAGGTGTTTCTCCAGGAGGAGTATCAGTGGCCCTCGGTTAAGATGACTATCTATCTGATAGGCGTGAAGAGCCAACCCTGTGTGAGATGTCTCGCATCCTTGGCCCTGCCCACTAAACTGATGTCCTCAATCCTTGGGACAAACAAGCACGGCGAGACACATTTCCAAATGTGGGGGCCAGCGGGCAGCCCCCAACCGACAGCCCCTGCTAGACATTCAGAGCAACAGTCAGACAGCCATGGTTTAACTCTCATGTCATCAGTTCCTCTCTGTGTGACCTCAGTCTCCCCACCTCGCCTTGTAAAATGGTGATTATAATAGGTGAACCTTGTAAGAGTCCCGTAAGGAATAATACATGTTAAGCACCTGACCCATGTCAGCCTCCAGGAAATGATACCCAATAAACAGCTGAATTTCTTTATCAGCTCAGCCCCCCTTCGATCTTAAAACCCCCTTCTCAGGGAGCTTTCCCTGACCCCTCCATTTAAAAGTGCAGTCCCCTCACTGCTTCCATTTCACATCCTCCTTCCCGGCTTTATTTTTTCTCTGCAGCACTTGTCACCATCAAACATACTCTATGGTTTAAACATGCATTTGTTTATGTCTCCGTCCATTGAAGGTACCACGAGGACACGAACCATGTCTGTTTGGGTCCCTGCTGTATCTCCAGCACCGAGCACAGAGCCTAACTCTTAACAAGCATTCAACGAAAATATCTTGAGTGATGTCGAATGGATACAGTGGATAGCCAGGGCCTGTGGAACGCTGGTCCTGGGCTGCAAATTCTGTGCTTTTTTTTCCACCATAGTGAACGATCATGAACAACAGTATTGAAGGTAAACTATGTCAACCGTTAAGAAATGTAAAGTGTTACAACACTACCTTAGAGGGGCCTTTGTGTTTCCCCTCTTCTGGGATCCTGTGAAGTTAACAGTTTCTAACAGAAACCCATCCACCAGCCTACTGCACTGGCGTTGCCTTTGTGGGTTTTTTTTCACAAGGCTTTTAAGATAAGCACTCAAGCCAGAGATTGATCAGGATTTCAACGCTTACATTACCGAGTTGCTTTATTTCCATCCATACCTATCTGAGTGGGACCCGAACTCCAGTGATTTTGGAAATATCATTCCTGCCCATACTATGTATCCAAAGCCGAACTTGGACTCACCACTGCCAGAGCGAGCTCCGGGTGAACCCTGTACTTTTACCCAAACTTGACTGTGGCAGGTCTGACAATCAGCAACTATATTCAAGACCAGTTTGCACCTGGGGTCCCAAAGTCCAGTGGACATTCGATCTAGCACAAAGGGGCCTGGGAAGGAAACATCAGGCCTTCCATTTTCATCGACTCTAGAAAAAGAAATGTAATGTTAAAAATATGAATTCACGTTAAATATTAATCGAAACGAACACCCCCATCTAACCTGTCATACCAAGTTACATGCCATTTATGACTCAGGCATCCTGAGGAGGGAGAAGGAAGAAGGACAAAGGAACTCAGTCACCCCACTGCTCTCCTGGCATATTTTGATGGATCACCATTTACAACTGAATCGTAAGTAGATTTACAGGTTATATTATCTACTTTCACCTAAACTAATCCTCATAAAACGGAATAGAGGCTTAAAGAGATCCCAGTCAAGAAACTACAGCCTGGAGGGCATTCCCTGGCAGTCCAGTGGTTAGGACGTGGCGCTTTCACTGCTGGGGCGCAGGTTCAATCCCTGATCAGGGAACTAAGATCCCGCACGCCACCTGGCGTGGCCAAATTAAAAAAAAGAAAGAAACTACAGCTTGGAGATAATACTCAAAATGCACGCACACAGCAAAATGGCATTCCTCTCTCTCCCAGAGTCATGTATGCCATATCACAAGGCAAAAAGGATGAGAGACTTGGAGTTGACTGGGACTTAGATAACAGAATTTCCCAGACGGTAATGAACGTGTGGATTTACGAGCACTATTGTTAAAAACTTAGAAATAGAGCTTCCCTGGTGGCGCAGTGGTTGCGCGTCCGCCTGGTGGCGCAGTGGTTGCGCGTCCGCCTGCCGATGCAGGGGAGCCGGGTTCGTGCCCCGGTCTGGGAGGGTCCCGCGTGCCGCGGAGCGGCTGGGCTCGTGGGCCGTGGCCGCTGGGCCTGCGCGTCCGGAGCCTGTGCTGCGCGACGGGAGAGGCCGCGGCGGAGGGAGGCCCGCATACCACACACAAAAAAAAAAAAAAAAAAAAACTTAGAAATATCCTTATCCCACCTATTTAGATAATGGGAGTGATATGTATACACTTGCTATAAACGAAATATGTGGGGGATGGCTGCTCACATACGTTTTACCAATAGGGTGTGGTGAGTACTCACCATCCATTCCAACCCCTTCCAGAAGGTCTTTCTATACCGCAGAGGCTATTGATTTAAAAGCCGTGTTTCCCAGGCTTCCTTGAAGCTAGGGTTCTGACTGTGAGTTTGACTCCCCCAGAGAGAAGCACTCACTTCAGATTTAGAAAGAGGCCATGAGTAAGAGGCCACCTTCCTGCCTTTTGGGTTGTTTCCACCCTCCCGGTGATGGGGATGTGAGGGTTTTTTCTGCAACAGCATGGAAGGGACCACTCTCCGGCTTTCTGGGTGTCGAGAGGTGGCTGCAGTGGGGAAGCATCCCGATTCTGGAATTGAGATTTCTGATCCCAGGTTCTCAGTGTCATTAGTTTGTTCTTGGATTCAGTAGTTCCAGAGGCAGTCTCAGAGGTGGTAGCACACTTAGTGGGTCAGTTTTTTTGAGCAGCCATGCCAATATATGTTTGCCTGTATGTTATTACATACACTACTACTACTAGCTGAGACTTATTCACGGAGGTCCAGCCGACAGCCCTATGTCTCCAGCCTTCCCAACAACTTGGTAAGGACCAGATTCCCTCCATTAAATACTTTTCTGCTTAAAATACCTAGACCGCTTTCTAGTTCCTGCCCCGAAGCCTGACTGAATCCTAGCAAACCAGGAGCAAAGAGGTTTGGGAGACAAATAAAACAGACCGCACCAGAAGCTATTTGGATACAGCAAACCAACCTCGCTCTTTCCTCTGGGCCGTACACATATTGGTGAGGTGGGCAAGGCGGCAGGAGAGACACCTTTGCCAATCACTTAGTTACTCTTTAAATGTATCCTAAGCACCTCTGGGCCGACCTTAGAGTCTATAAAGAGGAACCTGGTAGAGCTTCCTCAAAACGTGGAGATGTACAAGTAAACAAACAACTACCACCCATTTCTAAAAGGGCTAGAGAAGAGAAATGACGAAGGCCATGGGAGTTCAGTGGCCTCGAAAGAAAGTAAAAACCCACATCGGTGACACTTTCCTCAAAAAACATTATGATGTCTATTTCTCTGTGAACTTCCAGATTTGAGCTCCACATTAAATAACTCACTCCCCCGCGGCCCCATTCTGACTCTTACCAACCTCATCAGTTAACCAGAGAGAGATGTTAACTGCAAGCCCTGAGGCTCTGAAAATAGGTGCAAATTTCCCAGGCACAGCAGAAAAAGACTCAAAGGCCTGCATGCCGGCAAAGCCTGTATGAAGCAGGTGATCAGGGCTAATCAGGTACCTCCAGGCCCTCAGTTGCAGCCTGAGTGCCATTTTTCATCACCTTACTGAGGTTATGGAGTGCACCATGGTTTACAAAAAGTACTTTCACAATTTACAGAGGTGGGTCCGAAGCCATCAACTGTAAGACACTGCCACTTTATGTTCCTCCGAGAAAAAAAAAGGCTCTCCATTAAAGGTCAGCACAGTACTAAGATACTATCAATGACAACACATCAAATTTCATAAAAAGGAAAACGTGGGGAAAAAAATGAGTGCTTCAGAATTGATAAAATATAATAATTCATAGGGTTAGGCAGAGAGGAGAACGCCCACACTAGGACCTGGGTCGTTCACTCCCAAATCATCAATCCATTCAATCTCTACTTTTCCTGAGTGCTTCCATAAGTCAGGGGCTGTTGATGGCTGTTCTTATCTACGGTGGATTACACCCTGAACATTTTAAGAATTTCCCAACACAAGCTCAGTTAAAATTCCTGTCAAATCTTTTTTTTTTCTGATTTGTACATTACTGCTTTAAAAAATTGACAACGGGGTGGTCTAGTTTGGGGGGGGGCGGTGGCGGTGAAGTGGGATTTACATGGGAACCCCTTCACCCAAGTGCACCCAAGGGCTGCTGAAGATAAACACAGAAGCGCACGCAAGAGGCCTTGGCCCGTCCACCCCTGCTGTGCCCCCTCCCCCAAGAGTCCTCGGCCCAAACTCTTCCAGGGCTTCCCATCCTGTCCCCAGTCACGGCCAAGGCCCACACAATCTCTCTCCACCTCCTAGTCTCAGCTTCTTCCTCCCTCCGCTCTAGACACTCAGAGCTGCCTGTCAGGCACGGTTCTGCCGCAGGGAACAGACCCGTGCTGCTCTCTGCCCGGAACATTCTGCCTGGGACTGGGCGGACACGTGGCCAGCTCCTTCACTTCTTCCAGTCTCTGTGGTCCAGTCGTCTGTCAGCGACATCCCGACGCATTTCCTTAGAGCCTGCCTATCCCACTAGAATGTAAGTTTCATGAGGGCAAAAATAATGTTTCATTGTATCCCCAGTGCCTAGAACAATACCCCACAAAGAGTAGAGGAGACAGAGACAGAAAGACAGAGCAACTCCGCTCTCACTTTCTGATCAATCACATCTGGTGTGAGATGCATCAAATTACAAATTCTAGGAATTTTTAATGGACAGATCAGATTATTCAATGATCTCAGAGGCAGAACTGCCTCCCTCTTCACCTGTGATAAAGATGGGGTCTTAAAAGTCAAGAGAAGAAAAACTAAAAAGTGGAAATGAGTATGTAAAACAACTTCTGTTCTGTCTCAGACTCTGACCGTACAAGCAGCCGTGACTTTCATGAAAGTCTTTCCACTCATCGTCCCCCAGATTAAGAAGAGCTTTGTCCTTTTGGTGGATTTAAGAAGGGAAAGGGTGGTACCCATGCTTGTAAGCCTTTGATTTCCTGTTTTTAAATGGCTGTTGCCCACAGAGCTCGTCGTCATAAGCAAAATGACTTTTCATCCAGATAAATTACAAACAGCAGCCTCTGGTGGAAGGCGGATTCTCCCACCCCTCACCCATCAGAAATACCCCAACCACTCTTCTTCTGGTGCCCAATCACCACTTTTATTTCAGAGGCAACGAAATGAGGACTCCTGGACAGCGTCTATTACTGTGGAAGGAAACTGCCTAAGTGTATCTGTCTTATCTTTGTGCAACTCTGAAACTCCCCACTGAGGTGCAAACATTTAAACCGCCAAGGGGAGACCCCATGCTAGAAACATCTTATCTTTCAGTCATTTAATGCTGTTTCCAGGATTTAAAACAGTGTCATATTTGAGACCTTCTTGACATCTTTTCAAAGGATAAAGATGTCAGATATAAAAGAACAGTCCCTATGAACTGGTATAACTCCAAATTCATTTCATGTATCAGCAAAAAGATTCTTTAAAATTAAATACATGCAGGGGGAAAAAAAAAAGGGGGGGGGCATGATACCAGACTGACATCCTGCAAAGGGGTGGGGATGGAAGGTGAGAGGTATATGCAACTCTATAAATTTAAAAGTTTGTGGTTAAATTTTCTGTCTTTAAACTTAATAACTAGTCACCATAATGACCATAATGATGTATTTGTCTAAATACATATTATCTATCAAACAAGGTACAAAATCCAGGATGTGATCTCAAATTTTTTTTAATATATATATTCTATAATATACAGAAAAAAAGTACCCATTGCCTCTGGGTCGTAGATTAATGGATGATTGTTTTTCTTCTGTACTTCCTAAATTTTCTCAAATGAGCACATATTACGTTTATAATTAAATTAAAAGTATAACACAAGAGCATTTCACATCCAATCTAATCAAGTGAACTACAAAGGGGTAACCCAAGAACCCTTTAAATAAAGGGTATAATCTTTCAATACATTCAAGCAAGGCAAAGAAATCCCAGGCGACAGTGAAAGTAAACATATCGCAAAAGGAAAAAAAAAGAGAGAGAGAGAGGAAGAGCAAGAGAGAAAAAAAAGGCTTTCTCCACAGGTTTCTCTCCTATGAACAGGAGCTTTCAAACAAAACCACAACCCTACGGAGTAACAAAAAGGGAAGGTTCAGAGGAGCTGTCTTCACAAATGCAGCCTGGCGGTCTCTCAGCTCTGCCTGGCCCGACACAGCTCCATCAGAGGCCAGCCATCTGGGGCAGGTATGGTCTGGGCAGGTATGCAAGCCACGTCAATGCTCAGGAGGCACTTTCACGGGACATGATCGCTGATGGACTCAAACCTGTGCAGACACCACAGGCATGGAGCTCCATTCTCACCAACTTCAGGAGCGGTTCACGCCCACAGAAGGTGTCCCCTGCAGATGGGTTTCTATAGGTCAGCGGCTAAATGATGCCAAGCCTCCCCAGTACCCAGGACACCCAAGCAGTGTCTCACTGCCTCACACTTCAGGGCAGCAAATCTAGGCCATGGGGAATGCTCCTGTCTGGTGCATGATGAGCTTAAACCTGATCCATGACTCAGGGGATCTCAGAGGCCAGGAGGGCAGAGAAGTGTCCAGACCTTGTCCCCTGTGTTCCACACCCCTCTTAGAGAGCCAAACTTACTGACTAGGTATTCTTGGCAAGGTTTAATGTGACCTTCCCAGAAACTGGAGAAGCAGGTCTCCTAGAGTCTAGCCACTTCATGCATTCATCCAGCAAATATTTTATTGAGAAACTACTATGTACCAGGCACTGTGCCAAACACTGGGGTTAGAATGGGGCCTAAAACCCAGTCCCTGCCCTAAGACTATTAACTCAGAGTGTCAAAGCTCTAAAGAAAACTGCCTTTACTGACAAGGCCCACTTCTGCTGAACCCTCCAACCAAATTAAAGATCAGTTACTCAAGTTTATATATTAGAAAAGTACAAAAGACAATGAACCCTAGATTAGAATCAGAGGGAGAGACAGCCAGCGCCCCCCTGCCACCTGTCTCCTTTTATTCTTTCTCTCCCTCCTCACACATTCCAGGTATTCTCTAGCCATCAACGAAGCCAGGAATCCATTTCTTTTTTGAATACTACTTTTCTATTTCAGATAGAAATAGAAATAGCCCTCCTGCCAGAGGGCTCCAAATTTTTAGCAACACAATCTGTGCCATGCTGTGGTCCCTTCTGCCTCTCCCTGGGTGATCTGGAGAAACAGAAACTGCAGAGCCAGGCTAAAGGATCAGCTATCATTACCCTAAATCCTTCAGAGAAGCAAAGATCAGCTAACTTTTAAGGAAATTCAAAGCGGTAGGAAAAAGATATAGCATCAGCTGTCATCAACAGTGTAGTTTAATAAAATGAGGGGGGGGGTAAATGTTTAATATGAATTTCAAAGCATATTTTTATGTCCCATTGACACTGACATGGAGTTTTCATGGAACCATATGTAATTCAAAATAAGGAAGACCTTTCGGGACTTCCCCGGCGGTCCCGTGGTTAAGATTCCACGCTTCCACTGCAGGGGGCGCAGGTTCGATCCCTGGTTGGGGAACTAAGATCCCACACGCCTGTCGCGTGGCCAAAAAAAAAAAAAAAAAGAATAAGGAAGACATTTCAATTGAATTACTTGCAGTTCTACATTCAACAGAATGTACTGAAAGTAGTCTTTCTTTGGACTGGGGGAAAGTATCAGAAGAACATGTTCATATAGACACAAATAATCAACAAATGATATTTTGTGGGGAGGAAGTGGAACCAGGAAGGGAAGCCAAGGTTGAGAGCAGAGGATCAAAGACAGAGGATCCTTATCAGCACAGCCTTGGAAAAGGTTCTGTCCCTGGTTCCAAAAGGCCAGACTGAACGGAGCTGACACCACTGCTTTCAAGTCAACTTCATGTTCCAACTGGAGTTGGAAATTTTCACAAAGTGCAAATTACAAGTTGGAAATTTCTTCCTGGTATCTCCGGCTAGACAGGTATTTCCTAATTCTCACAGAGGATAAGAAAAGCCCAGGATGCATGAAAACCATGGATAGTAGTAGTCTTTCTAGTTAGTATCTCACCGGACAACTAACAGGTACAGAGAAGTTAAAGTACATTCCTGCCGGAGACTAATATTTATCCCTGTTCCAGGCATTTCTGCAGAGAATCACCTGGCATGTTCGGTCCAGGCAAAACTTTAAGTGGCCTAAACACATCTGTAGTGTCTAGAGCAAATCATTCGGCCCTTTGTTTAAACTGCTGGAGCCCCAGTGTATTTGTACACCACCCAGTCCCCAGCACCACCACCACCACCACCACCCCCGCCCCGGGGGAGTCTGGCCCGGGATGGCGCTGTCTGTCTGGTCCTGCCCATCGCAACCATCGTCTGGCGGCCGGCTGGCAAGCCAGGTCCATTTTTAAATTCCCTTAGAAGTTTCACAACCACCGGTTTGGGTGAGGAGACAAACACCGCTGTAGTTTGCTGACATGAAACTAAAAATACCCAGCTGCAAAGAAAAGCCACCCTTTACAAGGCTGGCTTGGTGTCCTGAGGTTACATGTGGTAGTGCCAGGCCATATGACCATATTCTTGGCAAAGTGGCCGCCTTAACAACTGCTCCAGGCCCAGCGGGGCAGAGGGGCCATTCTGCCCTGAGCTGTCAAGGAATCCCGCACCGGGCAGCCCTGCCCGTTTGACGGAAAGAACAGCTTTATGCCGTCGACCCAAATGCAGGCTAGATGAATTCGGGGCTGCGTCTGGGTTAAATACACACTGAAAGGAGAATGCGGGAGGCAAAAAGAAAACACCAACCCTACAGCCCTGGAAGGAAATGTGTCTGCACCTCCCTCCTTGCAATTATAAAAGCACGTTACTGCTGTGACTATACTGAGAAAGGCAACCCGGAGGCGTGAAAAAATGGATCTGGGAGCCGATGTGGCCCAGTGGGGGCCTGCTGAGGGCTAGGGGTGGAGGACCATGGCTCCACGGGGAGACTCCCGTTACCCCGGAAGCTTCTTTGTAAGGTTTTACCTGTTGGGCTCCAGAGCGGAGCTGCGAACCCGGGGCCGCCACGGTCGAGGTCGTCCCTCCCTCCCCAGGTCTCAAACTTTGCTTCGCGCCCCTAGGAAGGGGCAAGCCTTGTCCCTCCCCGAGTCCAGATTTCAGGTGTGGAACTTGTCTAAGCCACCGGGGACTGCGGGGAGGGGGCTCATTCCCACACGGCCCGGCGGGCCCGGGGGGTGCTCCAGATGCTCGGAACGCAAGAGGGGGGGATGCAACCTGACGGTCAGCCCAGGACCCGGCCAAAGTTTCCTCCCAAACTGCGGTGGCGCGCGCGACCCAGGAGCTCTGAGTCCCCCAGCACAGGGTCGGGAGCGGGGTTGCGGGCAGGGAGCAGGCCCCGGGGCACAAGCCGCAAGGTCAAGGCGGAGCCGGAGCCGAACCCCGGGGCAAACAGCTGGCGCCGGACCCCATCCGCAGCCTGGTGGAGGGGCAGTGCCGGGCACCCAACCTCTCCCTACACCTGCTCAGCGCGGTGCCGAGCCCCGGACACGTGGGAGCCTAGGCCCGGGCTCCCCAGCTCGCGGCGGGGACTGGCAACCTCGCCGGGGCGCGCACCCTTCGCCGCCGGCCCCCCAGCCAGGAAGAGGCAGCGCGCTGGGGAGCCTGGCGGCTGGCTCCCGGCGCCTCTTTCATCCTCGGACCTCGGCAGAAGCCGGGAGGGAGTTTCGTTCTCTTCAAACCGACCCTCCACCCTCAGCAGCTTCCCACAACCTCTACCTTGCCCTGCTACCTCGCAGACAGACGGACAAGAGACACAAAGAAGAAAACAAAACAAAACAAAACTACCGCCCCTCGGGTCTCATCCTCCAGCCTGGAGCCGGGAGGAAGAAGAAGAGAGAGCACATCTTTCCTCCTCCTCCCCATCCCGACTCGGGTATCCGGGCAGACTCGGTCAGCAAGGAACCCCGAGGTGGCCCATAGAGAAGAGGTAAGGTTGGAAGAGGCAGAAACCAGGCGGAGCGAGCGAGGGAGCAAAAGCGAGAGAAAGCAGAAAATAGCTAACAAAACCACGCTAACGCGCCCCCTACCTGGGTGCAACATACTTTGGAAATAGAAGATAACCAGGATAAAGGATCCCAAGCAAGTGGCCAGCACCATCCGGCAAATTCTGTTCATCCTCATCACTTCCAGCAGCCCCGGCTTCATGGCTTTGTCCTGGCTGCGGGGACCCGGGCGTCCGGGAGGCGCGCCCGGAGCGCAGGAGCGGGAAACCCGCCGCGCGGAGCGGAGCCCGGGAGGCGCAGGGCAGGGCTGGGCAGGGCTCGCAGGGAGGATGGGGTTGGCTTCGCGGCCGCTCGCGGAGCCCCCAGCCCCGGGCAGGGGTGTGGAAGGCGCCGGAGTTGCTCTGGAAGTGCTGAGATGCGTGGACCCGCCGGCTGCGCGCTCTTGCTCCTCCCGCTGCTCCTCCTCGCCTCTCCGCCGCCGCCTCCGCCCCCGCCAGCGGCCGCCGCTGCCTCCTGGCGGGCCGGGCGGCTGGGGGGCGAGCGGTAGTGGTGCCGCCGCCGCTGCCGCCTTTCTGGCCGCTGTGGCTGTCGGACGGGCCCCCTCCCTCCTCTCCAAAGGCTACTTCATTGCGCTCCAAAGATCCACATATTCCGGGGCTGGGTTTTACCAAATGCAACTCACAGCCCCCGGCGAGGGGAGGGCGCCTGCGGAGAGCCGGGCGGAGGGAGGGACCCGGGGCGGAGCGTCGCGCTCCCCCCGCCCCTACCCGGGATTTGGTCGCGTCCAGCTGTTTCCCGGGGAGCGCGGAGTGCGCGCCGCGCTCCCGCAGGGTCCCAAAAGCCCTCAGTCCCCCGCCGGGCCGGCCGCAGTCTGGAGGTTGTGTGTCAGCGTTTCTATGACAAAACCCGGAGGAAAAAAATACGAATAAAATCGCCTCGGTGCTGCCACCCCGTCCTGCCGGCCTGTGAAGAGGGAGGTGGCGGGAGGGGTGCGGGTCGGGCACTGGAAGCGCGAAGGGGTCTAGCGGTACGCGATAATTTAAAATCCCTGGGCAGGGTAGCCGGGAAGTTGTTCCCAGCCCCCAGGGAGCGAGTGCCCTTTTCCCGAGTCTCAGAATAGGGCGGTTTTGGGGGGGGGGGGGTTGTTTTGTTTGGGGGGGTTTGTTTGTTTTTGTTTTGTTTTGTTTTGTTTTTTCTTTCCAACGACAGCCCACCACGAGCGACGTTTTGGAAAGGGATTAAAGACGTCTGACTTCAGGTCAAGGTTAGGAAAACTGCATAATTCTCAGGGGTCAGGAGACAGCTGAGCTTTCCCCGGGATTTATGCAGTCTGACACTCACCCCACCTCAACAGGGCAAAAGGGGTTTTGGGGATTTTCGAAGTCTGATTTCCCAAAGGGTAGAGCTCCCTCCAAATCCTCCAAAGGGCAGAGTCTTAGCAGGGTGGATGGGAGAGGATGCCCCCACTAAGGCACTCCTCCCAGTACAACCAACTGCTGGAAAAAACCAAGCGCCTTAGCGTTGGCAGGTAAATGGAAAGATGGCGTTGCTTTCTTGTATTCAGTGAAATGATTTAAAAATTCCAGTTCCATGTGTTTAGATTGTTTAGCAGTCAAACTGGATGCAGGTAAACAGTGCAGAGATCACTGTCTCACCTACCTAGTACTAGCTGGAGAAAATCGGTTCCTATAGTCCACTTATCAAACTACCTAGAATGGAAGATCTAAAGGGTTATTTAAATTCCAACAATAATATATACCAGGAAAAAAAGTTACTGTAAAGACTACAATAAGTTTTGCGCATATTATCAAATATTTACTGCTATTAACGCAATTAGTGATGAAATAAGATAATGGGTCTTCCTATACCTCTCACACAGCAGGCATTTGATACTTATTGAATCTGAACGTAATGGGCCTTATCCTCCTCTCCATACATCAGAGACACAATTTGCAAACAGATACATGCAGCAAAAACCACCTCAACAACCTCGGTTCCCTTCCCCGCAAAGTCTTCCTCCAGCAGTTGCTAAGCAGGGAAAGTAACAAAGTCAGCAGCCTTGCCTTTGATTACAGAAGACAATCAATTATAGCACGATATTTATGTAGCCGGTTTGTACTGTATTAATTTGTGCTCACTTGTGAATGAGCTGCTTACTAAAGGCAGCTGAGCTGAACAAGATCCAGTACAAAGTCATTCTCCAGTGATTCCCCCCACAGGAGATCAGGGATGGGAGCTGCCCTTACCCACCCACCTGCCCATCCTTGACCAAGAAAGGGATTCCCCGCAGGGAGGATGACTAGATGGGCACTTGCAGTGTTTGGCCTGGAACAGCAGGCTCTCATTTAACTCCTAGTTTTATAGAGCAGGCTTGGATTTGCTCCCAGGTCACCCAACTGGTCCCTCACCTGCCAGGGCAGAGACCACACTGTACCTGTACAAAAGCCTGGACACGCATAAGGCAGTTTGGGAAGTCTCAGGGCCAAGGGAGAGGTCAGAAGCCTAATCCCTGGTGGGTCCTGGTGAGTTGAGTTGGCCCACCTGGTGAGGAAGGATGGTGAAACATGCCCAGCATACATTTCTGCATTCTCACAGTCAGAAATGGGCCCAAACATACAGTGAGGGATAAGGTTCTGACAGGTGAACTACCGCCTCTTCCAAGAAGCCTTCCCTGATTTCTCACCTGAAGTGGCCTCTTTCTTCCTCTGTGTTCTGAGCACTAGGTCCAAACCCCTCCTGGGTCACTGTACCTACTCAGCTGAGTTTTATTCATCTCTGTTTCTCTCTAGTGCTCAGCAGAGCAACTAGCACCTGATAGGTAAAAATAAGTCTGAGATGGAGAGGTGATGCCTTCTTGGGCTAGGAAGTTAAATTAGATCCCCTCTAAATTCTATGGTCATGGTCAGTGGTAGTGGTTTGCGATTCTGTTGTTCTGTGCCCCTTAGGGGTGAGAGAAAAGTTCTATTTCTTCTCTCCTCATCACACAGTAATAAACTTCCCAACCACAAGTACAGTCATTGCTTTCTTTCCATTCTTATCCTAACAAAACTTTGTTGTATCTTTTATACATGCTATATGATAAATATCGACCAGATAAAGGACAGTGTTGACTCATAAGCCTGAGGAGAAAGGAGATTTGATATCTTGAATTTTGAAAAGAGGTCAGTGGGAAGGCTGCCTCTCAAATCAAGTTTTTTGTTTTCCAAGTATAGCAGTCAGGACAGGTGAGGTTATGCTGCAATAACAAACAAGCCCTAACTTCAGTGGCTTAAAACAACCAGGGCTTAGGTCTCGCTCCACCACGTGTCTGCTGTGGGTCAGCAGAGGGGCTGAACATGTGGAATACCATGTATAGGATGAGGCCGAAGCAGCCCCCACCTAGAACTTGGCCGGCTGCAATGCCTGAGGAAAGAGGGTCTCTCGCAGGTCTGACCCCAACAATTCAGTGATCCAACCTAGAAGGAGCACGTGTCACTTGTGCTCATCATGTATCAACCAGAACTACTCACCCACTGCTCCACATCCCATCCAGGCCAGGAGGTCAGAGAGCCCAAAGCATTTGGGAAATAGTCTTCCTGGGGCTTCCCTGGTGGCGCAGTGGTTAAGAATCCGCCTGCCAATGCAGGGCACACAGGTTCGAGCCCTGGTCCAGGAAGATCCCCCATGCCACAGAGCAACTAAGCCCGTGTGCCACAACTACTGAGCCTGCGCTCTAGAACCCACAAGCCACAACTACTAAAGCCCGTGTGCCACAACTACTGAAGCCCGCGTACCCTAGAGCCCGTGCTCCACAACAAGAGAAGCCACCGCAATGAGAAGCCCACGCACCACAACGCAAGAGTAGCCGCCGCTCACCACAACTAGAGAAAGCTCACGCGCAGCAATGAAGACCCAACACAGCCATAAATAAATAAATAAATACATTTATATAAACAAACAAAAAAAAAAGAAATAGTCTTCCTGGCTGCAACCCTTCATCCCTCCTCAGACCTTATTTTCCTTCATTTTTCTAAATTCCCTTTTTCCCCAAGAGTTTCTGCACATCAACACCAGGCTCATCATGGGGCCTGGCTAAACCTTGGTTGATTGTGAGGCATGAATCTTACTCTCCAGGTGAAACAACATACAAATGAATCTGGGGTCTATTTCAAAACCTGGCGTGGCCCCTGAACACGGTGTTGAGGAGAAAGTTCTATGTGTGTGGATGATCTTGGAAAATTCAGAGGAGAGGAAGAAACAGATGCAAAATCAGAATTCCGGCTTGTGTCTCCCATCAGCAGTGAACCGACAGATATTTGCCAAGCCCGCCAGTACCTGCAGGCTGAGCTCTACCTCGTTCCTGTAGGTGATGCCTTCAATGTACTGTCTTGTTCAGATCTTGCAGAACTGGCGCCAGTTTCTGCACTTTGTTGGAGAGAGATGTGGGCCTAGGGCACTGGTAGACAGAGAGCTCTTTTGCATCCTTGGGGAAGTGGGGGCCTGTCTTGGGCCAACATCAGCCAGGGGCCCCAGACTGGCTCCTCCCAGGATGGGCTTTGCCTGTTTGCATCTCTCTGGCACCTCCAGCACAAAGTACACTCAGTTAACCAGAGCACAGTAAATATTTGTGGAGTTGAATCAGAAACCATGTGCCCACAGCATGTGGAGATTTTAGGGTACAACTCTTCTTCGGGTAGGTAAACCACAAGGACACAAGTGGGTCACTCATGACATGGCTCTGAGCGAGGCTCTTCTTCCCTGGCCTTTCAGAACAAGGTGGGGACGAAAGAAAGGACAGAAGAAGCGATAGAGAAAGAGGGAGGAAAGGAGAGAGGGAGGGAAGAAAATAGGGGAGGGAGGAGAGGAAGGAGGGAAGAAAGAGGCGCTATTATTCTGTTTCACTTTCTGATGCTGCCTTTGCCCTTCCACCCAGTTAAGGCCCAAGAGACTCCTCTCCCTCCCTTACTGAGGAAGGAGGACCCTTGGGCACTACCCCAAACCCCCTCCAGCTGCCCTCTAGGTGGCCTCAAGCACCCTCCCCATCTCCACGCGCAGCCCAGAAATCAGCTTCCCAGACTTCTCATCCCTCTCCAGGATTTCTTAACTGGGGATCCCTGGTCGCCACCCAAACTCCCATCCAGATGACCCAAAGCCCTCCAGCCCCAGTCAGATGGTCTCGCCCACCCCCCTGCCCACCCTGCACCCCTGTTCCAGCATGGTCACAGAGGGAGCCATCGTTCACATGGTGTCTAAAGTGCTTTATGCATTTCCCCTCACCACAAGCCTCCAGGTGGGGGCCATTCTTATCCTCATTTACAGAGGAGAGAACTGAGGCAGAGAAAGGCGACATACCCAGGGTCACGGGGCTAGTGCTGGCAGATCCAAGGTTGAAAAGCCAGAAGCCAGGCAGCGGCGGCGGGTCCAGGGTCCCCTCTCTTCTCTTCCCAGACTGCCAGTCGGGCTGAGGGCTCAGACAGACCAGGTGGACCTGTGTGACCTGCGGCAGGTCACTTCACCCCTCTGAGCCCTACCTTCTCCACCTATAAAATGAAGGCAGCTGCCTCAAAGGACAGAACACCGAAAAGGATGACATGGCACTCAGTGACTGTTGGGTGCCTTCACTGTTTTTTTTTTCCCTTTTCACCTCCGCTAGTCCCTCCTGGTGCCCCTCCCCAGTGACAACAGTAGCATTTCTTAAGCACACTTTGACATTAACGGCATGGTAATTTCTTGAAATATTCACTTGTGCTTGTTCTGGTATTCTTTACTTCTTCGCTCCTCCATTTCAAGCAGGCTTTGTGCTACCTTGCCTGAGGGATTTAATAAAGACATTCTTGGGGGAAAATTTAAAACTCTGGAAGAGATAATGCTGAGCAGTATGCCATGATAATCAATTTCCTACAATTTATCTATCCATTGGTTGATGGACATTTGCACTGTTTCCAATTTTGATGTTGGAAATGCTGTTTCCAATCATGATGCTGCAATGAATATTTGCATATAAGTCTTTGTATGAACAAATGTTTTCATTTATCGTGGGCAACTACCTAAGACACTCTGTGAGACTGTGCCTTCTTCAAAGTGACTGCACCCTTTTGCATTCCCACCAGCAAAGTAGGAGAGTCCCACATCCTTGTCAGAACTTAAGTGTTGTTGGTCTTTTTGATTTTAGCCATTCTACTGAGTGTGCAGTAATATCTCATTGTAGTCTTAATTACATTTCCCTGATGATTAGTGATGTTGAGCATCTTTTCATGCATTTCTTGATCATTCAGAAATTTTCCTTTCTGAAATATCTGATCAAATCTTTTGCTGTTTTTCTTTCATTGAGTTATTTCTTTTTTTTTTCGTTAGTTGTAATACTATTAAATTCTTTATGTATTCTGGATACCAGCCTTTCTTCAGATATATGTTTTTATATTTTTTTTTCTCAGTCTGCCTGCCTTTTTGTTTTTCTTAACTGTGCCTTTTGAAGAGCAAAAGTTTTGAAAACTGACGCAGTCCATTTTATTAATTGTTTCTTTGATGGTTCATGTTTTCTGTGTTCTGTTAAAGAAATCTTGGCCTAACTCAGTGCCACAAAGATTTTTTTCCTGTGGCTTCTTGAAGAAAGTGTCATACTTTTGGCACTTAGGTTTAGGTCTTTGATCCATTTTGAGTGAATTTTGGTGTACGGTATTAGGTAAACATGGGGGTCTTGTTTTTAATATATATACAGATATCCAGTTGTTCCAGCACCATTTTATATTATTATTATTTTATCCCATGTTGTACAATTAAAGTATGCCACCTCAGGATATAAATCCCCATAGGCATGGTGCAGTCCTCAAGACATTAATAACAGGACTCCAAGGATGTTGTAGAAAAGCATGATTGAGTTCATCTTTCTCCCCTGAATCCCTTGGGATGTCCTGTACTGTCTCCCTACCATCTGTGTCCTTCCATGAGTTAACAGAGGCAAAAAAGAACAGCCACCTCCTTGGTCCACTGTTAGACATGAGGTTACATCACTGAAAAACCTCATTGGGCACTTATTCAACGTGTCTATTTCCAGTGGTCTCTGAGCTCTGGGACCACTGGGACCATTCCTGTATCATGTCTAACATGACAGTGTAGACACTAGGCAGTGTAGAAATATATATTAAATGAATGATATCATTTTTACCTAGCAGCCTGGCGAAGATTATAAAATATTGACAATAACCAGTGCTGGGAAGGGTATGGAGAAAAGAGAAGCCATATATACTGATGGTGGAAGTGATTTTTAAATTGCTATAACTTTTATAACATTTCTGAAAAGTAATCCAGCAATATCTTGACTAAAACCACTAAGAGATCCAGAGCATTCATGTACTTAGCTGTGCTAAAATCACCTAAGTGTCTAATGATTAGGGTTTGATTAAACGAATTGTAAAACCTCCATACGATGGAGTACTCTACAGCCACTAAAAAGGAAAATGACTAAATCAATTAAAGATGTTAAAACACAGTGTGTATATATGCTCTTGTTTTTAGATAAACAAATATAAATGTATTTATATACAAATATACATATTATACAGCAGAGTATTAAGAGTAGGTATTCCTGGGTATTGAGTTTTTTTAATTGATTTACTATATTCTCTAACTATTTTTTAAAGAGTACATATTATTTTTAAAAAGGAAAACTGTACAGCTATTTTCATTTTCAGAGGGAAAAATATTCTGTCTAAAAAAAGGAGAATACGTTTCTTAAATCACCAAAACCCAGGTAAACCCCTACCTCCTCCATGATGCTTTCCCTACTTACTTCAGCTTACAGAGATCTCTTCCTGCTTGTAAGAGTTAGACCCCTCCTCTATAATTCAGCATGTCTACACTGTCGTACAGGTGCGAGTCATTTGGTGAGCTACGCCCCATCTCCTGGGACACACTGCATAAGCTCAGGGAGGGTGACATTGGGACCTGTTGCCACAGACCTGTTGCAATGCTGGACACATAGCAGATGACCCTCGAGGACTGCCAGTTAATTTCCTGATACGTTACAATGGGCTCCTGTTGCTATCTGCCTCGGGCCAGACACTGCTAATACGTGACACTCACCACCATTAACCCTCATCTCAGTCACACAAGGACAGTGTGAGCATCCCATTACACAGATGACAAAACTGAGCTTCAGAAAGATTAAGGGACTTGCTCACATTTGCGCAGCTGTTATGTGCAGGTTGGAGGTGGGATTTGAACTGCGGTTATGTGGCACCCAGACCCGTGCTTCAGAGTGAATCAACCACGTATATCCGCTCTTCAAACATCGAACAGCTCCTCGCCTAGACTTCTCATCAAGGTCACGCCTAATCAAGATCAACCCTTTGAGGAGCTTGGGGACAGAGGTCATATAAGCACACGGGAGTTGGGGGACAGGCAATCAGGAGTTAACAGAGAGATTTTTCCACTAGTCATCTGAATTTTCGCCTTTGCACTCACAGACATGCTCACTTTCAGAGACTTTCCTAGTGCAGGTCAAATCTCAGTGACTTTTAAAACAGGGTTTAACATTCTCTCTTGCCCCCCTCTCCTCTCTCCCTTCAACAGTCGTTTAGATGGGGGGATAAGACAAGTCTGCCTAAAAAATTGGCTCAAACAATATTCACCTTCATCTTTTTTTTTTTTTTTTGCCCTGGGGTGTAGTGAAAAACCATGCTTCTCAGAGTTGTTTATGACCCTCTCTGGAGATGAAAGGGCTCTCTACAAACCTACTGACCCAAAAGTGTTGTGAGGTGGCAGGACACACAAAAAAGAATTATCTAAATATTCAGGGTTAGAGATGTTTTTCCATAAAACAATCTCTTGGGTTATGTGGGCAGCCTGAGAAATACTTGTTAAATATTCATCTCCAAAATATAAAACTCCTGTATGTCAGAGGAAAAAGAACAAAGGTAAACAACAAGTAAAAATGTGATGGAAATATTCATTGAAAAAGAGAGAGAGAGAGAGCGAGGGAGGGAGGGAGGGAGGAAAGAAAAATGAAGGGTGAAACTACTACATATAAAAAGCTCATGTGAGCAACTAATAACAACACCACCAAGACCCCAACAGACACGTGAACAAAAAACATGGACGGAATTCTTCATACAGACAGGAAATATAACTCGATAATAGAACATGGGGAAAGTTACAACCTCAGTAATTTAAGGGAAGCAAACCAAAACAGACAACACCATTTTAGTGTATCAAAGTAGCAAAGGTTTGTGTGAAATGATACTTTCCTTGAAGCAACTGGAATAACCACTTTGGGAGTATAGGTGCCCTTTATCCCAGCAGTGGGGCTGAGGTACCGAGTGTGGTTACCTATAACCTATAAAGTATGACGGCCACCAGTCGTCCGCTACAACCCACTACAGACAGCAACAGGGATGGTTTTACTGGAGCAGACCCTGAGGGGCTTGTCTGCAGTTGAGTGGGCACCTAGCTGTCTCCCCGACCCTCCTGGATTTCTGTGAGCTACTGAACAGCCTTTAAAATATTCACGATCCTCTTAAGCTAGCAGAGTAGCTGCCTTTAACCAAGAACTCTGAGTGATACATACTTGACTTTCCAAAGCTTACTTTCCCCACAGGAAAATGTAAGGAATGATGCATATTTCTAAGTGAAAAAAGCCAATCACGGTATGATTCCAACTATATGACATTCTGAAATTAGCCAAACTATGGAAACAGTAAAATGATCAGTGGTTGCCAGGGGTTGGGGGGAGGGAGGAATGAATAGTTGGTTGGAGCACAGAGGATTTTTTAGGGCAGTGAAAATACTCTGTATGATACCATAATGGGAGATACATGTCATTATACATTTGTCTAAACCCATAGAATGTACAACAACAAGAGCGAACCCTAATGGAAACTACAGACTTGGGGTGATTATGATGTATCAGTGCAGCTTCATCAGTGGTGATAAACGTCCTGCTCTGGTGTGGGTGTGGATAATGGGGAGGTGATGCATGAGTGGGGGCAGGTATACGGGACGTCTCTGTACTTTCCACTCAGTTTTGCTGTGAACCTTAAATTGCTCTAAAAAATTGTCTTAATTTTAAAAGGACACCTTTATTTATTTTTTAATTAGTTTGTGTTTGTTGTTTTTTTTTTTGGCTGTGCCACTGCTTGCGGGATCTCAGTTCCCTGACCGGGGACTGAACCTGGGCCGTGGCAGTGAAAGCCCAGAATCCTAACCACTAGGCCACCAAGGAACTCCCTAAAAGGACATCTTTAAATTATAGGAAAAAATTATGATTCAAAGAATTGCAAAGATGCTGGGGTGATTCTAGAATTGAAAGCTGATAATTCTAGGTTCCTGTAGATGAGTCAGAGCAATGCCATCGATATTAAGAACTCATACAGAGATCCTTTTGAACATGACCTCTACTGAGAGTGGGGGAGGTGGGGGGCGACTTACCCTCAAAGTGATGTTTCTCAAAAAAAAGAGCAGGTTGGATGTTGGGGGCTGGTAAACAACAATCACCTTGGAACACGAACCTTATTTTGCGGAGTCAAATTTTTAATATTCAAGATGTGAAATAATCTCGTTAAGATAATGACAAACCCAGGGCTCTGAAAATGAAATTAAGAATGCTTCTCAGCAAGGGAGAGTAGCGAGGACTAATTGCACACAGCAGGGTGTGAATTTTCAGAGCCATGGGAGCAGGAGGGATCACGCTCACATGAGATGCTTCGGAGACAGCGCGGTGCCGGGACTCAGAGGCAGGAGTTCTGATCCGAGGTCGGCCAGCAGCCGATCATGTGGCTTAAAGCAAGTCATTCTCCTTCCCTGGGTCTCAGTAGCCACCTGAGATAAAGTCAGAGAAATGTAATATCCAGATACCTAAGTGTTTGTTAGGATCTGTTAAGTAAAAGGACTCAGGTAGTAATACTCAGCGATAACATTCTTTGGGCGGAAAGGATCCATCTCTTCTCCCTGCTTTTAACTGCAAGGTCAGTGCCATTTGGACAGGAACACGCCTCCTCTTGAGTATTACTAGGCCACACTCAATAGTGTTGAACTTCAACAAAATCAGTCATCCAATGCTACCATTTAGGTGACCCCTGACCAAGCAACTCTGTTAGCCAGCGACATTTGGGTTCAGAAATCCAACTCCAACTAGGGTGAACCAAAAGGGACCTTTACTGGCTCCTGTAATTGGGACCTTCAAGGAGCAAAGCCGGCTTTAGGCATGACTGGATTCAAGGTTTCAAGCACTGTCTTGAGGACAATGTCTCTTTCCAGAGCTCTGCTCACCTATGTGTCGTCCTTATTCTCAGGTGGCTGCCTCCTGCTCCAGGCCTTCCTGCTTCAGCTCTGCACCCACGGTGGAAATTGCGTGCCTCCTTCCCAACGGCTCCAGCAAGGGTCCAGGCTTCATTCTGCTGGGCCCAGCTGTGGTCACGTGCCCATCCCCTCACCTGTCACTGGGACAGAGAGTGTGGTATTCTCATTGGCCAGGCCTGGATAACAGGTTCACCCGGGAGCCAGATGTGGGGTCAGCCCCACCCACATCACAAGAAGCAAGGGGGGGCAGGGCGGCGCCCCAGAGGCAACCACCCCCAGAGGCTGAGACGGATTCTGCTACAAGAAGGGATGCTACATGTATTCATTTCCTATTGCTTCTGTAACAAATTTCCACAAACTTAGTGGCTCAGAATAACACAGATTTGTCATTGTATAGCTCTGGAGGTCAGAAATCCAAAAGCAGTCTCGGTGGGCTGAAATCAAGGTATCATCAGGGCTGTGTCACTTCCGGAGGCTCTGGGAAGAATCTGTCTCCTTGCCTTCTTCTAGCTTCTGGAGGCCACTTGCGTTCCTTAGCTTGTAGCCTGTCCTCCATCCTCAAAGCCATTGCACAGCATCTTCCAATCTCTCTCTCTGACTCTCACTCTTCTGTCTCCCTCTTCATAAGGACCCTAGTGATTAAACTGAATCCACCCAGATAATCAGAATAATCTTCCCATCTCAAAATCCTTAACTCGGTCACACCTGCAAATATGTTACCTTCTATGGTAACATATTTACAGGTTCCATAGATTAGGATGGGGCATCTTTGGGGGCCATTACTCAGACTACCACACTGGATGGGAAAGAACAGATCTTTTTTTTTTTTTTTTTTTTACCACATCTGTCCATAGAGTACAAAAGTCAATAAAGATTTCTGGCCAGCAATGAATGTCAGAAGTTTCCTGGACATCAAGTCTGATGACAACAATTCAAGTCCAAGCTCTGCCATGAACCAGCCCTCTTTCAGTCTCAGTTTATCTGCACGATGAATAGGCAACGGCTGAGTTGCTGTGACATAAATAATGTTCGTAAAAGCACATTTACATCGTGAAGCATCATACAAACGCAAATGCGGGGATGTTAAATTTCACCCACCTCTGCAGCCAGCCATGCCTTGCGTACCACGAGGCTTCTCTCCCCGTGGAAGGAAAGGTCTCATCTAAAGCAAAAAGGTCATTCATCAGCTTCGAGTCATGAAGTAGTGCTGGAAGCCAGGATTTGCCAAGCGAGAAAAGGACTGTCTGTATTTCTTTAGCTCCCATTAACCCGTTAGCAACAACCAGTCCAGGTGGCCCAGATGCCAGAGTTTACTCCACATATGATGTCGTGACCCAGAAGACATGGGAAGCCACCTGTTCAAATGCCAGGACTTTGTACCGCCTTCCACCTCCGCCTTGGGACCCAGCCAGAGATGAATGATTAGACCCAAGGGGCATACTGGACTCTAGCAGGAGGAGGGCCCTGCCATATTTTCTCATGAGTAACTTGGAGCGGAGGCGTGGAAAGGAGTCCGGCACAGGGTGGCAGCAACAGTAGAAGGATGTGTCTGACAGGCGAGGTGGCCGGCCACACCACTACTAGCTTCCTGTGGCCTGTGTGGGTTATGCATGGCTTCAGAAAGCAAGTCGCTCTAACGGAACCTAGAACCTATTGTGAGGCAGTGGTCACTGATCCAGAAAAGACACGTGTGGATCCGAGGCCCTGTGCAGAAAAGAGTTAATGTAGCTGACCTGAGAGTATCTGCAAGGGTAGCCCTTGGCTGGCATCTGAGAATTTGGATTTGGAGAGGGCTCTCACCATCCCCAGAACAGAAAACAGTGGCTCACTAGGCCAAAACTTTTTGTATTAACAATATGGTTTATGCAGACCTCTGCCTTCCTTCTGGAAGTCTGGAAATTTGGTACCTGCTAGGCAAAGGGTCCCTACATGACTGGCCCCAATAAAGTCCCTGGACTCCTAGGCTCAGTGGAGCTTCCCTGATAGACACCGTTTCACACGTGTTGTCACAATTCACTGCTAAAGCAGTTAAGAGTATCCTGTGTGACTCCACTGGGAGAAGGCTCTGGACTCTTTTTTTAAAATAAATATTTATTATTTATTTATTTATTTTTGACTGCATTGGCTCTTTGTTGCTGCGTGCGGGCTTCCTCTAGTTGCAGCGAGCGGGGGCTACTCTTCATTGCGGTGCGTGGGCTTCTCATCGCGGTGGCTTCTCTTGTTGTGGAGCATGGGCTCTAGGCGCGTGGGCTTCAGTAGTTATGGCACGCGGGCTCAGTAGTTGTGGCTCGCGGGCTCTAGAGCGCAGGCTCAGTAGTTGTGGCGCACGGGCTTAGTTGCTCCACGGCATGGGGGATCTTCCCAGACCAGGACTCGAACCCGTGTCCCCTGCATTGGCAGGCGGATTCTTAACCACTGCACCACCAGGGAAGTCCCAAGTTAGGAATTTTTTATTAAGCTTTCCTTGTTTATTCATTATCCTTAATAAAACCCTACAAATCCTCATAGGGAAATTATATTTACAGATAGATCCATAAAAAATTCACAATGTTGGCTTGACCATGGAGAGTCAAGTTTGTCTTTATCCATCTGTGTCCAGGTGAGTCAAACGTAAATACCTTCAGATTTTAAAGTTTTGTAAGTAGGAAAAAATTCCCTGAAATCCAAGGCCATTCCATAAATCAGTGCCTGAGAAATATTGGCCTAGTAGACCTAAGAAGTCCCTGCCAGCTCTAACATGCTGTGATTTTTTTTTTTTTTTTGCGGTACGCAGGCCTCTCACCGTTGTGGCCTCTCCCGTTGCGAAGCACAGGCTCCGGACGCGCAGGCTCAGCGGCCATGGCTCACGGGCCCAGCCGCTCAGCGGCATGTGGGATCTTCCCGGACCGGGGCACGAACCCGTGTCCCCTGCATCGGCAGGCGGACTCGCAACCACTGCGCCACCAGGGAAGCCCAACGTGCTGTGATTTTTTCATATGGAATTCACTCAAGACAGGTGTCTGGATCAGAAAGTTCTTTTCCAATGCTATAGTTTCATGTTTCTTAGATTGTATAAATCCCTCTTTAACACTCTCATTTTTACATACACACACACACACACATATATGCTTGCACCCAGACCCGTGCTTCAGAGTGAATCAACCACGTATATCCGCTCTTCAAACATCGAACAGCTCCTCGCCTAGACTTCTCATCAAGGTCACGCCTAATCAAGATCAACCCTTTGAGGAGCTTGGGGACAGAGGTCATATAAGCACACGGGAGTTGGGGGACAGGCAATCAGGAGTTAACAGAGAGATTTTTCCACTAGTCATCTGAATTTTCGCCTTTGCACTCACAGACATGCTCACTTTCAGAGACTTTCCTAGTGCAGGTCAAATCTCAGTGACTTTTAAAACAGGGTTTAACATTCTCTCTTGCCCCCCTCTCCTCTCTCCCTTCAACAGTCGTTTAGATGGGGGGATAAGACAAGTCTGCCTAAAAAATTGGCTCAAACAATATTCACCTTCATCTTTTTTTTTTTTTTTTGCCCTGGGGTGTAGTGAAAAACCATGCTTCTCAGAGTTGTTTATGACCCTCTCTGGAGATGAAAGGGCTCTCTACAAACCTACTGACCCAAAAGTGTTGTGAGGTGGCAGGACACACAAAAAAGAATTATCTAAATATTCAGGGTTAGAGATGTTTTTCCATAAAACAATCTCTTGGGTTATGTGGGCAGCCTGAGAAATACTTGTTAAATATTCATCTCCAAAATATAAAACTCCTGTATGTCAGAGGAAAAAGAACAAAGGTAAACAACAAGTAAAAATGTGATGGAAATATTCATTGAAAAAGAGAGAGAGAGAGAGCGAGGGAGGGAGGGAGGGAGGGAGGAAAGAAAATGAAGGGTGAAACTACTACATATAAAAAGCTCATGTGAGCAACTAATAACAACACCACCAAGACCCCAACAGACACGTGAACAAAAAACATGGACGGAATTCTTCATACAGACAGGAAATATAACTCGATAATAGAACATGGGGAAAGTTACAACCTCAATAATTTAAGGGAAGCAAACCAAAACAGACAACACCATTTTAGTGTATCAAAGTAGCAAAGGTTTGTGTGAAATGATACTTTCCTTGAAGCAACTGGAATAACCACTTTGGGAGTATAGGTGCCCTTTATCCCAGCAGTGGGGCTGAGGTACCGAGTGTGGTTACCTATAACCTATAAAGTATGACGGCCACCAGTCGTCCGCTACAACCCACTACAGACAGCAACAGGGATGGTTTTACTGGAGCAGACCCTGAGGGGCTTGTCTGCAGTTGAGTGGGCACCTAGCTGTCTCCCCGACCCTCCTGGATTTCTGTGAGCTACTGAACAGCCTTTAAAATATTCACGATCCTCTTAAGCTAGCAGAGTAGCTGCCTTTAACCAAGAACTCTGAGTGATACATACTTGACTTTCCAAAGCTTACTTTCCCCACAGGAAAATGTAAGGAATGATGCATATTTCTAAGTGAAAAAAGCCAATCACGGTATGATTCCAACTATATGACATTCTGAAATTAGCCAAACTATGGAAACAGTAAAATGATCAGTGGTTGCCAGGGGTTGGGGGGAGGGAGGAATGAATAGTTGGTTGGAGCACAGAGGATTTTTTAGGGCAGTGAAAATACTCTGTATGATACCATAATGGGAGATACATGTCATTATACATTTGTCTAAACCCATAGAATGTACAACAACAAGAGCGAACCCTAATGGAAACTACAGACTTGGGGTGATTATGATGTATCAGTGCAGCTTCATCAGTGGTGATAAACGTCCTGCTCTGGTGTGGGTGTGGATAATGGGGAGGTGATGCATGAGTGGGGGCAGGTATACGGGACGTCTCTGTACTTTCCACTCAGTTTTGCTGTGAACCTTAAATTGCTCTAAAAAATTGTCTTAATTTTAAAAGGACACCTTTATTTATTTTTTAATTAGTTTGTGTTTGTTGTTTTTTTTTTTGGCTGTGCCACTGCTTGCGGGATCTCAGTTCCCTGACCGGGGACTGAACCTGGGCCGTGGCAGTGAAAGCCCAGAATCCTAACCACTAGGCCACCAAGGAACTCCCTAAAAGGACATCTTTAAATTATAGGAAAAAATTATGATTCAAAGAATTGCAAAGATGCTGGGGTGATTCTAGAATTGAAAGCTGATAATTCTAGGTTCCTGTAGATGAGTCAGAGCAATGCCATCGATATTAAGAACTCATACAGAGATCCTTTTGAACATGACCTCTACTGAGAGTGGGGGAGGTGGGGGGCGACTTACCCTCAAAGTGATGTTTCTCAAAAAAAAGAGCAGGTTGGATGTTGGGGGCTGGTAAACAACAATCACCTTGGAACACGAACCTTATTTTGCGGAGTCAAATTTTTAATATTCAAGATGTGAAATAATCTCGTTAAGATAATGACAAACCCAGGGCTCTGAAAATGAAATTAAGAATGCTTCTCAGCAAGGGAGAGTAGCGAGGACTAATTGCACACAGCAGGGTGTGAATTTTCAGAGCCATGGGAGCAGGAGGGATCACGCTCACATGAGATGCTTCGGAGACAGCGCGGTGCCGGGACTCAGAGGCAGGAGTTCTGATCCGAGGTCGGCCAGCAGCCGATCATGTGGCTTAAAGCAAGTCATTCTCCTTCCCTGGGTCTCAGTAGCCACCTGAGATAAAGTCAGAGAAATGTAATATCCAGATACCTAAGTGTTTGTTAGGATCTGTTAAGTAAAAGGACTCAGGTAGTAATACTCAGCGATAACATTCTTTGGGCGGAAAGGATCCATCTCTTCTCCCTGCTTTTAACTGCAAGGTCAGTGCCATTTGGACAGGAACACGCCTCCTCTTGAGTATTACTAGGCCACACTCAATAGTGTTGAACTTCAACAAAATCAGTCATCCAATGCTACCATTTAGGTGACCCCTGACCAAGCAACTCTGTTAGCCAGCGACATTTGGGTTCAGAAATCCAACTCCAACTAGGGTGAACCAAAAGGGACCTTTACTGGCTCCTGTAATTGGGACCTTCAAGGAGCAAAGCCGGCTTTAGGCATGACTGGATTCAAGGTTTCAAGCACTGTCTTGAGGACAATGTCTCTTTCCAGAGCTCTGCTCACCTATGTGTCGTCCTTATTCTCAGGTGGCTGCCTCCTGCTCCAGGCCTTCCTGCTTCAGCTCTGCACCCACGGTGGAAATTGCGTGCCTCCTTCCCAACGGCTCCAGCAAGGGTCCAGGCTTCATTCTGCTGGGCCCAGCTGTGGTCACGTGCCCATCCCCTCACCTGTCACTGGGACAGAGAGTGTGGTATTCTCATTGGCCAGGCCTGGATAACAGGTTCACCCGGGAGCCAGATGTGGGGTCAGCCCCACCCACATCACAAGAAGCAAGGGGGGGCAGGGCGGCGCCCCAGAGGCAACCACCCCCAGAGGCTGAGACGGATTCTGCTACAAGAAGGGATGCTACATGTATTCATTTCCTATTGCTTCTGTAACAAATTTCCACAAACTTAGTGGCTCAGAATAACACAGATTTGTCATTGTATAGCTCTGGAGGTCAGAAATCCAAAAGCAGTCTCGGTGGGCTGAAATCAAGGTATCATCAGGGCTGTGTCACTTCCGGAGGCTCTGGGAAGAATCTGTCTCCTTGCCTTCTTCTAGCTTCTGGAGGCCACTTGCGTTCCTTAGCTTGTAGCCTGTCCTCCATCCTCAAAGCCATTGCACAGCATCTTCCAATCTCTCTCTCTGACTCTCACTCTTCTGTCTCCCTCTTCATAAGGACCCTAGTGATTAAACTGAATCCACCCAGATAATCAGAATAATCTTCCCATCTCAAAATCCTTAACTCGGTCACACCTGCAAATATGTTACCTTCTATGGTAACATATTTACAGGTTCCATAGATTAGGATGGGGCATCTTTGGGGGCCATTACTCAGACTACCACACTGGATGGGAAAGAACAGATCTTTTTTTTTTTTTTTTTTTTACCACATCTGTCCATAGAGTACAAAAGTCAATAAAGATTTCTGGCCAGCAATGAATGTCAGAAGTTTCCTGGACATCAAGTCTGATGACAACAATTCAAGTCCAAGCTCTGCCATGAACCAGCCCTCTTTCAGTCTCAGTTTATCTGCACGATGAATAGGCAACGGCTGAGTTGCTGTGACATAAATAATGTTCGTAAAAGCACATTTACATCGTGAAGCATCATACAAACGCAAATGCGGGGATGTTAAATTTCACCCACCTCTGCAGCCAGCCATGCCTTGCGTACCACGAGGCTTCTCTCCCCGTGGAAGGAAAGGTCTCATCTAAAGCAAAAAGGTCATTCATCAGCTTCGAGTCATGAAGTAGTGCTGGAAGCCAGGATTTGCCAAGCGAGAAAAGGACTGTCTGTATTTCTTTAGCTCCCATTAACCCGTTAGCAACAACCAGTCCAGGTGGCCCAGATGCCAGAGTTTACTCCACATATGATGTCGTGACCCAGAAGACATGGGAAGCCACCTGTTCAAATGCCAGGACTTTGTACCGCCTTCCACCTCCGCCTTGGGACCCAGCCAGAGATGAATGATTAGACCCAAGGGGCATACTGGACTCTAGCAGGAGGAGGGCCCTGCCATATTTTCTCATGAGTAACTTGGAGCGGAGGCGTGGAAAGGAGTCCGGCACAGGGTGGCAGCAACAGTAGAAGGATGTGTCTGACAGGCGAGGTGGCCGGCCACACCACTACTAGCTTCCTGTGGCCTGTGTGGGTTATGCATGGCTTCAGAAAGCAAGTCGCTCTAACGGAACCTAGAACCTATTGTGAGGCAGTGGTCACTGATCCAGAAAAGACACGTGTGGATCCGAGGCCCTGTGCAGAAAAGAGTTAATGTAGCTGACCTGAGAGTATCTGCAAGGGTAGCCCTTGGCTGGCATCTGAGAATTTGGATTTGGAGAGGGCTCTCACCATCCCCAGAACAGAAAACAGTGGCTCACTAGGCCAAAACTTTTTGTATTAACAATATGGTTTATGCAGACCTCTGCCTTCCTTCTGGAAGTCTGGAAATTTGGTACCTGCTAGGCAAAGGGTCCCTACATGACTGGCCCCAATAAAGTCCCTGGACTCCTAGGCTCAGTGGAGCTTCCCTGATAGACACCGTTTCACACGTGTTGTCACAATTCACTGCTAAAGCAGTTAAGAGTATCCTGTGTGACTCCACTGGGAGAAGGCTCTGGACTCTTTTTTTAAAATAAATATTTATTATTTATTTATTTATTTTTGACTGCATTGGCTCTTTGTTGCTGCGTGCGGGCTTCCTCTAGTTGCAGCGAGCGGGGGCTACTCTTCATTGCGGTGCGTGGGCTTCTCATCGCGGTGGCTTCTCTTGTTGTGGAGCATGGGCTCTAGGCGCGTGGGCTTCAGTAGTTATGGCACGCGGGCTCAGTAGTTGTGGCTCGCGGGCTCTAGAGCGCAGGCTCAGTAGTTGTGGCGCACGGGCTTAGTTGCTCCACGGCATGGGGGATCTTCCCAGACCAGGACTCGAACCCGTGTCCCCTGCATTGGCAGGCGGATTCTTAACCACTGCACCACCAGGGAAGTCCCAAGTTAGGAATTTTTTATTAAGCTTTCCTTGTTTATTCATTATCCTTAATAAAACCCTACAAATCCTCATAGGGAAATTATATTTACAGATAGATCCATAAAAAATTCACAATGTTGGCTTGACCATGGAGAGTCAAGTTTGTCTTTATCCATCTGTGTCCAGGTGAGTCAAACGTAAATACCTTCAGATTTTAAAGTTTTGTAAGTAGGAAAAAATTCCCTGAAATCCAAGGCCATTCCATAAATCAGTGCCTGAGAAATATTGGCCTAGTAGACCTAAGAAGTCCCTGCCAGCTCTAACATGCTGTGATACTCAAGACAGGTGTCTGGATCAGAAAGTTCTTTTCCAATGCTATAGTTTCATGTTTCTTAGATTGTATAAATCCCTCTTTAACACTCTCATTTTTACATACACACACACACACACACACACACACACACACATATATGCTTTTAAATTCTTCTTTCATATTTTAGGGGAAAATGCAAGAATGAAATACTTGAAGAAAAGCCAAAATACCAAAATTTGGACAAACTAAATAAATAAAAGAAGGAAAAGTGATGGGAAAAAAACAAAAACGAAAATTTTTTTTTTGTTCCTCCCATCTCAAAAACATAAACTCCATCCAGGCAAGGGCCTCAACTGCCTTGTTTAGAATTAGTTCTCCACACTGACAGAGTAGGTACTCAATAAATATCTGTTAAATAAATGAATGAATTTATCAATTCATTTTATCATCAACACATCTGGAATTGAACGTATCCATTCATTATCATCAGCATTCCCTGTGCTTCCCATACACACAAGCTGCTGCTATGTTAAGGCAGTTGTTTCTTTGCTACAGAGACACAGAGGCAACAATTCATTTTTCCTGAGGCCTCATCAAGAAAGACAGGGGAACAGTTTGGACTTTCAAAGGAAGCTGTGTTTGGCCTCGACTTTACTGCCAGGAACTGGCTCTAAGTGAACAGGGGAAGAGCTTGTGCTAACATGCTCTATGGAAGTTTCTGTAACGAGTCTCTAGGGTGGCAGCCACAGCCCCAGGCAGGGTGGTCTGTAGTGGTCAAGATCACAGTCTCCTTTCCAGGTCTGCTACTTACTGGCTGTGTCAGTGCAGCCTTAGGCAAATTCTCCAAAGCCCTTGTGCCTTGGTTTTCTTGTCTATAAATTGACAATTATCATAGCCCCTCCCTCGAGGGTGTTGAGATGATTAAATGAGTTAAAATAATATAAAGCACCTTTTAAGCTGGTGTGGACAAACCAGCAAACAATGAATGTTGCCCTGCCATCAAGCCATGAACCACTGCAGCTGCCCCCCAACAGTATGCCCTCAGGGGAACTCAGGGTGGATTAAAACAGGATACTGGTCCTAGATATTTAAGATGCATGCTTAAGGAATAATTTCAATGAGCCTAGATTCTTGCATCTTCTCATACACAGAGAAGCACTAAAATCATTAACTGGAGATGTCTGTTTTGGGGGATTAGCAGTAATCTTTCAATGTTTGACCATATGGCTTTTTCTTTTTTTTTTTTTCAGCAAAAACTCCTAAATATCCTGGCTCCTCCCTTACCTCTTCAGAACAGTTCCTTAGAGCTCCCTGAGCGGCTGTCTCCCAGGCTATAGTCCTCGGTAAGGTACCCCAATAAAACGTAACTTGGAACTTTTATGTTGTGCATTTTTCTTCAGTCGACACTGGATACATGTAAAGGCAGCTCTCGCACTTCCCATTTAACAGATGAGAGACAGAGGCTTGGAGAAGGCAAGTTCCTGACCCAGACCCCCATAATATGGCTGAATCCCTTGCAGCCTACCTGGACTAAGTTCTGGTTTCTGAGGGCAGTACTGACGTCCTTGGAGTGCTGATGACTCAACAGATGTGCCCTGAGTGTCCATCACACTGTCTTATTTGGCCACCTGTACAAGAAAAGTTATATTTATCTTGTACTGAGATGGCACCATAAGCCAAGCCCTGTAACAGGCACCGAGGATACAAAACCGCAGGGAATCTGGTCCTTGCCCTGGGGAAGCTCACAGGTGATGGGGAGACAATTGTGGAGACTGAGCTCCCCAGCATTTCAGTAAACAGTGGCCAGTGCTCTGCTGGATGGCTCCTAGGGGAAAGGACATCAGACCTGAGTGTAGAAGCATGAGGAAGCAACAGCTAGGCAAATATGTGGAGGTCGGGGGAGAGGAAGAGGGTAGATTCGGGGGGAGAAAGCTTCTCAGAAAAGGGAACTGAAGGGTGTGGGTGAGGGGGAATTGGACGAAGGTGGTCAGAGGAACAAACTGCCAGTTATAAGATAAATAAGTACCAGGGAATATAATCTACAACATGATAAATATAATTCACACCGCTGTACGTTATATGTGACAGCTGTTAAGAAAGTAAATCCCTAGGGTTCTCAACACAGGGAAAAATTTGTTTCTTTTTCTTTCATTTCTTATGTATCTGAGAGGATGGATGTTCACGAAACTTATTGTGGTGATCATGGCATGATGTATAGAAGTCAAATCATTGTGCTGTACACCTTAAGCTTATACAGTGCCGTATGTCAATTATATCTCAGTAAAACTGGAAGAAAAAAGGGGGCGGGGGGCTTCCCTGGTGGCGCAGTGGTTGAGAGTCCGCCTGCCGATGCAGGGGACACGGGTTCG